>NC_044035.1:36055020-36383521 GCF_901765095.1 Microcaecilia unicolor | reverse complement strand
TTATTGCAACTCTCTATTTTCAGGCTTTCTGCAAATGGATATTCGCCACCTTCAGATAATTCAGAATACTGCTATAAAACCCATTACAAGATCCAAAAAAATGGGATCATTGTAACACCACTTTGGCGAAATGAACACCGGTTGCAGATATCACATGGGATCACATTCAAATTACGTATACTGGTTTTAAAATCTGCAATACAGGAGTTCCAGCTTTCTTTCTTGCCTGTTAGTACCATATTGCCCCTTTATATCCTTCTTTAGACATATCCATTTGGATAGTATTTGACAATCCATACTTCAGTGTTCAGGGTCCTTCGCCTATGGAATCATCATCGCAGTTCTTAACACTAGAGCCTTCCTACCAAGCTTTTGAAAGAGGACCTGAAGACTGATCCTTTCTTGGACGCTTTCAGTGGCCACTATCAATATTTCTGTCTCCCGTAAGTTAGAATACATGGGCCCTGGGCAGTTAGGACATGTTGGGCCTGTGACAACCTTGCAACAGGGTATTCTTTATTTCTTCCTTGTTTTATCTAGTTCATTTGTGTTGTAATAAATATTTCCTTTCCCTCTCTTATAATGTTAATGTTGTAAACTGCTATTGATGGTTTCTCCAAATGGTGGTATATCAAACCTCAAATAAACTGCAACATCTAAGCTCTCAGTTTGGTCCTCTGACCTGCTCCAAAGATGCCTAAGTATGTGGTTTAAGCTGCACTTAAAGCTACTGCTTCCATGACTCCATCTTCTGGTATTCCAGTCCTGGGTCTAGCTTACCTTTGCTTTCAGGGAACATGGGGCTGGGGGTAAAAAGGGGATCTCTCTATCCCTGATAAGTTTCTGGTGGCGGATAGGGCATGTCATACATTGCCTAATACTGGTGCCACGGGGGATTGGCAGGTGGTCAGGGATATGGGTTGGATGATGCTGTTAGGGGATGTCGGGTTGTTGGATGGGGGGGGGGGGGGGGGGGGGGAGATTGCCAATGAGCTGTTTTTTTTGTGTTTGTTTGTTGAGGCAGCAGCCACAGCCACCTCTCAATTACTATTGCCCAGAAACAAAATGTATAGAAACAAACAAAGTAAAATAAAATTTAAAAACAATAAGAAAACTTGCTAAAAAAAACACAGAAAATGAAACAATTTATTTTAACCTGCATTTCCCTTAGTGAGGACTAATCTAATACCTTGTTGAAGAATGCCTCTTACAGTTCAGCAGCTTTGCTGTAAACTATGAGGTCTTGAACTACCACTCCCAAAACTCTTTGCTTTCCTTCATTAGGGATAACCTGTCTGTTTCCCAGAATACCTTCTGCAGTTTCAGCTGGCTAACTTCTCCATATCCTAGGGCTATTTCTACCTGTGTAGGGGTGCCCATCTCATCACATTCCTTATTTGCATAGTAATTACAGCTATACTCCTAAATGTGATGTCTGTGTCAAGTAACACCACTTAACAGATGTTCAGTAATTCAAACAAAATCACATGTGCTGCCTCATGGCTAATGTGGATGTGAATTCAATTAACCCCCAGAGTGCCTATTAAAAAGGTGGACCATGTTAGCTGAGAAGATTTTGGAATTTTAGTAATTATTACAGAAGATATTGTAGCAGGATTAAGCCATCAGCCTGCTTAGTTTTTGGCTGTCTTGCATATCCGCTGATTAACTTACTTATAACTCTGCAGCAAGATATAGTATGCTCAAAAAGAAATATATTGTATTTTTCCAGATGTTTGTTTTCCTTCTTTTTTTCTCTTGAAGACAGAATCACACAAAGATGCCCTGTTGGATGAGGGGTGCAAAGGAAGCTTTCTTTTCAAACCCGAGCCTTCTCTGAATTATTTCTTCCTCCTGAGTGCCTCTGCTATGCCCTCATACCTCACAAGCCTCAGTGTTTTTTTTTTATTTGTAGCATTTGTATCCCACATTTTCCCACCAATTTGCAGGCTCAATTTGGCTTACATTTGCCGTAATGGCAGTTGCCATTTCCGGGTAACAGAATTACAAATGGTGTTGCATTAAGGTGTACACATAGTAACATAGATGGAACATAACATACATGGAACAGTTACATAGTAACATAGTAACATAGTAGATGACGGCAGAAAAAGACCTGCATGGTCCATCCAGTCTGCCCAAGACAAACTCATATGTGTATACCTTACCTTGAATTTGTACCTGTCCTTTCAGGGCACAGACCATACAGTAAGTCTGCCAGCAGTATTTCCCGCCTCCCAACCACCAGTCCTGCCTCCAATCACGGCTCTGGTACAGACCGTATAAGTCTGCCCTCCCCTATCTTCGCCTCCCAACCACCACCCCTCTCTCCCTCCACCTGCTCCGCCACCCAATTTCAGCTAAGCAGTTCATGGTCTATATATACTATGTGCGTACATACAGTGGGGGAAATAAGTATTTGATCCCTTGCTGATTTTGTAAGTTTGCCCACTGACAAAGACATGAGCAGCCCATAATTGAAGGGTAGGTTATTGGTAACAGTGAGAGATAGCACATCACAAATTAAATCCGGAAATCACATTGTGGAAAGTATATGAATTTATTTGCATTCTGCAGAGGGAAATAAGTATTTAATCCCTCTGGCAAACAAGACTAATACTTGGTGGCAAAACCCTTGTTGGCAAGCACAGCGGTCAGACTTTCTGTAGTTGATGATGAGGTTTGCACACATGTCAGGAGGAATTTTGGTCCACTCCTCTTTGCAGATCATCTCTAAATCATTAAGAGTTCTGGGCTGTCGCTTGGCAACTCGCAGCTTCAGCTCCCTCCATAAGTTTTCAATGGGATTAAGGTGGTGACTGGCTAGGCCACTCCATGACCCTAATGTGCTTCTTCCTGAGCCACTCCTTTGTTGCCTTGGCTGTATGTTTGGGTCATTGTCGTGCTGGAAGACCCAGCCGACCCATTTTTAAGGCCCTGGCGGAGGGAAGGAGGTTGTCACTCAGAATTGTACGGTACATGGCCCCATCCATCCCATTGATGCGGTGAAGTAGTCCTGTGCCCTTAGCAGAGAAACACCCCCAAACATAACATTTCCACCTCCATGCTTGACAGTGGGGACGGTGTTCTTTGGGTCATAGGCAGCATTTCTCTTCCTCCAAACACGGCGAGTTGAGTTCATGCCAAAGAGCTCAATTTTTGTCTCATCTGACCACCACCTTCTCCCAATCACTCTCGGCATCATCCAGGTGTTCACTGGCAAACTTCAGACGGGCCGTCACATGTGCCTTCCGGAGCAGGGGGACCTTGCGGGCACTGCAGGATTGCAATCCGTTATGTCGTAATGTGTTACCAATGGTTTTCGTGGTGACAGTGGTCCCAGCTGCCTTGAGATCATTGACAAGTTCCCCCCTTGTAGTTGTAGGCTGATTTCTAACCTTCCTCATGATCAAGGATACCCCACGAGGTGAGATTTTGCGTGGAGCCCCAGATCTTTGTCGATTGACAGTCATTTTGTACTTCTTCCATTTTCTTACTATGGCACCAACAGTTGTCTCCTTCGCGCCAGCGTCTTACTGATGGTTTTGTAGCCCATTCCAGCCTTGTGCAGGTGTATGATCTTGTCCCTGACATCCTTAGACAGCTCCTTGCTCTTGGCCATTTTGTAGAGGTTAGAGTCTGACTGATTCACTGAGTCTGTGGACAGGTGTCTTTCATACAGGTGACCATTGCCGACAGCTGTCTGTCATGCAGGTAACGAGTTGATTTGGAGCATCTACCTGGTCTGTAGGGGCCAGATCTCTTACTGGTGGTGGGGGATCAAATACTTATTTCCCTCTGCAGAATGCAAATAAATTCATATACTTTCCACAATGTGATTTTCCGGATTTTTTGTGATGTGCTATCTCTCACTGTTACCAATAACCTACCCTTCAATTATGGGCTGCTCATGTCTTTGTCAGTGGGCAAACTTACAAAATCAGCAGGGATCAAATACTTATTTCCCCCACTGTACATGGTAAAGAGAATACATTATGGTATTGCATGCAGGTTCCTGAGTGATAATTGGATTATAACATACATTAGGTCATCGACTATGGAGAGACCATATTCGACATAGGGATAAAAGTGATAGTGCTTGTTCACTAATAGCAAAGAGGTTAATCAGTCAAGTGATAAGATTTCGGTTATGTCTAGGTCGTGTACATTCTTATTATTTAGTATTTAGGATGGATGTTTGTTGTATGCCTTCTTGAACAGATCCGTTTTCAGTAGTCTTCGGAAGATACTTAGGTCTTGCGTTGTTTTTATGGCCTTCGGTAGTGTGTTCCATAGCTGGGTACAGATGTATGAGAAACTGGTCGCATATGTGGATTTATATTTTAGCCCTTTGCAGTTGGGGTAGTGGAGATTGAGGAATGTGCGTGCTGATCTTTTTGCGTTCCTAGTAGGCAGGTCTATAAGGTCTGACATGTAGGTCGGGGCTTCCCCGTGAACGATTTTGTGGACCAAGGTGCAGACTTTGAACGCAATTCGCTCTTTTAGTGGGAGCCAGTTTTGGAAACTCAAGGGCAGATTTCCTGCCTAGCATAATACAGTACTGCTGAATTGTATGCATGGACAGGAGGAGTTCTAGTTCAGTAGAAAAGCATAAGTGAATAGCGTTTTTATTGAAAATATTTCTTATGAATGTAAATTAGGTTGTATGCATTATCCCATCTTACTCTAGTCATGCAAATGGAGTTTACCATACTTTTCTTTTACAGTGACATTTTGTCTTTTAAATTGTACAAGGAATAAAATATGCTAATAAGGTATACAAGACAGAGAAACTAACATTTCCAAGTATCGAGGAGGCATACAAGGCCCATGGCAATATGTTATTAATATTTCTTTGGAGTACAGCTCACAGTCATATACTATTCACATAACAGTGGTTCTAGCAAGGGTATGTTTATTAGCATGTCTTATTAGCCTTTTGTTGAAAATATGCAGAATGCTTTCCCAAAGGAAACCAGGGTCTGAAATAGGTCTACACATTACAGGGGAGTCAACTTTTCAAAATTATTGGGGGTTCTAAACCGAATAGAAATGACCTCTCCCTGGACACTATCAAGGAATTGTCCATATTGGAGGTGCTCAAGCACACACAGCACCTATAGAACCGATGCCTATGTAACACATATATACATATACATCCCCAGATTCTATGTAGGTTGGCCAAAGTTGGGCGTGCAAATTTGGGCACAGATCCCAGATCTTCATGCAAAATGAATGAGCTGTTAGCAAGTAATAATTGATGTTAATTGGCAGTCATTATGTTACATGCGGATTGGCCCTTGCACCATTTCTATAACATGTGCGTCTAAATTTTATGTGCATCTCAAAAAGGGTGTGGCCATTGGAGGGGCAGGGGCATTCCCAGAATTTAGACGCAATGTTATAGAATAGTGTCATTTACACACTCAACTGCCCTTACTTGTGTGCCAGCATTTACACCCGGTTTCAGTAGGTGTAAGTGCTCACGTCCAAAGTTAGCTGTGAGATCTGTGCTAAACTGGTATTCTGAAAAGGCTCAGAGTGCCCTTTATAGAATACTAGCTTAGCAAGGACCTTCCTGTGCCTAACTGTGGGCACCATTACTGAATTGCCCCCCCTGAGAGGGGAATTTTATAAGGGGGAATCAAGTTTAAAGAGGCCAAGTAAGGGCCTACTTAGGTGCTGTTTTAATGACACATCATGTGTACTTGTGAACTCTGCCCCTGTACGCTTCTACCATCATAGGTCACATCATCGTGTCATTATAGCAGGCCATTTACAAAGGGCTTTAGATTCAGACCCACTCTGAACGGTAATGAGATTAGCCGTTAATAAAACTTCATTTACTTTCTTTATACCTTTCTTGCAACAGGCAGAACTGCAAAAGATGAAACAACAGGACCTTGAAACCAAACAATTTATTGAAAATCAAGAGGTAGAACAGAAGAAGCTGCTTAAAATTATCTCGGAAGCTGACACAGAACGGTTGAGGCAGAAAAAGGAACTGGACCAGGTATGATAATCCTTAAATTTTAATATTTCAGTGGGTTCTATTTGATAAAGAAAAGATGATTCTTTCGAGAGGACTGGTAAATAGTCTTATTCTTTTATGCAGTTTGAAGTTGTAATATCATAACTTATTGCTGTACTACCTATTAGTTTATTGGAAATGCCAGAGAATCTTACAGAAAGGAATTAATCTGGTTTGGAGTGTAGTTAATACGGTGCATTATGAGAATAATATATATTATTTGTCCCTTAATGTGTGTTAAATGGCAATAATGTGCGTTATATTATGATAATGTAAGTTGCTGTGGAATACATAATAGAGGCAAAGCATGCAAATGCATGCAAACACCTCATTATTATGTAAATGATAACAACTCAGTGGAGTCCTCCCTCAAGCTTTTGTTTGAGGTGGCAGCCTTGGTGTGTGGCTCGTATGCAGCCTGGACTTGCCTGTCGTGGGTTCGGAAGGCCTTCTCTATGGATGTCATGTCCCCTACCTCAATGCAAGCGGCATCCTCGGGCTGTGCGGGGTCCTGTCGACACACTTGACTGGCACTGCCTGAGCCGTGTGTGTGTAGTCCTCTCTGGGTTTGTTCAGAGAGCGGTGGTTGCAGGCTCCTTAATTGCTTTGCTTCTATGCATCTGTTTCTGCTCTCTCTTCTGCCTTGGCTTCCAGGCTCCTTGATCGCTTTGCTTCCACCCACCTGGGTCTACTCTTCCTCTGCCTGGCTTCTCTTGCTTCTCTCCTATTGGTCTTCTGGTTCCTCCTTCCCCTGCTCTTCTCCTAGGACTGTGCCCCTTCTCCCTGCCGATGTCAGACGCCAGCAATTTATCAGCTGAGCTCTCCCTGGACTCCATGCTTCTACTTTGGTAGGTGTTTCTAACTCTGTAGTCTGCTTCTTATCTACTGGTCCCTTGTTGCTGAGTTTGCCTGTACCTGGATTACTCTCATGCCTGCCTACTGACTTTCACCTGTACCTGGATTACTCTCTTGCCTGCCGCCTGCCTACTGACTTGCCTGTACCTGGATTACTCTTTGCCTGCCGCCTGCCTACTGACTGCCGCTTGTACCTGGATTACACTCTTGACCTGCTGCCTGCCTGGCCAATACATTCATCACCCCGCTTCCGGCTCCGTCCCGTAAGTCCTGCAGGCCGCCCGCACCTAGGGGCTCAACCTCTGGGGAACGACGGTCAGCGCAGGTGAAACCCGGGGTTGTCCAGCCGCCAAGCAGAACCTGGTCCGAGTACCGGGCTCAGCAGCACTACTTGGTACAAGAACTCACAAGTGTGACAACGGGGGAACTGGTTAGCTTTTTGCCGGCACTAGAATCTGGGCTGGCATACCTGGTGGACCTTCTTTATGATCTATTGAGGGCGTCTGCCAAAGAGGTTTCGCTAACAGTTATGGCACGCCGTTGGATATGGTTACAGCATTGGGCAGCGGACTTGGCCTCCAAATCACATTTGGCCAGTTTACCATTTCAGGGGAAGCTTCTTTTCATTGAAGAATATTGTTAAAGCTTTGGGTGATTCCAAGGGTCAGCATCTGCCAGAAGATAAATCCAGGTCGGCCTCGTGCGCAGGAATGTCCCATGTACAGTTCAGGGAGACAAGGCACTACCGTTCTGGCCGAGTAGGGTCCTTTCAGAGGACTCGTTTTCTCAGAAACCACAACCTTTTTGTGATGAACGCCGGGCTACGGCCTCAGATTTTTTTTGTTACGTTTGTACCCCGTGCTTTCCCACTCATGGCAGGCTCAATGTGGCTTACATATTGTATACAGGTACTTATTTGTACCTGGCAGAATTGCAGTGACTGGGGGCAGTCCATTCATTGCTTCCAGTGGAGTTCGGACAAGGTCGTTACTCCATTTACTTCCTGGTACCCAAAAAGGTTGGTTCTCTGCGGCCTGTTCTGGATCTCAAGTATGTAAACAAGGCTTTACAAATTCGCCATTTTCATATGGAAACCGTGCATTATGTGATTGCTGCGGTGTATTCGGGAAAAGTTTTGACCATCCTCAATCTCAAATGTGCATATCTCCACATCCCTATTTGGCCTCTTCATCAGTGTTTTACTACTACTATAAATCACTTCTATAGCGCTACCAGTCGTACGCATTTTGCGGTTCTCGGTCAGCATTTTCAGTTCCATGCCATGCCCTTCGGTCTTGTTACTGCTCCACAGACTTTCTCCAAAAGCTGGTAGTAGTTGCAGCTTTCCTCCGCAAGTAAGGGGTACAGATACATCCCTACTTAGACGATTGGCTCATTTGGGTGTAGTCTTTCGAGGGGAGCTGTCCGGATATGGACCAGGTGGTCAATCTTCTTCAGTCTCTAGGCTGGGTGATCAATTTTCCCAAATGCCACCTGCATCCTTCTCACTCTCTGGAGTACCTGGGCATCTCTTTTGACACTTGGGCAGGGATAGTGTCCCTCTCGCAGCATGCAATCTTCGGCTGCGGAACCAGTTACGCGGCTTGTTTCTGATTCCGGCTCCCCGGGCCCGGGACTACGTGCAGGTGCTGAGATCCATGACAACCACCCTGGATGTGGTTGTGTGGGCCAGGAATCACATGCGGACACTTCAGTTGTATATGGTCAGCCAATGTTCTCCCCTCTTGGAGGATTACACGGTTTGAGTAGCGTGGATGCCACAACTCAAGGCAGCGATGCACTGGTGGCTCATTCAGGAGAACCCAGATTGGATGATCGTGACAACAGATGCTTCCCTGTTAGATTGGGGAGCTCGTTGCCTCAACCAGATGGCACAGGGGACCTGTTACAAAGGCTTTTGTAACAGGCCTAGCCTAGGAAGGAGTATACACTAAGAAAGCTAAGAAAGCGAATAGAATGTTGGGTATTATCAGGAAAGGTATGGAAAACAGGTGTGAGGATGTTATAATGCCGTTGTATCGCTCCATGGTGCGACCGCACCTTGAGTATTGTGTTCAATTCTGGTCTCCGCATCTCAAGAAAGATATAGTAGAATTGGAAAAGGTGCAGCGAAGGGCGAATAAAATGATAGCGGGGATGGGACTTCCCTATGAAGAAAGACTAAGCAGGCTAGGGCTATACAGCTTGGAGAAGAGACGGCTGAGGGGAGACATGATAGAGGTATATAAAATAATGAGTGGAGTGGAACAGGTGGATGTGAAGCGTCTGTTCACGCTTTCCAAAAATACTAGGACTAGCGGGGCATGCGATGAAACTACAGTGTAGTAAATTTAAACAAATCGGGACGCAGAGGGAAGGGGAAGGAATACTTTTCTTCACCCAGCATGTAATAAACTCTGGAATTCGTTTGTCCTGGAGAAAGTGCGTGAAGGCGGTTAGCTTAGCAGAGTTTAAAAAGGGTGTTGCTCGGTTTCCTAAAGGACAAGGTCCATAAACCGCTACTAAACGGACTTGGAAAACTCCAAAATTCCAGGAATAACATGTATAGAATGCTTTGTACGTTTGGGAAGCTTGCCAGGTGCCCTTGGCCTGGATTGGCCCGCTGTCGTGGACAGGGATGCTGGGCTCGATGGACCCTTGGTCTTTTCCCCAGTATGGCATTACTTATGTACTTATGTACACTACTTTCTGGATCTTCTTTTCCCCAGTGGGGGAAAATTGGTGGTTGTCCCCTTTGAACCACTGAGGAATATGCCACTTTGAAGGATCTGTTCTCAAAGTGTTTCTAATGGCAATCTGCTCAGCTTGACATATCTCAGAATTCCAAGCTCTATCCCTGCTGAGATCTGTATTTAATCTTTTTCTCAGGATTGATCACTTTTTAGCCAGTTCTGTATCTATTTTTTGTCTACCAATTTGAAACAATTGGTTTGTGTTCTGATTTTTACAGAAGGTGAAGGTTGGAAAGGCAACAAAAATCTTCATCTTCTAGATGTTTGCCATCACCTTGGTATATTTTATTTGTGCATTTGTATCTTACATTTTCCCACCTATTTGCAGGCTCAATGTGGCTTACTTAGTACCGTTAGGCATTTGCCCAGTTCGGTTGATAACAAATACAAAGTTGTATAGTGATCGAATGAGGTATATGTGGGGATCTGAAGGGATGAAGGTTGTGTGTTGTCCAGCACGATCATTAGTCATGTTGTGCTTTGGGTGAGGAGGTTTACGTAGGGTTGTTGGGGTAGGCCTTTTGAAGAGGTTGGTTTTAGTAATTTACTGAAGTTCAGGTGGTCATGGAATTGTTTCACAGCTTTTGGGGAGGCCATGCCATAATTGTGTTGCTTATGTATGAGAAGCTGGATGCGTAGGTTGTTTTGTATTTCAGTCCCTTTGCAATTTGCGGTAGTGTAGGTTTAGTATGATCTTGCAGACCCGACTTATTTCTTGTTGGTAGTATCTATGAGGTTTGTCATGTATCCTGGGACTATGCATATGTGATTTTGTGGACTCTAGAGTGCAAATATTTTGACGCTGATCCATTCTTTGATTGGGAGCCAATGCAGTTTTTCTCGAAGGGGTTTGGCATTTTCAAAGCGTGTTTTGCTGAATATCAGCCTGGCTGCTGTATTTTTGGGGCGGTCTGGAGTTTTTTTTGTTAGTTGTTCTTTGCATCCCACGTTAGATACCGTTACAGTAATCTGCATGACTTAGTCCATGATTGTATTATATTTTAGAAGGTTTCCCCTAGGGAAGAAAGATTTTAGTCGTTTGAGCTTCCACATTGCATAGAACATTTTCTTTATTACAGAGTTTACTTGGCTCTCGAGAGCTGAGGTGCGGTCGAGTGTGATGCCAAGTATTTTCAAACTGTCTGAAGTGGGGAGGGTGTGTCCTGGGGTAGTTATAGTTGTGGGTTTTGTATTTGTTATGTTGAGAAGCTGAGGTATGAGGCAGTGTGTATTTTCAGTTTTCAGTTTCAGTTGGAATGAGTTGCCCAGGATGTCCATAATGTCAGGCCATCGTTGATTTCATTGGTTATTTCTTTCAGGTCATGTCTGAAGGGGATGTAGATTGTAACATCATCTGCTGTAAATGAATGGGTTGAGGCCTCTCGATGGATAGGGACCTGTGCAAGTGGAATCATCATCATGTTGAAGAGTAGTGGGATCGTGGTGATCCTTGAGGTACCTCCACATGCTGCTTTCCACGGTGGTGATATGTTTGAGTTTGATTTTACTTGGTAAGTTCTGGTTGGTTAGAAAATCTTTAATCCAATTAAGAATGTTTCCTTCAATCCCGAAGTGGCTGAGTAGTCTTAGTAGTATATTGTGGTTTACCATGTCGAATGCGCTCGACATGTCGAATTGGAGGAGGAGTATGCTTTTACCTTTGGCCATCTCCTGCTTGAATTTGGCCAGGAGGGTTTGGAAGGGTTGTGTAGTGCCTCTCCACATGGGCTCAAGCCGGTCTCTTGGGCCAGCAGGGGTTGTGACCCCAAGGTGATGTTACTTTGTGCCAGTTAAGACAATTAGTCTAATGAGAGGTTTGAAATTTCTTCTTGTAATTAGTGTTTTGCATTGACATGTGTTCACTGGGCGCATTCCTGAGCTACCACCTCTCTTTACACTAGTGATGATGGTCACAGGAAAAAGTATGTTGTCTCTCTCCCCTCTGCTGACAGGATGGGGTATAAACCTCTTTTCAGGACTTGTCTAGCAATATTCAAAGAAAGAACAAATTTCTCCATTCTATTTTGTCTTTCTCCCAAATCTCTCCAAACCAGTTTTCATTCATTCTCTTTGCTGTATTCCTATACCAGTCAATGTATTTGCCATTTGGACTCTGGTTTGGGATATTGCCCCAACTCAATTTACCATGTTTAAAAGAACTGGCCCTCACACACAAAACTGCCATTATCCATAGCTCAAGTTTTACACAAAGTCCATTCCCTTTTCACCTAGGTCAGTATGAAGTCCAGCAGGTGCTCTTTTTGAAAGTATTTCTTTCTCCCAGGACCCAAAACTACATTCAAGCCATTTCTCTCCCACAAGTCCAATAAATCCCCCCCCCCAGTTGAAATTGTTTCTTTAGCATCTTCATCTGAATTTGTTATTTCTGTTCGCTCCCAAAAGGACTAATGATTTCAGATACCTGGCGTGATAGTTCGTTCAACGTGTTCCATTAGAGTAACCGTATTGTTACTGTGACTCAGCATTTTATATTGACTAAGGGGAGTTCTTACTTTGTGCTGTTATTTTCCAGGTGATAAGCTGAGAGGGATATTCTGGAGGAACACAATTAGTCAGGCGCACATGATGATGAACTGGCCTTGCTGTATTGAAAAGATCACAATTCAGCAATCCATCTTTAAACAAAGACGATGAGAGAGCCAATACAAACAGAGAGTGTGAGGACATTCGTCTTCTCAAACTGGAGATAAAGAAACTTCGTCGAGAAAAAGGAATTCTGTATAAGAGTGTGGCCAACGTGGAAAGAACTCAGGTAGAAAAACAGATTGAATAAATTTCATCAAAGGTTGCATTGTGTCACTGCATCTCATACACAGCATTTCAAATAACTTATTTTTCACACATGGTCAAGATTGTTATTTGCAAGCAACTCTCTCTAAAGAATGGTTGGCTTTATCTAGCCTCAAACATGAACTACTTTTAAATTCATGAACAACAGAACAATAATTTCTCAGAACTATTGGCACCAAATCAGTCCTTATCAAAATCTTACTTTTTCTCATAATTACTGGGTCTGTATAAAGCTTGATCAACTGCACTGGGAAAGTGTTCACAGTTCATTGAGTTGCTAGTGTACATTAATTGGAATAGATTTTCAAGGTGGCAGATTGTCTACAAGTTTTTAACATGCCTAAACATGTTTCTTAGAAAAGGAGTTTTAGGGGGTTTGAGTTTTCTGCAGCAGGGCTCATAGGAATAAAATGGGCCCTGTTGCAGATAACTTGAGCTAAACTTTAGTAAAAGACCCCCCCCCCCCCAGAGGGGCATAGTTGAACGGGGACGACCATCTCTAGGGCGTCCATCTCTAAGGACATGCCGGCGAAGGGGCAGGGAAACCCGTATTATTGAAACAAGATGGGCGTCCATCTTTCATTTTGCTAATATGGTTGGGGACGCCCAAATCTCAACATTTAGGTCGACCCTTAGAGATGGTTATCCTTAGAGATGTTCCTCCCCGTTTTTCGGTGATAATGGAAACTGAGGACGCCCATCTCAGAAACGACCAAATCCAAGCCATTTGGTCGTGGGAGGAGCCAGCATTTGTAGTGTATTGGTCCTCCTCACATGCCAGGACACCAACCGGGCACCCTATGGGGCACTGCAGTGGACTTCAGAAATTGCTCCCAGGTGCATAGCTCCCTTACCTTGGGTGCTGAGCCCCCCCCCCAAAAAAAAAACCCACTCCCCACAACTGTACACCACTACCATAGCCCTTATGGACAAGCAGCATGACAAAGACTCTACAAGTGGATGATGTCATTCATGCTGAGCCCACATAGGAAAAGTTTCTCCTAGCCAAATAAGCTTCTAGAAACTTTGAGTATAACATATATGTGCACCTCTTCCCACGCTATTCTCACATGGGACCTCTTCAGTCTTTCATTTATGCAGATCTATAGGGACCTGTTGCCCCCTGCGGCAGAGATTTCTCTTTAAAAAGTAGTGTTTAGCTTTGTGTATTTATGTGTGGTCTCCCTTCTCCTCATAGACTCCTTAGATAGATTTTCATTTTTGTCTTGTTTTTTTTTCTTATTTTTTCACATCTTCCTCATCATGTTAAAAGATCAAATGGACCTTGAGGGCATATAAGGAACAATGAGGGAAGCAAGGTAAGATGGGCAATCGTTCCTTTATCTACAGCAATCCCAAGTCCTTGGGGTTGAAAGTGTCTAGGGGTTGAAAGTGTCTAGGGAGATTTCCCTAGGGGACATTTGGGAGGCAGTAGTAAGGACTGAAGTTACTTTTTGAGATAGAGTTCCATAGACTTTTTTTTTTTTTATGTTTAAATCTTTTTTATTATCATTGCGCAACAAATGGAAACAGAACCAATACATATGCAACTAACAGTGAAAATCACAATCATCAACATATGATTTACATTTTCTCCCATCCCCCCAACCCCTCCCTCCGTCCGATTTCTCCCTCTTCAAACCCCTCCCCTCAACCCCCTCCCCTAGTTCCATAGACTCTTGAGTTCACTGAGCAGATAGTGGCTAAGTTAGTAGAGCATAACTGCAGGCTAGGAGACCTGAAATAACAATGCCCCCTATTAGGGTCTCGAGTGTCCATGATTCAGTTATTTGGAGCAGTTTTTATAAGAAGTCAGCTTGGCTTTACATCGCAAATCGTAAGCCTTGGAGAATGGAAGCAGGATTCAAATTTTAAGGCTCATAGATTTTCCCAAGTGGAAACTTCTGACACCTGTTGAAGTATAGAAGATGTAGCACATGGTAAGTGTAACTCTCTGCCCATGCTATGCCCCCTGAGGGAAAAATCTGAAAATGCAGTACAGGAAACAGACAAGCTACCACAGAACCCCTTAACGTGGCCGCACAATGCCCTGTTTCCATGTGTTAACCAGGTTTTAAAGGGAAGGGGAAAGGGAAATGGGACTTGATATACCGCTTTTCTGTGGTGTTTTGCAACTGCATTCAAAGCGGTTTACATATATACAGGTACTTATTTTGTACCAGGAGCAATGGAGGATTAAGTGACAGAGTCACAAGGAGCTGCAGTGGGACTTGAAGTCAGTTTCTCAGATCAAAGTCCGCTGCACTAACCACTAGGCTACTCCTCCTCCACTAGCAACGTTCCCTGTAGAAGCCTGCCCTTGCAGATCAGCAATGCGGCCGCGCAGGCTTCTGTTTCTGTGAGTCTGACATCCTGCACGTACGTGCAGGATGTCAGACTCACAGAAACAGAAGCCTGCGCGGCCGTGTTGCTGATCTGCAAGGGCAGGCTTCTACGTGGAATGTTGCTAGTGGAATAGCAACATTAACATTCCATGTAGAATCTCAAATAGTAGCAACAGAATCTCAGTAGTAGCAACATTCCATGTAGAATCTCAAATAGGGAAATGGGACTTGATATACCGCCTTTCTGGGGTATTTTGCAACTACATTCAAAGCAGTTTACATATATACAGGTACTTATTTTGTACCTGGGGCAATGGAGGGATAAGGGACTTGCCCACAGTCACAAGGAGCTGCAGTGGGAATCGAACCCAGTTCCCCAGGATCAAAGTCCGCTGCACTAACCACTAGGCTACTCCTCCACTCAGCATCCTTTAGTGGGCTTAACATCATTTAGTAAAAGGGTCCCTGGATTACCAATACATTGTTAATGTCTTTAAAAAGAGCCTTTTTAATAAATTAAGAAATAACTAAAAAGCATCCAAACTTGCCATGGGTGTGAATCACATGGTTGTGAGTCCCTTGTTGATTATCTAGAATGACTTTTATATACACATACTAAACATTAATTATAAATATGCAGTTTGTAAATTCCATTAAAACTTGTAGACATTTCTTAAAACATCAACTATCATAAAAGATGGAACCTATAAAATGAAATAACTCAGATATGTTGTTTACAGAAAAACTTTTAGTCTTAAAGGAGATACTGCATTAAGTTCAAATCTATGTCCCTTCTTCTCCGTTTGCAAGCTTTATTCCAAAATGTTTCAGTTCCTCAAATGTGTGATTGCATGAGGATATTCCGCAAGGTGCTGTTAGAATCTTCCTTTTTATACAGCTTTTATATTCCAGGAGCCTGGTCTTAATTTTTCTTTTGTTTTACCCACGTATAAAAGAGGACATGGACACTGTTTCATATAGACAACATTTACACTGTTGCAATCTGAGTAATGCCTAATTATGTATTTTGTGTTGTAATGAGATGTTCAAACCGTGATATTATCATTGAATTACTACACACAATGCAATTGCCACATGAGAAATGCCTTTGTGGTAAGGAATCTTGTGCTCATTCATCTGGTAAAGTAGACGGCACTAATTTCTCTTTGAGATATTTTCCTCTTGAATATGCAACCGTTAATTTACTTTGTTTCAAACAGGCATGATTTTTCAAGATATACCATTTCCCCCCCTAATTATTCTCTGGATATCTTATGCCAGACTTGAAAATCTTAATATACAAGACAATCCCTGGATCCTTTTCCTTGTTGAGGGAGGTAGGGTTGAAGATGAACCTTGCAAACACATGCACAGGAGTTTTAATTGCATGCACATTCACTCTGGTAAGCCATTGTGTTTTATTCCACTCTTCCCTGTGCCACATCGTTTGTAGTGATTTATGTGATTCTATTCTCCTTAGGTTTTATCCTCAGTTATTTTATTCTTATTGATCTTTTTAAGAAAAGAGAAAATGGTCTCATTAGATACACCAGCAAGTTGGTATGGCTTCTGCTCATTTTATATACACACTAGTAACGAAGGCCAGTTTCAAAACGCAATGAAATGGGCGCTAGCAAGGGTCCCCTCCGTTCCTTCATGTTTCCCTGTCGTTTCTTTTTTTACAACATCCGTAAAATCCGCCCCTTTCTTTCCGAGCACTCTACCAAAACCCTAATCCACACCCTTGTCACCTCTCGTTTAGACTACTGCAATCTGCTTCTTGCTGGCCTCCCACTTAGTCACCTCTCTCCTCTCCAATCGGTTCAAAATTCTGCTGCCCATCTCGTCTTCCGCCAGGGTCGCTTTACTCATACGACCCCTCTCCTCAAGTCACTTCACTGGCTCCCTATCTGTTTTCACATCCTGTTCAAACTTCTTCTACTAACCTATAAATGTACTCACTCTGCTGCTCCCCAGTATCTCTCCACACTCGTCCTTCCCTACACCCCTTCCCGTGCACTCCGCTCCATGGATAAATCCTTCTTATCTGTTCCCTTCTCCACTACTGCCAACTCCAGACTTCGCGCCTTCTGTCTCGCTGCACCCTACGCCTGGAATAAACTTCCTGAGCCCCTACGTCTTGCCCCATCCTTGGCCACCTTTAAATCTAGACTGAAAGCCCACCTCTTTAACATTGCTTTTGACTCGTAACCACTTGTAACCACTCGCCTCCACCTACCCTCCTCTCTTCCTTCCCGTTCACATTAATTGATTTGATTTGCTTACTTTATTTATTTTTTGTCTATTAGATTGTAAGCTCTTTGAGCAGGGACTGTCTTTCTTCTATGTTTGTGCAGCGCTGCGTATGCCTTGTAGCGCTATAGAAATGCTAAATAGTAGTAGTAGTAGTAGTTCCCTCCCTCCCGAGTTGCAGACGGCCCTCCCACGGAGTTGTAGACTTCCCCCCCCCCCCCGATTGGAACCCCCTCCGTTCGCGTTACTGGCTGCCCCCCCCCCCCCGTGGCGCGACTCTGTGGAGAGCACCTTTACCTCCGGAGAAGCTGGCCCAAAGCCTCAGCGTGCGTGTGGTGATGGAGGTGGACTTCTTTTCAGTGCTGTGGGGCATTCCTTGTTGAAGGAGCATCTGTTGACGTGTCTTTGCGTGTGTCTGACGTCAGACGCATGCACAGAGACGACAGATACTCCTTCATGAAGGCACGCCCCGCAGGCGAGAAGAGAAGTTGTTCAGCATTAGGAGAGGTAGGCGAAGGGTTCGGGGGAGGGTTTTCGGAGGGAAGGGTGCTGTGCAGAGGGTCGCGGAGGGGGTGTGTTGGAATCGGAGGGAGGGGGGAGTGAGTAAATGGTTGTTAGTGGCGTGATGGGCGTCAAAGTGGGAGGGATGGAGGGAGTGAAGTGTGTGGGTGGGGGCGGGTGTGTTGATGGCCGTCTGTGTTGCGCCCTCGACGTCATCACGTTTGACGCGAGGGCGGGGAACACAGACATGGTGAGTTTCATGGCTTCACCACCATGAACTAATGAACCCTTGAGGGAGTGTGCAGTTGGCTTCAGGAGCTTTTGTCCTCAGAACATTGAGGTAGCGTTTTATGTACAGATGGGGCGTGGCTGAGGGCGGGTCTATGACTGAGGGTGACTGGTCCTGATACCCTAGCCTACGAAGACTACAGGAGTGCAGTGCTTCAGTGCCTTGCAGTGAGCTTCAGAACATTCGAGGTGGGATTTATTTATATAGATGTGCAAATGATACAAGTCCTATAATCTATACTGGCTATTTAAATGCTTGTTATTTTAGTGTTTATACATTTGCTCATACTAATGCAATGAATACCGTTATATATTGTCTACTTTAAATAAGTATTTACTATTGAATAAGTTTATGTCCTATGTTTAGTACTTACATATTAATCAGATTGGTTCATTATACCTTGTTGAATTTTGAGTTTGTGTACGTCCAAATTCGGTCTGCTGGATATTCATCGGGGATTGGGTCCAGGCATTGAAAGAATTTTCATGGTCGGTGGTGTTAGGTGGTAACGTGGTTCGTAACTTTATAATTTTCTCGTTGAAATATTAGCAAGGTTGTCTGCTGATGGGGTGTCTGTGTTAGTTGTGGTGACCGGTGTAATGTCTAGTAGTTTGTTCACGAGTTGGAAACGTTTATGCGTGTTTTTGTAGTCTGGCCCAATTTTGGTTTTGTAGTATGACCTTTTGGTTTGTCTTATTGCATATTTGTATTTTCTTTGCGTTTGTTTCCATGCGTTAAGTGTGTGTTCATCTTTTATTTTATTCCATGCTCGTTCAAGCCTCCTAACTTGTGTTTTTAGTTTTTTCAGTTCTTCGTTAAACCATGATATCGAGTTTCTTACAGTAGAAAGGTTTGAATGTGTTGCTGTACTATTGGCAATGTGTGTATTATTTATAATTACCGACTAAAACGAAATAAATTGACTCATGTTTGGAAGGTGTTAATGTCCAAGAAACAACATAAAAGCGGCAGATGGACATTTTTCTTGCAAAAACATCCACATCCCTAGTCTGCAAACACGTTTTTATACAATTTTCTCTGCAGTTTGCCTGCAGTGTGTCCAGATCACAAGGGGGCGTGTCAGGGGCATGTCAGGGGTGGGATTTGGGCATTCCCACAACTTTGACGTTTTTCTGCCATAATGGAACAAAGCAAAAACATCCAGGGCTAAAAGTTCGACATTTTGGTCTGGATCTGCTTCATTCATGACTAAATCATAAAAAGGTGTCCTAAATGACTAAATGACTACTGAAGGGATTAAGGCATGACCCCTCCCCCATTTACTCCCCCAGTGGTCACTGACCCCATCTACTCCCCAAAGGATGTGAAAGAAACAGTACATTCCAGCCTCTATGACAGGGTCGGATGTTATGACCAGTCCTATTAGAGCAGCAAGCATGTCAGTGGAGTGCACTGTGGAGAAGGGGACCCAGGCCCATAAACTACTGTAACTGTTACACTTGTGGTGAAAAGTGTCAGCCCCCCCCAAACCCACCAAAAACCTTACTGTACGCACATATAGGTGACACCTGCAGCCATAAGGACCATTATAGTGGTGTATAGTTGGGCGCAGTAATTTCTTTTAGTGGGTTTTGAAGTGCTCCCTATCAAACATATAAATGGCAAGTGACCGACTCACCTGCAAATGCGCAGTAGAGACTTCCCTCTCTGTCCCGCTCTCGCGTCAAGACGTGATGACGTCAGAGGGCGGAGCAGAGAGGGAAATGGAGTCAGACTGTTGGATGCTGCCGCTGGAGCCTGGAAACGAACATTGCGCGCACCAACCTCCACCCTCCCCCCATCCCCGCCGCCGCTCCCGCCCCCCTCCATATCGGGCCCCCTGCACTGACCTGACAGCGCCTCTCACCTCCGTGTGGAAGCGCTGCAGGCAGCAGCAGAGCGATCTGCTGCTGCTGCCTACAGCACTTTCACACGGAGGTGAGAGGTGCTGTCAGGTCAGTGCAGGGGGCCCGGCACGGAGGGGGGAGGGAGCGGCGGCGAGGAGGGGTAGCTGGAAATCTCGCCCATTTTAATGGGCTTAACGGCTAGTACAATATAAAGGGGTAACAGTGAGATGTGTACCTGGGAGCTTTATGTGAAGTCCACTGCAGTGCCCCCCAGGGTGCCCCCACTGCCTCTGCTGGGATGTCTGTGTGGCCAGTCTACTAAGAATGCTGGCTCCTCTTACATCCCAATGGCTTGAATGTTTCCCCAATGGGATGTTTTTCACTTGGAGTTTTTTTTTTCCCCAAAAAATGATCACAAAAGAAAGATGCACTGGGCACAAAACATCTAAAAACATCTAAGGAAATGCCCATTTTGAAACAAAAGATAAGACGTTTTTTTGGGTTTGAAAATGGCCATGTTTACCACTTGAATTTTGGCCTTTTTCAGCACAACGTCCAAAACCAGACTTAGATGTTTTATCAAAAATGCCCCTCTTAGTCTCTTAAGTAGAGAGTGTATAGTCTGAAAGGTTGAAAATTAGTACGCTTGCTTCCATTCTCTTCTCAGAGGGCATCCTCTCCCTCTCAATTCTGTCTGGTGTCTCAGGTGATCTGTTCCTAATGCTCTCTTCTCTTGGGGATCCATTTCCTATATTCTCTCTAAAAATATTTTAGAAGGCCCTGCTAAAGGGGTATCAATCGCAGTGGAAGAGGATGAGGTAAAGAGGTCCTCTGAGTTGCTATGATGGTGATACCTGCTTCTTTGATTAATTGTATTATGGTAAAGGTGCTCAATTCGATAGTTACCTTCAAAAGAGCCAACATAGAAATTCAGGCTGTAGAGGCTCCCATTGCAGTTACTTTGATTTGTTGACAAAATTTATTTTGGAAACAAAAATAATTCTTCACCAATGAAATAATCATTACCCTTTACACCATCTATTGACCTTTCGCTATACGGTCTTTATGGAAGAATATGTAAGAGATATACCTGTACCAGAAATGGTTTTCAAGGATGACAATAAGGAGGAGCTGAAAGAAATCTCTGCGAACATGGAAGATGTACTGAGCCAAATTGACAATTTAAAGAATAGTTAATCACCTGGACCAGATGGCATGCACCCTAGGGTGCTATTAGTGATCTGTAAGCTGTCATCCGTAGTACCTGAAGATTGGAGGGTGGCCGGTGTAGATATCAGGGAAAAAAAAACTTCTTAAAAACCATCATCTGAAGTCTTTCTATTTCGAGGTAATTGAATCTTATCTATCAGTTTTATTGGCAGACCCAAGAAGAAGCTGTTACTATAGTCAGTCCAAGATGAAATAAGTACATAAGTACTGCCATACTGGGAAAGACCAAAGGTCCATCAAGCCCAGCATCCTGTTTCCAACAGTGGCCAATCCAGGTCACAAATACCTGGCAAGATCCCAAAAAAGTACAAAACATTTTATACTGCTTATCCCAGAAATAGTGGATTTTCCCCAAGTCCATTTAATAACGGTCTATGGACTTTTCCTTTAAGAAGCCGTCCAAACCTTTTTAAAACTCCGCTAAGCTAACCGCCTTTACCACATTCTTTGGCAACGAATTCCAGAGTTTAATTACAGGTTGAGTGAAGAAAAATGAACAATTTGCAAATCATTGAGGGGCTCTTTTACTAGAGCTTAGTGTATACTAACGGACATTAAGGTGGGCTAAATGCTGCACAAACTATTTCATACCTATGGGTCATGTGTACTTAGCGCTCGCTAATGTCCATTAGCGAGCACTAAGCATTAGTAAAAAGGCCCCTTAAAGAAAAAAAAATCATAAATCTGCCTGAAATAATTTCAGTTTGCAAAAACATGATTCAATAATATGATTAATCTTGGCTTCTAGTATCTAAGATGAATCTATCAGTATACTTAAACTTCATGGTATCTCTTCCCCTCCAATAATTGGTCCTTTCGGAGGAACAGAATGATCATTGCTCAATAACCGTAAAATTGTCGTCTTGTCAGCATTTCATTTTAAAGAATGAATTCTCATTCAAGCAGCTATTTTATCAAAACAAAGATATAAAAACTTATACATCTGAGTTAAAGACTGCTGAATTGGGAGTATCAATTGGATGGTATCGGACAGATATGATGTTCCCAGTGAACATAATATCCTAGCTAAGGGCTTAAATAGACACGAAACAATATAGGAGACAATGGGGAATCCTGAGGGACACCACAGCCTGGAGACCTGTAATCAGAAATCTCTTCATTTTTCATTCATTCATTCATACTTGTATCCCACAATTATCCAAAAACGAGTTTTGGTTCAATGTGACTTACATTTAACAGTTGTTAGAGATTGCATTGATTCAGTTACATTTACAAGGTTATATGATGCTGTGTTTTACAGTGGTTGGCAAGATAACTATTAGTACATATGGAATAGTTGTTGGGTTTCTTGAGAAGATGTGTCTTAGTTCATTTCTTAAATGAAAAGATGTATTACAGTTAGAGGTTGTGTATTGTTGTTCCAGAATTAGTGCATATTTTGTCAAACTCTAACTTTTTTTTTCTCAAGAAAGCTGAAAACTATAACAACATATTAATTACCTGTGCATAAATCTAAGTTGGAATAACAACATTTCATGAGACACCAAATCAAATGCTGAGCTCACGTCCAGCTGGAGCAACATGACCATACCTTTTATTTATTTATTTTATTTAAAATCATCCTAAATTCAATCATTAACACCAGTAAACAAGTTTCTGTACTAAAATCTTTTCTAAATCTAGACTACACACAATCCAAGATGTCCCACATATATTCAGTGAGGGACCCTTTTACAAAGGTGTGGTAGGCTCTACGTGTGTTCTGGGTGTGCCAAAACGAGACTACCACCTGGCTAGCAAGCACCCCTGGCGGTAATTTCAGATTTGAAGTGCACCCATAATGTTTGGACAACTTATTTTTTTTTTTCCTACTGCACATGGCAGTTCCAGTGTTAATCGGCAGTTGGTGCTCTCTGACTGGCCACTGCGTATGTAACACATGAGCCCTTACTGCTAGATCAATGAGTGGCGTTGGGGCTCAGGCCGTAAATAGGTTTGCGGCAGGGGCGTATCTGGACTTCGCCAGTAGGGGGGGTCCAGAGCCGAGGTGAGGGGTCACATTTTAGCCCCCCCCAGCGCCGCCGCCATCCCACCCGCCGCCATTGCTGCCACCCCCCTGCCGCCGCCAGAACCACCTCCGTGGCCCGCCCGACGACCGTCTCGACCGCCGCTGACCCTCCGCCTGCTGTCGCCTAACTTTGCTGGTGGGGGACCCCAACCCCCACCCCCCAACCCTCACCAGCCGAAGCCGTCTTCCTTCACTGTGCAGGACGTCAGAGTCAGACTAAGAAAGAGGAATCAAACAATGAAGGAAGACGGCTTCGGCTGGCAGGGGTTGGGGTCTCCCGCCAGCAAAGGTAGACGATGGCAGGTTGGCGGCGGGAGGGGGGTTGTGAGGGCTGTCGGTAGGGGGGTGCAGGGCCAAATCTATGGGGGCCCTGGCCCCCGTGGCCCCATTACAGATACGCCCCTGGTTTGCGGTGGTTTCAATTTTACCACTGGCCCTTTTCCCGGTCCATTAAAAAAAAGTGGTAAAATCTGGCCCAGCGCGCACCCAAAAACACACGCTTGCACTACTGCAGGCCACTTTTTACCGCGGCCTAGTAAAAGCACCCCTGAGTTCCTTAGCGCCACGTATCCCAAGTGTCTAAGCCGAGAATAGTAGGTTGACCATTGAACGGTAATTTGAACATTCCTTTAAAAATGTCTTCTCATCTTTTACTAAAGGAGTTAGGTAAATAGAGCCTAAAGATTCTGGAAAAAAAGATCTTGACCAAGAGATTAATTCATAAAAGATCTGCAGCCACACATTGGCCTCTGCGGGGGAAATATTGAAATAGGTGTGCAGGACAAGGATCTAGATCACAGAACCCTTTACTACATTTTTCTACCAGTTTATTTATAGTAAGCAGAGTAAATTCATCCTAATGGTGATTTAGAGGTATCCCTGCAAGATCCTCAATGGAAATACCGATGTTGTCAGTCAAAGTATAGTAATCTATTTAATCACTGAATAGCACTCTTAAACCAATAATTTGGTTTTTGAAACATTTAGCAAGATCAGTCATTGATTGTTTCTTTTCTGTCTTTATAGGTTTATGAGTTCTACAGATTTTCAGAAATTATTAATTGGTTTAAATCAAATTGTTGACTATTTTTTTAAGAAAACGGAAGCAATGATAAAGCATAATCTAAAAGTCATAATTTTCCTAATTTTATGAGAATAGATGATAATGTGATTATACTGGCCAATGAAGTTTACTATCTTGACTATATTTTAGATGCACAGCTAATGAGACAAAGGGCTGGCCTTACCTCTAGGCAGATTAGGCATCTGCCTACAGCATCACAATTTGGGGGATGGTAACAAGTGCCTTTCAAAATGGCCCTGGAGTGGCTATTTGCCAACCAGGGCATATAACAGTGATAGCAGCAGACAGTGAGGTGAGGACAGTGCACTTCTTACCTTGCAGCTCATATACAGAGTCAGGGAGGCTGAACCAGTGGACTGCAGGTCTTCATTCTGTACTCTGGGGACTTGGAAAATATGCAGTAATGCCGATCCTTGTGGCCCCCTCCTTTGTCTACTGACATCCTTGCAGATCCAGAACAGAAGCATGCTGGTAGAGGGGCTGTGGAGACCAGAAGTACTGAGTCTGTGCTGCATCCCAATGGTCTGTGTTGCTAGCCAGAAGAAAGGGATCAAATGAAAAGTTGAGGCAACAGATGATTATTGCCCCCATCTATCTCTTCTTTTCATTCATCAGAGATATCCCTATCGGTAGCGGGGTTGGGGGGGCGGGTGTTGGTGCTGGGAGGCAGTATGCTTGGAATCCTGTTCATGCTGTTGGGGGAGCTAAGATTTTGCAGTGGAAAGAGAAGGGTTTCCTCTTCTAAGTTTTGCTTAGCATGCAGAGGGCATTTCACACCACTGCTTGCCAGAGAGCTTACTAGTGGGCTCATTTTCGAAAGAGAAGGACGTCCATCTTTCGATATAAATCGGAAGATGGGCGTCCTTCTCACAGGGTTGTCCAAATCGGTATAACTGAAAGCCGATTTTGGACATCCCCAACTGCTTTCCGTTGCAGGGACGGCCAAAGTTCAAGGGGGCGTATCAGAAGCGTAACGAAGGCGGGACTTGGGCGTGCCTAACACTTGGACGTCCTTGAACCATAATCGAAAGAAACAAAGACGTCCCTGATGAACACTTGGACGACTTTACCTGGTCGTGTTTTTCTTACGACCAAGGCACAAAAATGTGCCTGAAATGACCAGATGACCACCGGAGAGAATCGGGGATGACCTCCCCTTACTCCCCCAGTGGTCACTAACCCCCTCCCACCCTCAAAAATATCTTTCAAAATATTGATTGCCAGCCTCTATGCCAGCCTCAGATATCATATTCAGGTCCATCACAGCAGTATGCAGGTCCCTGGAGCAATTTTAGTGGGTGCAGTGCACTTCAGGCAGGCAGACCCAGGCTCATTCCCCCCCCCCCCCCACCTGTTACGTTTGTGGAGGAAACAGTGAGCCCTCCAAAACCCACCACAAACCCACTGTATCCACATCTAGGTGCCCCCCTTCACCCGTAATGGCTATTGTAGTGGTGTACAGTTGGGGTTAGTGGGTTTTGGGGGGCTCATCTCACAAGGTAAGGGAGCTATGTACCTGGGAGCAATTTCTGAAGTCCACTGCAGTGCCCCCTAGGGTGCCCGGTTGGTGTCCTGGCATGTCAGGGGGAACAGTGCACTACAAATGCTGGTTCCTCCCACGACCAAAGGGCTTGCATTTGGTCGTTTCTGAGATGAATGTCCTTGGTTTTGATTATCGCAGAAAATCAGAAACGACCAAATCTAGGGATGACCAAATTTAAGGATTTGGATGTCCCTGACCATATTATCGAAATGAAAGATGGACGTCCATCTTGTTTTGAAAATATGGGTTTCTCCACCCCTGGATCAGGACGTTTTGCGAGGATGTCCAAATCGAAACGAGGACGTCCCTTTCGAAAATGCCCCTTTCAAAAATGCTATAGCTTCCCTTCCAAAGTTGCTTTCTGCTGCTGAGATCCCTGATTTTGGTTAGCTTGTTAACCAATTGAGTGTGCGCGGAAATCAGAATACACCCAGATTT
This sequence comes from Microcaecilia unicolor, assembly GCF_901765095.1. NCBI lineage: Eukaryota > Metazoa > Chordata > Amphibia > Gymnophiona > Siphonopidae > Microcaecilia > Microcaecilia unicolor. The sequence continues at coordinate 36,357,512 of NC_044035.1, read as the reverse complement.
GCGTGTGCAAATCCAGTCGGACTATATAGAATTTGGGGTAAATGTTTGTTAATGTTTAGAATAATGGCGTATCCCCCCTAATTCTATTTATTTATTTTCAATGTTTATCTCTCGCTTTATGCAAAGCGGCTAGCAATAAAATCTACATAGATCACATAGCAAACATCATTTAAAGCAGCAGCTTTGGACATCAGTAAAGGGTTCATTCCTCCGGCAAAGCCTTCACAAAAGAGTGGGCTTTCAGGTATTTTTTAAATTGCAGAGTATTTACAAGTCTCAAATGTCCTGGAAGCCTGTCCCACATCATAGGTCCTGCATAGAAAACGCATAGGTGTGGCTCTCAGGATAATGATGTGCTGTTGCAGTCTCAGATCTTAAAGATCACGTTGGACAATACATTTTTGAAATATTAGAAAAGTATACAAGTACTGTAGCATGAATTTGCCGATGAATCAATAATAAAACTTTAAATATCACCCTTTGCACTACTGGTAACCAGTGCAGCTCTTTCAGCACTGGTGATATAGGGGTGCCCAATTTAGGCGCCAAAAAGAAGGAAGCAAGCTAAGTGCAATTCTACAAAGGCCCAATTCAGTACAGAAGGTGCCCATCACACTTAATTTTCTGCACTGAAAAAAGAGGCGGCGATGGGGGCGGAGCATGGGTGTGTCTATTTAGTAATTTATAAACTTATATTCCGTACAATCCAGAAGTCCTAGGTGGATCACAAAGCATACATTCATAATATAAAAATCACATATTACATACAAAAATAAGACCTTTAAACACATAAAAATAACCCATAAAAGTCAATAACTACAGCACCAAACACAAACTTGCATGTACTTAAATCAATCAGCCACCCTCTCGTATGCCTGTACAACGAGGAGAGTTTTTAATTCTCTTTTAATTCTTTCATATCCTGAGTCCTTCTCAGGCTCTGCAGTAATTTGCTCCATAACACAGGACCTGCTATATAAAAAAAATAGAATTCCTGAGCTCATTTGATTTTATCATATGGTGTGATGGAACATCCAATATAGATTGATCTGCTGATCTCAGCGATCATATGGGATGATATATATCAAGCTTCGCAGCTAAAACCCTAGCCATTGTCCCATTATTATTTTAAAAACCGTACAAATGATCTTGAATTGTATTTGGTGTTCAATAGGGAGCCAGTGTACTTCCTTTTTTTTTTTGGCGAGATATGCTCATAACGATTATAACCAGTTATGACCCTGGCGACTGAATCCTGGATCACCTGTAAGGCAGTCCATTACAATAATCGAAACTGGGTGAAACAAGGCTTTGAACCACTGACCAAAAATTGCATGGTTTCAACAAATCCTTTAAGCGGCTTATTAATCTCAATTAAAAAATACAAACCTAATAATTTTCTGAGTCTGCACCCTCATTGTTAAACCAGAATCCACAATCACTCCTAAATTACGTAATTTTTGAACAATAGAAATGTTACAAGAAATGATTTATCTTGGGGGAAAGAGCTCTAGAGCACTCGCTACTGTTTATAATTTAAGAGCAGGCGCTGTATTTATAAGTTTTAGGATATTAATTTCTCCACCAATCACCAAAGGTGATAATTGCAATAAATTAAATTAAGAATATATAAAAGATACCACATACTCAGAACACAAAGAGACCGTATTTTTAGCTTCAAAAAGGTTGATTTAATATACAAATGCACACGAGAGGTAGGTTTTTTAAAGAGATCTTTACAGATAATCTGTGCTAAAGTAAAGTAGCAGGTCTAGATCAAAAGTTATGTTACTTACAAGTCCTTGTTACATAGTATGAACAGCATGAGGTAAGCACATGTTCAGGACAGGAGCAGGGCTTCTGCAGTGAGTGGATCTGAGTTACTTACAGCTGAAGAGAGAATCTGAATCTTGGGGAAACAGCTTTTGCTTTTATATCTTGCAAGCTGCAGGAGGATATGATCACAGAGTCCCAGCACCTGCTTCCTGGTTTGCACTGGATAACTCGCCAGGCATTATGGTTATTGTAGTCTGTTCACATGATCTGCATTATAGGTCTCTCCTTTCTGCAGATGTCCTGGCGTCCATTTATCTGATAGATGATGGGAGGGGGCAGGTATACCTCTGATGACAGGCAAATGTTTTGTTTATGCTTTTCCTCTGAAGTCTTTGTCTTCAATGGGTTCTCCAGACTTTCGGTCTCTTGGGCCTTTGGTTTTCAGAGATGTCCTGATGAGCATCCAGGTACCCACCTTAGTCAAGCTTTTGTTAGGTGGGAGGGCAGAGGAAGCTATATCTCTCTCTTTTGTCTTTGTTAAGTGTTTGTAATTGACTAGCCCTGCTACCAGAAATTCCCAGGGACAAGGGGAAAGAAGATATTGAAATGCAGTTTCAATACATCTTTTAAAAGCTGCATTTTTATGTTGGTAAAATCAATAACTCTGATAATTCTGACAATTGGCTTATACCATAACAGAAATATCATCACCTTCAAAATTAAAAACTTATAGGCATGCCAGGGAAAACATGAATTGATAACATTCAAATCTGTATTTTGTTAACATTCAGTTTTAAACAATTTGCTTTCATCCAGCAATGAATAGACAGCATGACCAGGTTCAGATTACTAAACGTCGTTTTAATAGTGTCAACAAAAGGTATCAAAGACTAAATGTCTTCAGCATACAGTCTAAATTGGATGTTAAAACAATTCAGTAAAGGCAACAAAAAATACTGAACAGAACTGCTGATAAACAAGAATCTTGTGTTGTATCAGTGGCATCCTTTCCCTCATGAAAATCGGCGCAGAAACCGTATTCTACGAAAGGCGCGGATTCTGATGCCACCAAAGAAGCATGCGGATTTGTGCACTTGCTCCAAACAGTGCCCAAGTCTGATTGTATTTGTTTTTTGGGGGACTCAGAAACTCTGTTGGTGTCTTCTACTGTAGAATTTCTTATTTTTTTTACATTCTACAGACACAGGTGTTTCTTACCTTGATCTCTGCTTCTGTAGGATAGTTCATCCTTTCTTAGAGTACCTTTAACTACAGCTGTTCCCTGCAATGAAGGTAAATTTCCTATTTCAGTTGTGCAACCATTTTCAATTGCTCTGTTATGGGTGGAGCATCCCAAGCTCCAGATGAGTGATGTGCATCAGGCTTCCTGTTCCAGTATGCAGCTTCACTGCCTGAAGGTGGTCTGAGGGCAATGTGAGTTCTGATGCATAACGAGATTACTTATCTCAATCATGGTCTTGGGGGTGTGGTATCAGAATGTGCTTGTGCCTGTGTAACACTTCACATCCCATACCAGGGTGGTTTGTGGGTGGCCAGAGATGTTTGACTTGTAGCTCTATGGATCCCTCATAGTCAAACTTTGGAGCTCTGCCTGGACCAATAGCTTAATGGTTAGGGCAATAGGCTGGGAGCAAGGAGAACTGGGCTCATTTCCCACTTCACCAACTGCTGGCCCACTCACTTAACCCCGTACTGCTTTAACTTTCGCAAAGCTAAGATTGAGTCTACCAGAAGATGCTATTATAAAAGAATGTCTGTAAACTTTGTACCTTGTACCATAGAACAATCCTATTGAGAGTATGTGTTTAGGTAAAACCAGTTACATCTGTCTTCTGGCTGTGGCCAGTGGGGAACAATTGCGTGCTGAGCATCATTGTTCTGTTCTGAAGCTTCATTCTGGCATAGTGTCTCAGTTGGGGCTGTGTTATTGTATGCTTCATAACATTTGCTGAGCTTCATAGAGTCTGATCTGTTCAGTGTGATTGTGGAAGGTCAATAAAGGGGTCACAACCTCTTACTCAGTGTTCATCATTTTGTGGGAATATGCTACCGGAGGACGAGGGTCCATTGTGACCGGGTATTGTGGCTCACAGGAGCCCTCGAAATAGCAGGTGTTGCAAATAACTCCCCAATTGATACCCTTGCAGGTGACACATGCATCAGACAGGGCATTGCAACAGCATTCCTTATCCCTCTCTCTCTTCTTTCTGCTCTTCACAGTAGGCGGGAAACCTGTTTAGTAGCCTCAGAACCTTGATATCAGTTAGGGCAACCAAGGGAATTGAAAGGAGAACACAAGACCAATAATTTTGCTCTTAACCATAGCTTTCACCATTTTGCCCATCAGACTTGGATCCCCACTAGAGACTCAGGGGGAAGAGGAAGTAGGGAGTAGGGACAGGAAACATCGATACTGGACACCTGGGAGAAGGTGGGGAAGGGAAAAAAGATGCTGGACACCTAGGAGTAGGGAAGTTGAGATGCTGGACTTGGGAGATAAAGGAAAGGAAGGCGGTATGGACTGTGAAAGACTAGGAAAGTAAAGGGGGGTGCTGAATACTTGGATGGGGGAGGGGAAGCCTTTTAGCTGCTCCTGGGGGGAGGAGAACATAGCCAAAGGTTTGCCTAAGGTGTGAGATATCCTTGAGCTGGCCCTGATGATGTATTCACAATTTTTGAAGGTAGACCATGGAACATACTTTAAACTAAGAACTGTAAGAGATTTAAGTGTTTTCTGTGTAAGGAAGATTTTTGGAGAGGTGTTCAAATTTTAACCACATATAACATTCTCTATTTGGGCTTTCCTGATGTACTAAGTAGGTCTTTGTACATGATTCAAAACTCTGCAGCACTTTTAATTAATGGAATCAAGAAAAATGAGCATATTAACTTGGTATTAGAATCTTACACTGGTTGCGAGTTAAGAGTCAAAGTATTTTTAAGTGTTTTTGTTTGATATTTAAATCAATTTGAGGGATAGTAAAGATTTACTTTGATTCTCTTTGGTTGCAATATATTCCTGGACGTGTATTGTGATTCAGTCAACGGTTTTTGCATGAGATCCCTGCTGTATCCTATTGACTGTAAAGTAAGAACTTAGTTACATGCAATGTGAATAGCAGCCCTGCACCCCAGTGGCGTAGCCACAGGTGGGCCTGGCCCACCCACTAAGGGCTCAGGCCCACCCAACAGTAGCACATGTTTAGCCGTAGCTGGTGGGGATTCCAAGCTCCGCCAGCTGAAGACTTCCCCCTGATGGTAATAAAAACACTACTCTCCACGATACCAGCACCTGTGCATTCTCAGTTTCAGTCATGCCTGCTTCAGACTGCCAAGGTGGAAAAAAGCGTTTTCCCTCCAGATGAGATATATTTATTTTTGGGGGGGGGGGGGGGGGGGAGGAGAACACTTGGTGCCCACCCAGTTCTAGCCTAGGCCCACCCAAAATCTGTTGTCTGGCTACGCCCCTGCTGCACCCCATCTGCATTACTGAAATATTTAACTGACTTCTTTACGTGCTGAAAGGGATTTAAAACAGTATTTACCAAGAACATTAATCATTATTGTTTCTATACACATATAAGTGAGTTATGAGGATTAGAAAGGTGTAGGCTATTTCAAGAAAATTTTGTTTAGTTTCTGATTTACTGTCTTAAACTAAATGTTGAGTTTGACTATTTTATATTAAAAATGTTAATGTAAGTTGTAACCCACTTAGGGCCCTGTTTACTAAGCCGTGCTAGCATTTTTAGCGCATGCTAAAATTAGTATGTGCTAAACACTAGAGTTGCCCATATGTTTCTATGGGCAACTTAGCGTTTAGCACGTCCTAATCATTAGCGTGCCCTAAAAATGCTAATGTGCCCTTAAACACTGCTTAGTAAACCGGGCCCTTAGTAGTAATTGCTGTAGGAAGGCTAGAAATCAATAAATGAATGAATGAATTTTAGAAAGTAGCATGAAGGGGAAGGGAGAAAGGGTAGGTGTGACAGAACAGTGTGGTTTGAAACCTATAAAACTGCCTTTATTAATTCTTGAAGTGCATTTCTCTAGTTTGGCCAGCAGGTGGTGCATGTTATGTTTTAAGCTGTTACAAAGAACTGACCTTTCTTTCTTTTAGTTAGCACTTAGATAAAGGAAATGCCTATAGTGATGTAACCAGCTTTTTAAAAAAACTTGTTGACTGGGCTCTGATTGGCCCAGGAGCTCTTTTCATTTGGATTGCATTGGCTTTTGCCCTAGTTTCAGCCCGGGAGAAGAGAGAGAGAAAGCTCTTTGCTGAAGCCCTGTAAAACAGTTATATTTGATGACTGGTGAGCAGCTATATGTCCTGATCTCCTCAGGTACTTTCTAGAAAGTAAACAAATGTTTAGTTGGTGTTATAATTGATCCACATTTTAGTTACCTGTTATTTGTTTGCTGAATGCACATTTTTTGTTCCTTGTTCAGTTTTTAAGACAATAAACAATTGTTATTGCTCTGCCTGTCTGGACTTATAAAGAATCCTGGTGGTTTCTGTGTTGGCTCTGTGAGTGCTTTCTGAGAACTGTGGGACCACCGGGAGTGTGGTTCCAGTAACCTAGAAATCACTGGGGATAATTGGAGAGTGGGAGACTTGCCCAGAGGCGGTTGGGACCCAGTCGGTGGCAGGAGGGTGCTAGTGTAGCGCACAGGCAGCAGGTGCAGGTGCTGGGGATAGACCAAGTGACTGCGGGGTAACCCCAGGTGGGTGGCTAGGCATTTCATGACAGTAGGTTAGCTGAATTTCATCTTTTCCCTTCCCCTTTTCTCATCCCTTCGTATCACCATTATAATAGAATCTATGTTTTGCTTATATAATCAAACATCACCCTCTGCTTTTACATTCTGATTTTGTTTGGATCTGGTGATGGAAGTGTTACTTCAGAAAGCTAGCCAAGAGATGTATTATAAATTAGTCCAACAAAAAGGTGTCACCTAGAGCTTATTTGTTGGCCTTTATTTCTATTTATGCACATGGATTTACACAATAATTACATCACTTTCTCATATTATAGAGAAATGTCATTTTTTTTAACTTTTGGAAACAAAAGTGTCAACTACTGACCACTGCTGGCTAATTTAGACCAGGGTGTTCAGCACCAGGGCATATCTGGGCACTGGCACTGAATATTCATGACAGCAGTGGTACCCAGAAAGTTACAGGCATTGCTGATATTCAGTACCATAACTGCATAGCTAACCGAGCATAGGTATGACTGCTATTTAAGAAGTCCCTGTGTTCTCAGTTAGCCGTGCGGACACTGACTGAATAATGCTGGTGCCTGTAAAACCCCTGGCACCATCCAGACCATCCAGGCAGTGCCCAGACAGTGCTGCGGTGGTCAGAGCGGATATTCAGTGACACTGCCCTGTTAAGTGTTGCTGAATGACCCCTCCTGACCTGCTGAGCATGATTTAACCAGGCAGGAGCCTCTTGTGCACAATTAAATCATTTTGAATATTGGGCCCAATAATTATTTTGCTGTCTTTAAAAAGATGGAGGCAGTCCAGAGAAGGGTTATCCAAATGGTTGTAGATTCTAAAGCAAAATTCTTATGAGGTGAAACCAGTGGCGTAAGCACAGGTGGGCCTATGTGGGCCGGGGCCCACCCACTTAGGGCTCCGGCCCACCCAACAGTAGCACACATTTAGCGGTAGCTGGTGGGGATCCCAAGCTTGGCAAGCTGAAGACTTCCCCCTGATAGTAACGGAAACGCTACTCTCCATGATACTGGCACCTGCGCATGCTCAGTTTTCAGCGCATGTCTGCTGCAGTCTGCCAAGATGGAAAGAAGCGTTTTCTCACCAGCTGAAATATTTTTTGGATGGTGGGTGAACACTTAATGCCCACCCACTTCTTGCCTAGGCCCACCCAAATTCTGTTGTCTGGCTACGCCCCTGAAACATAAGGACCTAAATATGTGTACCCTAGAGGAAAGGTAAAGCAAACAGGATAGAGACTTGCAGATGCCCCAAAATTATAAGTGATACACATAAAACAACCATTTTTCAGAGGAAAGAATGCTCTAGAACAGTGTTTATCAAACTTTCCATGGCTGTGATCCCATTGTCAAGGCCACAGAAAGCATGTGTCCCCAAAAGGCCTACCTTTCCATCTGTGCCACTTCTCATGATTTTCTTACAGCTATACAGCTGATGCTGTCATTGTCCCCTGCCTTCTGTGGAGCCCAAACAGGCCTAATTATGGTGTGGGCTCATTGGAATGGTGGGCTGGTGAGGGTTTTTTTTTTGGGGGGGGGCCTGCTCATGTCATGATTCCAAACACTTGTCTTGCAACCCCATTTGGGAAGAGCAACTCTAGAACAAGAGATCACTGTGGAGCCCTTTTACTAAGCCACATAGGCGCCAATTCTGAGTTACCGCGTGGTCTGTGCAGCAATTTCATTTTTGATGTGCGTCCGCTACACGCACCAGAATATATATTTTATTTTCTGGCGCATGGTGAAAATCGGGCAGTAACTCCGATTTGACGTGTATAGGCGATTACCACATGGTTAACACGAGGTACCTTACAGCTAAGTCAATGGCTGGCGGTAAGGTCTCAGACCCAAAATGGATGCGCACCAATTTTTATTTTACTGCACGTCTATTTTCGGCAAAAATTTTTTAAAAGGCATTTTTTTTACAGGCACACTGAAAAATGGATTTGTGTGCGCCCAAAATACACGCGCACCTTAGTAAAAGGACCCCTATATGTGTCTAGGAAGATGTAAAGCAGCATCCTAGTGGAGGCAGTGGAGACAAAATTAGTAATGGAATTCAAGAAACTATGCAATAAACACAGAGTGTCCTTAATTGGGACATGGGGAGAAAACTAGAGGTCAGTTGAGAAATTAAGGGGTCTTTTACTAAGCTGTGTAAGCGTCTACACACGCCCAATGCATGCCAAAATGGAGTTAACGCCCAGCTATGGCGTGGCTCCTACGGTAATCTTATTTTTGGCGCACATTTGATATGCGTTGGATGCACGTATTGGACACGTACCAAGTGGCATTTGACTTGCGTAGGTCACTACGACCCGGTTACCGTGTGAGACTTTACCGCTAGGTCAGTGGCTGGCTGTAAGGACTCGTACCCAAAATGGACGTGCTCCAATTTTGATTTTGCCACACATCCAATTTCGGCAAAAATTTTAAAAAGGCCCATTTTATAGGCATGCTGAAAACTGGACCAGCGCGTGCCCAAAACCCACGCCTACACTACTGCAAGCCATTTTTCAGCGCACCTTAGTAAAGTACCCCTTAATTATTGTGTAGGGTATCTCTCTTGTTGGGACTGAGATGATTATTATTTTTGGTTTACAACAAGGCTGAAAAAATTATTGGAGGTTATGAATAGAGAAAGGAGAAAATGTGTGTTAGGGAATATTGAGCTGTTTAATGTGTAAGTAGTTTTGCTGATCATTTATGAGTGTTTTAATTGTACTCTTCTGAGGATATATAGTTCGTGTGGATAATAATACTGTAAATAAATAAAGGATGCCTTAGAAAGCCCTTTTCTTTATGTGCCATTTTTTTTCTATTTATGTTTCTCCTGTAGTTGATACAAAAAAAACAGCACCACGGGCCTTTAAAAACGGAACACAGTTCTTTAATGAATGAGCCTTGACAAAAAGACCCGACACGGGCTGTGTTTCGGTGACTAGCACCTGCGTCAGGGGTCCCCACGTCTCATGTAGTAAAAGCTACAAAGCACCAAGGCATTTTCACTTTCTGTATCCATGAGACGTGGGACCCCTGACGCAGGTGCTAGTCACCGAAACACGGCCCGTGTCGGGTCTTTTTGTCAAGCTCATTCATTAAAGAACTGTGTTCCGTTTTTAAAGGCCTGTGGTGCTGTTTTTTTTTTTGTTTGGACTTAGTTTGTACTTTGTTCCCTCTCTTTTGTTATCTCCTGTAGTTGATATCCATAATCTGTTTTTGAGACGATAAAATGCTAATATTGAAATTAATTGATGAATGTTTTCCAGAGGGTCATGCTTTGTTTTGTTTTGTTTAAGGCGAGAGATTTACCACATACAGAGGGAGTTATTGAAGGAACGGACCCGGTGTCGAGCTTTGGAGGAAGAACTGGAGAAATCCATGAATGTGCACCGATGGAGAAGACTGGAGGTGACTGTTGAATATGACTTTGTAGAGAGCTTCAAAAGCTCACGGCTGGAAAGTACAAGCACAGCGCAATGCTGATTTTAATTATAAATACTTCATCATTCAAAGGAAGGGGCAGACTGAATGTTCAGTAGTGCCATGTTTCTAATGATTGGTTGCTTCTACACTGTTAGTTTTGCTGGCTGCTCTGTGCTGATCTTTGTTCCAAAGTCTTCCTTAATTTGACTTCCACTAGATTCAGCTATGATTCCATACACTGAAGCTTGGTTTATCTCTTACTAAGAGCCAGATGCACAAAGGTCCCGTTAAGGATCCGTCTGCGTTTCCAAATCGGTAAAAATTTACCGATTTAGAATCACAGAGGGATTCACTAAGAAAATCGCATGCAAATGTAACTCACCTTGAGATACTACTGAAAAAGGGTTGTGAGCCAAATCTAAATAAATAAATTTAGGGCTCCTTTTACAAAGCCACAGTACTGGATTTTCGGTGTGCGGTAAATGCAACAAGGCCCGTCAAATTCCTGTGGGCTTTGTCGCATTTGCTGAATGGGAATCAGTCCCGCGGCTTTGTACAAGGAGCCCTTAGTAGCCTAGTGACTCAGACTAGAAAATTTTCAAAGATGCTAATTTTAGGAGTCTAACTCTCAAAGTTAGGAGGCTAAACTCTTAAGAACTTAACTTAGGTTCCTAAATTAGGAACTCATCTGTTTTTGAATATCTAGCCCTTTTTATTAAGGCCGATCTGTTCCAGTCCCCCTATGTAGAAGGCAGTGTTATAGCTAATTGTATGCTGAGGATGGCCTAGTAGGTGGCAGTCATCTCTCAGAGAGAACTCTGTTGAAAGCTGTAGCAGTTTGATGTGTGCAGTAGTTCTCTTGTTGTGATGCCAGTTCAGATCGGGCATGGAGTTCGCACTTGCAGTTAGCACACAGTAATTAGTGTGCACTGTCATTTTTTTTTTTGTTATATTTGTACGCCGCACATTCCCACTCATGGCAGGCTCAATGCGGCTTACATGGGGCAATGGAGAGTCACAAGGAGCTGCCTGTGCCTGAGGTGGGAATCGAACTCAGTTCCTCAGTTCCCCAGGACCAAAGTCCACCACCCTAACCACTAGGCCACTCCTCCACTCCCTGCAGTTAGTTCAGAGGCATTAATAACGTCTCCAGAAAAGGAGGCATATTATTAAGTCTTATTCTATGAATGTTATGCTCCTAAATTTACAAGCTTAATTTATGCTTCTAAATGTATGCTAAATCTATGAGCGTAGTAGGCCCTAAACTAGGAGCATAGATTACATTCGTAATTTAGGAGCGTAAATTTAGGAGCACAACCTTTATAGAATAATGCCCTAAGTGCATCTGTGCTAATTGTTAACGAACTTAATGCGTATGGTAAGGAACTATTCCCGAGATTCTATATATGGAGCCTTAATTTGCACACCCAAGGTGTGTGCACAAATTAATTGAGTAACGAGCTCAACTATCAATAATTGGGTGCTAACAACCAATATTGAAGTTAATTGGTGCTCATTTAAACGCACTATTCTATAAGGCATGGCACCTAACTCTATTAGCGTGTAGCTCAAAAGAAGGCATAGCCATGGTCGTGTCAGGGGCATCCTGAAAAGTTGCATACATAGTTATAGAATACTGCCTCTCTTCGCCTATCTTGGGCGCCAGAATTTACACCTGATTTTCGCAGGCATAAGTCTGGCGCTTAAAGTTAGGTGTGGGAATTGGCACTACATGTTATTCTATAAAGAGCATGCACCCTTTATAGAATCACGCTTGGGCTCCAATTTTTTTTCCAGTACCAGATTTTGAGCACCCTTTATAGAATTTCCCCTCAATCTGTGTGTCAGCTATGGAGTACATGCTGTTTCAGAAACTGTCCAGTCTTTGTATGTACTGTGGTTCAGTTTTGCTTTAAATGCTCAGTAGGTGCCAAGACTCCAAGATACCTTGGTCTTCCAGAAGAATTTGTTTCTATACCAGTGTCTAGTGGTATCATAGAAGAGAATAATTCTGGAAAAAGAAAAGTACCTAGGGTCCATTTTACCAATTGTAAGATGGAGAGAGAACAAAAATCCTCTCATTCCAGCAGGCAGTTGCTTGGCTAAATTCTTCAGAAGCATTAAGTATTAACAGAGATAAATATTTTAAGTTAAAGGTGAGAATCATACGAGAAGCTCATGGCATAGTTTGGGGGGAGGGGTGAGGGAGGCAGTGCCCCTCCAAATGAGCTGCCACCCCATCCTCCAATCCCTGAGCCACCGGCAGCCTCTGCGAGAAAGCAGCACGCACGCTGCTTTAGATCTGCCCCCGGAAGCCTTTCCTTCTCCTTCAACTTCCTGTTCCTTTGCAGGCGGGAAGCTGTAAGAGAGAGAAGGGCCTCCGGGGCAGGTCTATAGCTTCTTTTGCTGAGGCTGCCGGTGGCTTGGGGGATTGGAAGACAGAGGAGGGTGATACTGGGTGCCACTGGAAGACTCCGGAGGGGAGGGGGAGGCGGCGGTGGGAGAGAGACACACCCCAACCCTTTGCCCCCCCCCCCCCCATATGAAACTGTCAACTACGTCCATGGAGAATCTTCAGACATCTGTGAGCACTTAACTGCATTTGACTGGTGCCAGGAACTGCAATACTGACTGGGGATAGCAAAGAAATCCATGTGGAGATCTGCTTGTACTCTGAGAGATCTATCAGTTAATGCTTGATGTGCGTTGACCATGTCAAGTAGAGTCATCCTTGCTTCTAAGTTGACAAATGCAAAATAAAACTAATCTGATGATAGCTACAGAAATCAAAGCACAAAAAATGCAAACAAAATATTTGACTTAAAAAATATATATTGAGAATCATTTTGATAGCTTAAAAAGGGGCCGTGACTATGGTTTAATGAACAGTGTTATCTTTTGAACAGGCCAGTGACCCAAGCACATATGAACTGATACAGAAGATCCATACTCTTCAAAGACGACTCATCAACAAAACAGAAGAGGTGGTTGAGAAAGAATTGCTTCTGCAGGTGACTCATTATACTTTTTTAGTATCCGTAACCCAGATTTTGATTCTATCCTGAATTCCAACCAAAACAGGAAAACTAGGTCTTCGACAAGCAATCACCAGGGAAAACGAAAAAGGTGGAAGTAATCAGTCACCAGGATGATCTGATGATAGTATACAATTTTTTTTATTGATAGCTATAACATACACAGTCTCAGATAAATCTGGGTGCAGACACACGGTCACAAGTGGATGGTGACTGACTTCTGCCCGTTTTGTTTGCCTGTTCTGTGCTGCATGCCAGTCTCCAGCTGTTGTCTGCTGTTAAAAAGAGCAGAGTTCTGCTACTTGTATATAGCTGCAAGTCCCATAACTAACTGTAGGTGGCAACAGTGATTAACATATAGCTGAAAGATGGCGTTTGGCTTTTGTTGCTGGATGATGAAGACTGATTTCATCTACTGTGTTCTGTCAGTAAAATAAACTTCATATAAGTATCCTTTTCAACCATATTTTGAACATTTTACCATACTTAATTTACTTACTGTGAATCTGTTTTTAAATTATGTGTGCTGAAAGATGATTCAACATTATTCAAATTGTAGTAGATTATTAGTGTTTGGATACTTAATTTTGTATAATGAAAGGTTACATGTTAATAGTGCTTTATCTAGAATAATTTGTGAATCATATGCATTTATAATTTCTTTTGCTAATTTTAGTGTTCAGTACATACTTGACACGGTGCTGTGGGATTTCATGTGATGGTGGCAGCTTTGTTTTGCATAATCGCTTACAAAAGCCTCATATTACCTTTGTGATAAAAATTAATGTTGCAGTATACTTGTTGCATTAATAATGAGTTTAGACAAGAATCACCTCACATTTATGGAGGGTAATTTCGAAAGCATTCCTACGGGCAGAACAGTGCGTTACACCTAGAAATTGACTTTTTGAAAACTTCTCACTCGATGTGTGTGTAAAATTTTCATTTCATTTATTTTAATTTATATTCCACTTTTGTCCAAAGCGGAGTACAGAATAACATACATAATAAAACATATTCCACACAACAATAAAACAAGGTAATAGGCAATCAAACTGTGATTCTACAGTCATTGCAATCGTAATCAAAAACCAGCCTGTTACAACATTTTAAACACTGTCAATTCTCCTGCTTCCTAAGAGCAACCGGTAACTTATTCCATTCCATTAGACCAATAATGGAATAAATCCTTCTGTGCGTGTACTGAAGCTGAGAGAGCTGAAAATTTGGCACCTCCAGCATAGTAGAGTCCTCAGAGCGGAGAGCTCATCATGGTCTGTACCAGTGAAGACAATCAGTCAGGTATTAAGATGACTCCTAGTATACACATCAGGGATAATTCATCAAAATAGACTCTTAACATTTACATACCTATTGCACACATATATCATTGGAATAATGGCATATAGATGCCTATGTACCATTCTGTAAATATGTGCATATCTTATTCCTCCCGATATTCAGCCAGCGGCAGACGGCAGCTTTTTGTTCACTTGCCAGTGCTAACACTCGTTCAGACCTTGGACAAGTCACTCAATCCTCCAGCGCCTCAGATACAAACGGAGACCGGCTTCTTCAGCGCTGCGGGTCTCCCGCTGTCCTCGGCCTGCTGCTCGGTCGGTTGCTGGCCGTTGGTCATTGCAGCTGCACCGTTGGGCCCTCCTGGAACGTGCTGCCCTGCCGACTCAAGCTGCAATACCGGCCTGCTTGGCTTGTCTGGTTAACTCCACTCTGTTCCCGTTGAGGATGTCTGCGAATGAATGGGCCGTTGCACCGATAGCTCTGGGAGCAGGAGTGGACGGTCGAGGTGCAACTTCGTGCCAGATCATCCTGGTGTATCTGGTCGCCTGTTCAGTCAACTCCACGGATTCAACGTATTGCCTGCAGTCCTTTCTATCAACGTACCTACGGACCATTTTAGACTTTCCTCTCCTTCCCTATTTTCTTCTTCCCCATTCCTTCTATTCTAATTCATTTTCTTGTATATGTATTTATTTAATGCACTGTAAACCACTTTGAGCCTGCACAACAGTGGGAAAAATGTGGGGTATAAATGTACAAACAATAAATAAATAAATAAATTCAATTCTGGGCCCTGTCCAGGCTTCAGCATTGAATTTCTGGATTTTTAAAGCCAGCTTGCATATGACTGGGTAAGTTAATATTCAACCACAACAAAGAGAGTCCAATCTCCCGTAAAAAACACAAGAAAACAACAAAAACGGAAGATGTCCAGAAAGACCAAACTCAAATCACAGATGTAAAAAAGCCCAATTCGTTTATTAAGATCCTACATGGTCCGTGTTTCGGCCAAAGAGGCCTTCTTCAGGGGTAAATTGGCATATACAGATATTCTTCCAAAGGTTCTCACAAATTGAGACAAATCTCCTGGTACTATTTGTCTCAATTTGTAAGAACCTTTGGAAGAATATCTGTAGATGCCAATTTACCCCTGAAGAAGGCCTCTTTGGCCGAAACACGGACCATGTAGGATCTTAATAAACGAATTGGGCTTTTTTACATCTGTGATTTGAGTTTGGTCTTTCTGGACATCTTCCGTTTTTGTTGTTTTCTTAAGTTAATATTCAGACTTAACTGGCCACGGGTTAACCGATAAAGATAGGACAGCTATGTGGAAAGCATGAGGAGGGATCTAGTGAAGCTTGAAGAATGGTCCAGAAATTGGCAACTAAGATTTAATTCTAAAAAATGCAGAGTCATGCATTTGGGCTACAACAATTCAAGGGAATTGTATAGTATAGGCTGTGTGAAAGAAGAGCGGGACTGGGGGTGACCTTAAGGTGGCCAAACAAGTAGAAAAGCCTGAAGGATGCTTGGTGCATAGGGAGAGGAATGGTCAGCAGGAAAAAAGAGGTGATAGTGTCCTTGTATGTGGTGAGGCCTCATTTAGAATACTGCATGCAGTTCTGGAGGCTGCACCTTCAGAAAGATATAAACAGGATGGAGTCGGTCTAGAGGGTGACTACAAACTTGGTCTCTGTCATAAAGCATATGGAGGCAGACGTATTGACCTCAATATGTATACTCTGGAAGAAAGGCGGGAGAGAGGGGAAATGATAGCGATGTTTAACTATTTCTGTGGCATTAATGTACAGGAGGTGAGCCTTTTTCAAATGAAGGAAAACGCTGGAGTGAGAAGGCATAGGATGAAGTTAAGAGGTTATAGGCTCAGCAGTAATCCAAGGAAATATATTTTTATGAAAAGGGTGGTAGATGCGTGGAATAGCCTCCCAGTGGAGGTGGAGGAATTCAAGAAAGTGCGGGACAGTCAAATAGGGGTCTCATAGGGAGAGGAGGAGATAGTGGATGCCGTGGATGGGCAGACTGGGTTATTTGGCCTTTATGTACTGTCTTGTTTCTATGCAGTTTTATTTATCCGTTAAACCTGGCCGGTTACATCTGAATATCGGGACGTAACCTGACATTCCCATGACCTACCGGCTTGAAGTTCGGCCCTAACTGGTCATTTTCAGCAGCACTAACTGGTTATGTTAAACGGTCAGCGGACATTCCCAGCCAGTTAGCTCGCTTTGAATATCGGCCAGCGTATATTTTACAGGTAGATGCACACATGGGCGGAGCATGGGCAAGACTTATAGAATACGATCTGTTACTACTACTTATCATTTCTAAAGCGCTACTAGACGTACACAGCGCTGTACACTTGAACATGAAGAGACAGTCCCTGCGCCACAGATCTTACAATCTAATTAGGACAGACAGACAGACAGAACAAACAAGAGATAAGGGAATATTAAAGTGAGGATGATAAAATAAGGGTTCTGAACAAGGGAATAAGGGTTAGGAGTTAAAACCAGCATCAAAAAGGTGGGCTTTTAGCTTAGATTTGAAGACGGCCAGAGATGGAGCTTGACCTACCGGCTCAGGAAGTCTATTCCAGGCATATGGTGCAGCAAGATAAAAGGAACGGAGTCTGGAGTCTGTTACATACTTTACGTCTCTCCAGCACTTAGCCACAAACACTTATGCCAGGTCTTCGACTGGCGTAAGCGCTCGTGTCTAACTGTATGCACATATTACACAGTTGCGCTTGGCATCTACTTTTCTTTATAGAGTATTATTTCATTTTAGAATAGGCACCACATAGGTTCTCTCAGGGTGCCTAAATATAGGCACTGTTATAAAATTATCCCCCTCCCCCCACATAGGGTATAATTCTATAAGGAGCTGCATAGATTTAGATGGTACATACACATGGAAATGCTGGTATTCTAGACACTTGCACATGGATATGAACACATACTCATATAAATGACAATAATCTGGCCTACTCACTATTCTGTAATTATGCGAGTATCTTTGATGTGCACTTTGCAAGTGGATATTCACATGTGCGGAGTCTGGGCAGACCATGGGCAGAGTACAGATTTATGCATATAAATTATAAAATGCAATAATTTGCATGCATATCTTTCCAATCAAGGTGGCAGGATTTATACCCACTTTATGGCTGGTGTAAGTGCTCATGTGTAAAAAAAACCCATAACCCCTGAGGATGTTATAATGCCTTTGTATCGCTCCATGGTGCGACCACACCTCGAATATTGTGTTCAATTCTGGTCGCCGCATCTCAAAAAAGATATAGTGGAATTAGAAAAGGTGCAGAGAAGGGCGACGAAAATGATAAAGGAGATGGGACGACTTCCCTATGAGGAAAGGCTAAAGCAGCTAGGGCTCTTCAGCTTGGAGAAAAGATGGCTGAGGGGAGATATGATAGAGGTCTATAAAATAATGAGTGCAGTTGAACGGGTAGATGTGAAGCGTCTGTTCACGCTTTCCAAAATACTAGGACTAGGGGGTATGCGATGTAAATTTAAAACGAATCGGAGAAAATCTTTCTTCACTCAACATGTAATTAAACTCTGGAATTTGTTGCCACAGAATGTGGTAAAGACGGTTAGCACTTTTCTATAAATGGTGCTTAACCTTGAGCGCCATTTATAGATTAGCACTTGGCGCTTTTTTTTTTCACCGCTGTTTATAGAACTTAGTCCTATGAGTCTGTCTACTCAGTTATGCTAGTATTGTATAATGAAAACCAGGTGCCTACTTTTCTTAATAGAATAAGCCCTAAATAGGTACATTCATGGTGTCTTCTTATAGTTTTGCCCTCATCTAGCTTGTATGCATATACTTTTACCTGTGGTGAGCTGAGGCATTTCCAGGGACAGAGTTAAGATGAAGTTTTCACTTACATGAAGATTCAAGAGTATGCATATAAACGAACATTTATGCATGTCAATAAGCAGGAATAAATGTAAGTGTATTGTTTTCCGAGGGGGGGATTTTCAAACTGAACCCTGCATGCACTTTCACCTTGAAAATTCTGCAAAGTCTGCGTGTAGAAAAGCATGTGCTACTTATTACCTGCTTATAACATTACTCTGTAGAAGATAACAGATGGAATTATGTTTATCTTAGTTTGCAGTGAATTTTAGTCATGTTAGAGGTGAACATTAACCTACGGTGGAAAGTTTTTGTTGTATTATTGACAGTGATTCAGAGACGGTTACAGCAGTAATTAATTAAATTAGTTTATTTCCTCCGTTTATATCTGTAGTTGACTGATTAGCATTGATAGCACCTAAATAAATCTGATTCTTTAAAATAGGTTCTGTTTGATGCTGCATAACAAAAATTGATGCTAAGTAAATTAATGTTGTGTGGATGGTACTTGCATCACTACCGCCACAAGATAAATATATTTCTTTTGTTAATGTTTATTTTTCAATTTAATTTGGATGTGCTTTTTGATATAGGCAGCTAACAAGCTTTTGGTAATACTGTATTGGAAAAACGTGTGCACAAATGCATAATGTATCACAAAATGAACTAGAGGAGTTCTATTGGCTACCATTACAGCTTTTGCTGCCTTGGCAAAGGCCCTTCCTGCATCAGCGGATATTCCTGGCAATGTGGTCCTGTGGCATAATAAACTTTTTTGTGGTTGGCAACGAGACCGTCGATTGGCTGCTTTGGCAGCACTGAGACATTTGGTTCTTGAGTCAACTGATTTCTGAGGGCTCTCTCAAAATGTTTGCTCAGTTACAAGCTGAGTTTTCACTTCCCAATTCACAGTTGTTGCATTGGTATCAATTGCGTAGTGTTGTCAGTTCCAAGAAGTGGTCACTAACAGGTGTCACAACCAACACTGTTCTTTCTGAGTTTCTTGGCGATAGGTGTAGGCAGCGGCACACTGCCTCAGTGTTTTACACAGTCCTAAAGACCTAGTTCTACGCAACATGTGTGGGAAATGGACTTGAACGACACACTGTCTGCTGCCCAGTGGTCTCGTTTGTGGTTGACTGGCCCTAGGGCCTCCTTGTTAGCTGCTATAACCCAATCTCTGTTTTGATGTATCGTAGGGCATTGTGGACGCCTAGGAAGAGTAAATTATCTCGGTCTTCTAACTGTGATTTGTGTTGGTCCTGTAAAAGCAAAACTGGAACACTTATGCACCTTCTGTTGGAATGCCCACACCTTGCACTGTTTTGGTCCCATGTCTGGGATAAATTACAAGTGATTTTTGGTTTTAAAGAACCATTTTTGCCTAAATATGTAATTTGGAAATCCGTATGTATTACCTTTCTTTCCACTGAGCAAGATAAGTTCCTGTTTGATTTTCTGGTTTCAGTTGCCCTGAAACTGATCATCTCGCATTGGAAAGATAATTCTCATGTCAATGTGGTGGTTTGATGGAACTGGATCCTGTTATATAAATCCTACGAACAGTCTCCTGTTCTTTCTCTTCTGGGTCATAAATCCACTGTCCTGAGATGGAAATCCTTAGACCTGTATCTATCCTCTAAGGACTGATAGTTCGACTTCAGCTCAGCTTGTGTATGGTGTTGTGCATCTTATTTTCTTGTATTGTTTGTTGCATGGCTATGTTTTGTTATGTTAACTTTAATAAACTTATTTAAAAAAACAAAAAACAAAATGCACATTCTGGAACAACATAACATATTGCTTGCATAAAAGTTACTTTTAATTCAGCTATATCTTGTATATTTTGAAGTTGAGGGCAGAACACACCTGGGGTTTCCCCTTATCAACTGATCCATTTCATTCTCCTGCTTGAAGTAATTTGATTGGGTAAAATATCATCCAGTTGTCTTTTATGTGGACTGGTTGTCAGTGGGCATCAAATTGGGGGCCTGCCTGGTTAGGAGACTGCTACGTGTCCACTGAGTCACTTGAGGTTGCTGATAAAATTGATCTGATACAAAGACACCTTATTGAGTCTGGTGGCAGGACTAGTAATCCGTCTCTTGAGGAACTGGTTTGGTGCTCTGGACTACAAACAAGATTTCTGGATATGAGGAAGTTATTGACAATACCACAGAAGAACAGGAACCCTCTCAGTCTCGAAAGTACACGTAACACAACAAAGGTGACGAAAAGAGAAAACTAGACGATCTTCACAGCGTACAAAATGTTTATTACGATATCCAATGACTCGACACGAGTCCTGTCACATGATTAACTGTCATGGGTTCTCCAATAGTACTTTAGTCAGGTTTTTGTTGAAGTTTATTTCTTTTTTTGCAGGCCACCTATAGACCTTGAACTCCTAGCTGGGGAATTTTTGGCATCATTGAATTATTTCATTTCACTATGTCTATTTTTTCAGATGATATGTGCCAAGAGAAGACCCCCCCCCCCCCCCCAGCAGCTTCAAGACATGTTCCTAGTGCAGTAGGACCATATCCAACATGGATACCCATTACTGATGCTTGCAATGTCTGTGGCCAGACCAGATGTCATTGTGTTCTCTGTTCACAAATGTAAAAGAGAGGGATTCATGGCAGAGAAAAGCAATGTGAAAGCTTTTCAGTGACAAAACCGGTCCATCAAAGTCATCATCGGAAACATTAGAATCTATTTACATGCATGCTTATGAATATTCAAGGTATGCACATAATTATCTCAGAAAATTCATGCATGTAAATAAGCAGATGTAAATATATTGTAAGTGCATTGTTTCCTGGGGTGATTTTCAAAGTGGAACCAAGCGTGCACTTTCACCTTGAAAATTCTGCAAAATCTGCACTTAGAAAAACATGGACATTCTTTTTACCCGTGCACAGTTAAAAAGAAATTACCCTATAAAAGATAACAAATGGAATTATGTTCATTCTTCAGTTTGCAATGAATTTTATTAATGTTAGAGGTGAACATTAACCTATGAAGGACATTTATTTGCTATATTATTGACTGACATTGATTCAGTCGGTATCCAGGGTTCAAGAGTCACATCGGATACTGTGTAATAAGAAGCAGACAATTGCTTATATGCTCCCTTTAGGCACTTGTACTGGGTTTCCAGGGCTATCATAGGTCAGCTTTAACGTGGGTTTCACAGCCTTACCTGGCCTTCTGGGCTATCAGGGTGAGAGTGGTGCAGATGCATCAGCCTTCTTCTTCCTGTGGCTAGATGTCAGCTGGGATACCTCTTTTCCTTCCTGGAGCTGTATTTTTTTTCCCAGTTCATACCACGTTCAGTTTCATCAGAAATGTGGGGATCTCCTGAACATCCCCTTCCTGGGCCTCTTTCTGTGGTAATTGCTCTGTCAGATCCCTATCATGCCCACGTGTTACACGGATGTAATCTCTACTCTTTTGCTTCCAGGTTAGCTGATGGGAGATGAAGTGCACCTCGTTGCTCTGTGTGTTCATTTACCACGATGGGTAAGAAAAGAAAGTGGAAGGTTAAGACTTACTGGAGTCCTCTCCTATTCTTCTCACTGCACTCCTCTTTGGAATCATTACAATCATACCCACACTGTTGTTGTCCCTGTGTGCACTCAGGGAGTTTGACTGGTTCTCTAGTATCCTGAGATGGTGGTATCTCATGTCTGACTTTTACCCTCTTTTGTGGTTGGGATTGGTGGACTTCAGAGGTTTCTTGGGTTTCCACTGGGGAAAATCCTGACAAAGTGGTTTCTTGGTACAGTTTTTGCTGGTACCACCCCCCACTCTGGTTGTATTTAGTATACAGGCAAATTGCTCCGTTTTTCTTCAACAATGTAAGGGATAGACCACCACCTCTTGGCAATTTTTTGTTTCCTTCATAACCCCCACTTTTCTAAGAGAACTCACGTCTACCTGATGGTCCAACATTAATTCTGGGTTGTCTGGACTGTTGCGGTTAATCTGATTGGATCAATAATCAATTATGAAATAGCAAACAGACAAAAAAATGTGATGATGTATCACTCTTGGCAGAATTGCTATAAAGGACCTAGACAAGATCGTCAAGCATAGAGATGTATCTTCACATACAAAGTTTCATCTTGTCCAAGCCATAGTGTCATATGGATGGGAAAGTTGGATAGTGAAGAAGCAAAACACGGAGAAAATTGATGTCTTTGAATTCTGGTTCTGGAGAAGAATAATGCATATACTGCAGACTGCCCAATGAACAAATCAATCAGTATAGGAGGAAATCAAACCTAAGCTTTCGTTGGAAGCTCCAATTACAAGATTTTGGCTTTCATATTTCATTCAGACACATCATGCAATGAGAAAGATCATTAATAAAAAACATGCTTGGCAACGATGAAGGTCAATGGAAAAAATGAAGACCAATAATGCAATGAATTGATACAATAACAGCAGCTATGAATGCTGCTCTATCAATGACTAGCCACTTGACTAAAGACAGAACACAGTTCAGGGCAACGATCCAGAAGTTCACCCATGAGCTGACAATGACTTGATGGTACTTAAAATCAACATCTCATGGAAAAAGAGTTTCCAGTGCAAGAAATGTCCTTTAACATAGTACAGGGGTCTATTTCTCTCACAACATGGAAGATCATCTTATAGGTCAAAGGCACATAACTAAGAGTGATGTCTGGCTACCGCAGCAGATGTTGAATTTTGAGAAGTTCCTGTACTTATAGGAGGGATTCCAGACTGTATAGTCTCAGCTATGATAGATATCCCTAGAGAGAAAACTGTACCTCAGGAGACAGATTGAGTCCCTTGAAATTATATACATATATAGGGGAATTCTATATATGGTACCTAACGTTAGACGCTACTCGGCATGGAAAAGTTCAACTGGATGCGAGGAGCAGAAACGGCAGAGCTGCAAGAAAACACACTTGTGCACCCATTTATAGAATAGTGCCTACGTGTTCCACGTGGATTCGCAAAGGGGACATAATGATGGGAGGGACATGGGTGGATTTATTTATTTTATTGCATTTGTATCCCACATTTTCCCACCTTTTTGCGGGCTCAGTGTGGCTTACAATACATTATGAATGATGGAAATACAATTTGTTACAATTCGGTTATGGATTACATTGTGAAGAGTTATACGAGACAAAAATCAAATGTCGTTAAGGAATATAGCAATGGAAAAGAACAGTGAAACATTGGAAGGAAACAACGGGAAACTAAAGGGCAATATATAATAACAAGAAAACATATGGTATTCATTCTTCTGTGAGTAAAGGTATGAATGTGGTGAGATTTCGGGGGATGAGAATTCAGAAGTGGATGTATTGATGCATTACTGAACAGTGAGTGTGGACTTTATGTGTTTTGGTTCTTTCCATAAATTTTATCAAAAGGATGTGTCTTCAATAATTTGCGGAAGGTGGTTTGTTCGTAGATCGTTTTCAGGTTGCGCGGCAGTGTGTTCCAGAACTGCGTGCTCATGTATGAAAAGGTTGACGCGTGCAGCGCTTTGTATTTCAAGCCCTTGCAGTTAGGGAAGTGGAGGTTGAGGAAAGTTCGGGATGATCTTTTAGCGTTTCTGGGTGGTAAGTCTATTAACTCAGACATGTAGGCTCAGGAGTGTTGCCTTAAGATGCGCTCAGTATTATAGAATAGTGAGGATCTGTGTCCAACTTGCGGCGGGATTTACACCTGGTTTCAGTTGGTGTAAAACCTCACCCCCAAATTTCAGTGTGGATCCCACGCTATGTGCTATTATATAAAGGGCGCCCATCCCAAAATGCCCTTTATAGAATACCTTTCAGCGCTGATTTTATTTGTCGCCATATTTTGAATGCCATTTACTGAATCCCGCCCATAGGGTGTATTTTTGTAAACCTTTTTTGCATGTAAAGAGATCTTTTCTTTAAAAGTGCATACAAGTATACACAGTGCAAGTAAGTGCATACTCAGTTTGCTCAGGTGAAGAGAGTGGGCTGTCATGATTTTTGCACAGATTTTATAAAATAGGCTAAAAATAAACTCCCTCCTGCTCTATTAACTAACTTGTTAACTGTTCTAACAGGATTATCAAATCCTGCATCATTAAGGGGCAAGAAAGGGACCCCTTCCTCGGGTCTGTGTGAGCGTTATTGATTTGAATGTGCTTTTTGCCTGGTAACTTCCAAGGAGCGATTCTGTCCTATGACTAGAAGGCTTTGCTGGACTGGACTGGACTATATTATCCACATAAACAAAGAAACTCCTCCTTATTAACTCACTATGTGGGAGAGCAGATACACCAAGATGCTCTTAGACGTCAAGAGTCAGAAAGCAGAGGTCATATTTAAGAGACTTATTATGAGCCTTCTGAAACCCTCTCTTCACCTCCGTGAGCAAGGGTCCGGCGGGGGTCTAGAGAGGGGTAATTAAAAACGGTACCTAGGGAAACATCAAATTCTGGATTGCATTGAGAGCAAGACCTAGCTCCAGAGAGCAAATGGAAAAACGACAGGAAGTCTGTATTACACACAGACACACACACACACATGGGGAGGGGGCAGTTCTGTCCCAGCAAAGTGCGATGATGTCATCCACTTACGCCTGCCAATGTTAAAATTCAAATCCTATTTAGGAAAGGAACCACTTCTCCTCTTGCATCAATTGTTGCCAAATCTGAAGATTAAATGTTAACGATGAGGGCTCTTTTATTTTAGTAGCATCAACATTATCCTGAGATGGAAAAGGCAGAATCAAAGCAGTGTTCTTTGATCCAAATTCTTGTTTTAATTCCATTATCTGACATATGATCTCTGTGACTTCTCCCTTTCTATTGTCACACTGATAAGAGCATACAGCAGTTCAACTAGGCATTCAAGCATATTCCCTTCATCTCCATTAACGGGAAATTTGGCATTAGGGCTTAGATTATTGCAAAAATTTGTATTCAAGTCTTCATTGAGCAAAGATTGTTCAGTGAGCTTCTCTGAACAACTGTTATGTGGTATAATATCCATCAGCTACAAAATGAGGAATATTCAGTACCACCTTATCATAATTTTTTTTTTCACCCCTAGAGCCCTGCAGTAGCTTTTGGAATTCCATTATGCAAAATGTACTATAAATTTGTCTGATGAAGTTACTGATAAACTATTTTCTTAAATTTTTTAGATTTTTTTTTTTTACATTTGTTTCCCCCGTGCTTTCCCACTCATGGCAGGCTCAATGCGGCTTACATGGGGCAATGGAGGGTTACGTGACTTGCCCAGAGTCACAAGGAGCTGCCTGTGCCTGAAGTGGGAATCGAACTCAGTTCCTCAGGACCAAAGTCCACCACCCTAACCACTAGGCCACTCCTCCACTGTTGCTACTATTTGAGATTCTACATGGAATGTTGCTATTCCACTAGCAACATTCCATATGGAAGTCGGCCTCGGCCCTTGCAGATCACCAATGTGGCCGCGCAGGCTTCTGCTTCTGTGAGTCTGACGTCCTGCACATACGTGCAGGACGTCAGACTCACAGAAACAGAAGCCTGCGCAGCCTTCTACATGGAATGTTGCTAGTGGAATAGCAACATTCCATGTAGAATCTCCAATAGTAGCAACATTCCATGTAGAATCTCCAATAGTATCTATTTTATTTTTGTTACATTTGTACCCCGCGCTTTCCCACTCATGGCAGGCTCAATGCGGCTTACATGGGGCAATGGAGGGTTAAGTGACTTGCCCAGAGTCACAAGGAGCTGCCTGTGCCGGGAATCGAACTCAGTTCCTCAGTTCCCCAGGATAAAAGTCCACCACCCTAACCACTAGGCCACTCCTCCACTCCCTAAATTGTAAACTATTACTACTGTTATTGATTATTTGAACCAGGGGCGTAGCCAGACAACAGATTTTGGGTGGGCCTAGGCAAGAATTGGGTGGCACCAAGTGTCCTCCCCCCCCTCCAAAAAAAAGTCTCAGCTGGCGAGAAAACGCTTCTTTCCACCTTGGGAGCAGTATTGCACTGAAAACTGAGCATGCGCAGGTGCCGGTGTCGTGGAGAGTAGCGTTTTTGTTACCATCAGGGGAAAATCTTCCGCTGGCAGAGCTTGGGATTCCCACCAGTTACCACTAAACATGTTCTACTGTTGGGTGGGCCTGAGCCATAAATCCACCCAAGCCCACCTGTGGCTACGCCACAGATTTGAACAGCCATGTATGCTGTACTGTATTTGCGCATCTGATGTGGACCTATTGGACTTTAGCAGTGAAACTGAAGTGGTCCATGGGGAAGACAACATCCCTTTGCTTTCATAAGGAGAAAAGATTCTGCATCACCTTTATATAGACTCAGTTAAAGTTTACTTTGAGATTCCAGCTGCTAAAGTAGATATTCATATGCACCTCCCCTTCATGCCTCGCCAAGGATGTAGAAAAGATTGTATTATTTATTTATAGCATTTATATCCCACAATTTCCCACCCACGGGCAGGCTCAATGTGGCTTACAACAGTCTGTGAAAACATACATCAATTCAGCAAACAAACAATCAATTTCTAGAAGTGTAAGAGCGAAAGGGTAAAAGCAAAGAAAGGAAAAACAGAAAGAATAGTGGTGATCAATATGACTCCTTGACAGAGACAGTTCAGAAGTAAGCGATGCTAGGCGGGATTTGAGCGTAAGCTTTTCCAAATAAAAAGGTCTTGAGGCGTTTTTTGAAGGTCGGGTGATCAGGAGTAAAGTTTCACCAATTTAGATAGACCATTCCACAAATGAGCGCTAATATAGGAGAAGGTGGATGCGTAGGTGGTCTTGTACTCTCCCTACATTCCTCCCCGTAATCTCCGCTCGCTGGACAAATCTCTCTTGTCGTCCCCCTTCTCCTCCACTGCTAATTCCAGGCTTCGTTCCTTTTCCCTTGCGGCACCTTATGCCTGGAATGGACTCTAGCTCCATCTCTACCTGTTTTCAAATCTATGCTGAAAACCCACCTTTTCACCACTGCTTTTGGCTCCTAACCACTACTCAATTCCCCTACCCTTGTTCCTTCTCACCCAATACTTTCCTCGCCCTTAATTGTCTTGTCTGTCTGTATTTTTAGATTGTAAGCTCTATCAAGCAGGGACTGTCTCTTTGTGTCAGATGTTCAGCGCTGCGTGCATCTGGTAGCGCTATACAAATGTTAATAATAATAATAATTGTACTTGAGGCTACTATACACTGGGTAATGGAGATTTAGGTATTAGTGTAAACTTCTATATCCTGACCAGAAGCAAAGCTAGTTTGGGGTGGCAAGGCTATTTTACCTGTGCTTCTGTGGTTTGTTAAATCTTCTATCTTTTCCCTCCTTGGAATTACTACTATGTGATCCTTTTACAAAGGCGCCTTGTGTGCTCGCCGATCCATTTTTTTAGCGCGCCTGTAAAAAAGGCCTTTTTCTTTTTGCCGAAAATGGACGTGCGGCAAAATGAAAATTGCCGCGCTTCCATTTTGGGTCTGAGACCTTACCGCCAGCCATTGACCTAGCGGTAAAGACTCACACGGTAACTGGGTGGTAATGACCTATGCACGCCAAATGGCACGCGTCCGTTACGCCCAAAAATTAAAAAATATTTTTCAGATGGACGTATTGGACGCGCATCAAAAATGAAATTACCACAACAGCCACGCGGTAGTCGGGTGGTAACTCCATTTTGGCGCGTGTGGGCGTGCGTAGATGCTTATGCGGCTTAGTAAAAGGGCCCCTCTCTGAGTAGAATAAAAATGTAGTAACACAATTAAAATGAATGAAAGTAAAACAATAAAAATGAGTTTATTTGAAGAATAAAGAATGTCAGAAACAGCTGCAATCATTTATTACATATTGGACCAGCCCAAAGCAATGTCATACGGAGTTTAGGAGTAGCCTAGTGGTTAGTGCAGCGGACTTTGATCCAATTCCCACTGCAGCTCCTTGTGACCTTGGGCAACTCACTTAACCCTCCATTACCCCAGGTACCAAACTCAGATTGTGAGCCCTCTAGGGACAGAGAAAGTACCTGCATATAATGTTTACAGCGCTGCGTACATCTAGTAGCGCTATAGAAATGATTAGTAGTAGCAATATACCCAGCAGCCAGGAGAATGATACAGTATGCAGTTAAAGCATTCCCTACATGTGTACAGCATTATGTGAGCCTATGACCTATTAGAACGTGAAGGTGGTAAGGTATTTTGACGAGGGGGACCTAGCTCAATTGGAATCAGTAACTCAAGTGAATATAACATGGTGTAAAGCCCTATGGTGATTGTAGGTGTTCCAAGGTCAATTCAGTGTCTCTAAACCTTTAAACATATTATTTCCTTAGGCTTGCTGATAGCAAGGAGAAATGTACAGTAACTACAAAATGGTGAAAGCCTAAGCCCTTAGCTATGTCATTGGTTGTCGCTCATGACTCTCCTTATTGGAATTGCTCCCTTGAGGAGAATAACATAGGAAGATGTACATTTTTCACAACATGAGAAAAGTTTGTAGCCAACTTGCCCCAGGAACCGAAAAAGAAATGTTGTTCAGGTTTTTGTTGGCAAAAAACATGGTTTGATTTCTGGTCTGCACTTAATCCTATGGAAGCAGTAAACATACACATGGATAGCGGGGCTGGAATCAGTTCCTTGCTGGTAATTAATACAATGTATGCTCTGTGCAGAATGTATTTATCGTTGAATGAGTTTTCTAATACATTTTAAAATTTTGTTTGGCAAGCACAGATACCTTCAAGCTGGATCAATGATCTTAATAGTTTCTCTTCAGCTATAATATTTGAAATGATCTACTGTAATATTATGTGTTTGTCAATAGATTTTTTAACATGTACTGTAACCTACCATCTTTTGTATTCCTCCAGCTGAAAAGGCCTGGTGCCATTGTTCTAAATTCTCATAGGAAGGGAAGGGGATGGAATTTGATATACTGCCTTTCTGAGGTTACAATCAAAGCGGTTTATATATTATATATAGTGACTTTTCGCTCCTCCCCCCCCTCCCCCAACTGTCAGCAATCCTCCAACATTCCTGTCGGCTGCTAGCAGCGTTAGCAAGGAAAACAAGCTGCGTCAGCCAGCCCCAGAAGCATTCCCTCTGCTGTGTCCTGCCTCATCTGATACAACTTCCTAAAGTTGCCAGATGGGCAGTTTTCCTGGCCAATTGGGCGGTTTTTCCGCGACCTGCTGGGGGAATTTTTTGACAGCTGCGGGTCGCGGTTTTTTGGGCAGCTTTGATTTTTGTTGGGCGGTTTTTTTTCTTTGTCGGGTTGTGGTTTTTTGACCCCTTTCAACCCGCGGGAGGCAGAGTTAATGACATTGGGAGCGGGGTCGATGACGTTGGGGGCCGGGTTTGAAGACATTGGGGGCGGGGGTTGATGATGGCAGGGGCGGGGTTGATGACGGCAGGGGCGGGGTGTGCGGTTTTGGGCTGGTTCGGGAACCGGTTTGGGTCGGAAACAAAATTTAAATCTGGCAACCCAACAGATAAAACACTTCTGGGGCTGGCTGAAACAGCTTGTTGAGGCTGCCAGCGGCCCACAGGAACATTGGAGGATCACTGGGGGAGGGGGGACAAGAGAGATACCAGACCACACAGGGCAGGCAGGAGAAAGAGGTAGATATGCTGGGCTACAGTGGGAGGTGGGTGGGAAGGAAGGGTAAGAGATGCATTTCCAGACCATGGGAAGGGGAGGAAGGGAGGAAGATACTAGAATGCAAGAAAGGGGGCTAGTAGGACAGAGACGACAGAACACAGGAGCGAAGAGAGAAAGATGCTGTACTGGAGAGGGAGTTGAAGGAAGAGAGAGATGAGATGAAGGAGTGGGAAATAGAGGGGGAAAAGAGATGCTGGACTCCCAGAGGGAGGGAGACAGAGTTTATACTATTCTTCTTATTTTTGTGAAGGCCTATTTTGTCAAGGGTTATTTTGTTACTAGTAAAAAAAGGCCCGTTTCTGGAGCCAATGAAACGGGCGCTAGCAAGGCTTTCCTGTGGCCCCCCCCCCACCCGTCGTCGATGTGGGTGAATTGCTCCGCCTCCGCCCTCAATGTCATAACGTTTGACGTGAGGGCGGTGAATTGCTCCGCCTCCGCCCTCAACATCATAAAGTTTGACGCGAGGGCGGGGCCCAGAGACTGTGTTTTTCGAGGCTTCAGAGCTTCGAACGTACGAACCTTGGCTTCAGTGACGTCAGCAGCCAATAGAACGTTAAGGGTGAGTTTTATATATATAGATATCTTTTTTGAGATACAGCAAGCAGAATTGAACACAATACTCAAGGTGAGGTTGCACCATTTCACAGAGGCATTATAATGTTCTTGGTCTTATTTTGCATCCCTTGCCTAATAATTCCTAGTATCCTGTTTGCTTTTTTGGCCACTGTCACATACTGGGCAGAAGATTTCATCGTATTGTCTACAATGACATCTAGATCTTTTTCTTGAGTGCTGACTCCTAAGGTAGATCCTCAGCATCAAGTAACTATGATTCGAATTATTCTTCCCAATGTGCATCACTTTGCATTTGTCCACATTAAGTTTATTTGGATGCCCAGTTTTTCAGTTTCCTAAGGTCTTCCTTCAAATTTTCACAATCCACATGTGTTTTGACAACTTTGAGTAGTTTTGTGTCTTCTGCAAGTTTAATAACCTCACTCGTAGTACTGATTTCCAGATCATTTATAAATATGTTAAATAGCACCGGTCTTAGTACAGATCCCTGTGTCACTCCACTATTCACCTTCCTCAGTTGAAGAAAATGCCCATTTAACCCTACCCTCTGTTTTCTGTCTAATAACCAATTCCTAATACACAGAAGGACATTGCCTCCTATCCCTTGACTTTTTAATTTTCTCAGGAGTCTCTCATGAGGATATTTGTCAGAAGCTTTCTGAAAATCTAGATAAACTACATCAACTGGCTCACCATTATCCACATGTTTATTCATGCCTTCAAAGAAATGAAGCAAACTGGTGAGGCAAGACTTGCCTTGGCTGAACCCATGCTGTTTCTGTCCCATTAAACCACGTTTGAGTGTTCCGTGATTTTCTGGATCACTCATGGAACCCTTTTTAAAAATCAGCGTTACATTGGCCACCCTCCAAACTTCTGGTACTATGGACGACTTTAACAGCAGGTTACAGATCACTATCAGTAATTTCATGTTTGAGTTCTTTCAGTACTCTGAGGTGTATACCATCCGGTCCAGGTGATTTATCATTCTTTAACTTATCGATTTGGCTCAGTATGTCTTCCAGGATCACTGAGATTTCTTTCAGTTCCTCCGCATCGTCACCCTTGAAAAACATTTCCGGTACAGGTAGGTCTCTTACATCTTCTTCCTTAAAGACTGAAGGAAAGAATTCAGATATAAGACGACCCCAACAAATTAAATAAGCAAATGTAAAAACCAAAGAGTGAGCAAGAAGATGGGATGGACAACCAGGGAAAGAATGGATGTTCGTTAGTTAGTCAGTGGGGATATGGGCTTTACTCTCTCCCCTCCTACCTTCATATGTTACAGCAGCATGCCCATTAGTAGTAGTATTGTGTTCTGTATTTCCCTTTATTGCTCAGTTTTTCTTTCTTGTAATCCACTTAGAATTTCTAAGGAAATAAGTGGAATATAAGAATATAGATAGTGCAGTGGCATAGGAATGGGGGGGCGGTCCGCCCCGGGTGCACGCCGCTGGGGGGTGTCGGCTCTGCGCTGGTGCACTGCTCTCTCTGCCCCGGAACAGGTTACTTCCTGTTCCGGGACAGAGAGAGCAGTGAACCAGCGTGGAGCCGACACACCCCAGCAACGTGCAGTCGGGGCAGATCGGCCCTCCCGCCCGTCCCTCGCCGCAGGTATGCGCTCCGGGGAGGGGGGGGTGCGCTGCAGCGGGAGGAGGGTGCGCCATGCTGCACCCGTGGGGGGGTGCGCTGCGGCGACCCGCCCCGGGTGTCAGCTCCCCTCGCTACGGCTCTGAGATAGTGTAGTATAGTTCATCTGACAGTCTTAAAAAGGATCCCCCTTTGCTTAGTGAATTTTGTACTTTATCCGGAGGCTGGGAAAGGTGAAAGCATCCTCAGGCCCAGCTGTTCAAACATGCAAGTGGAAGGAAACCTTTGGTCATTTTCAAAGCAATTCAAACCTGTAAGTGGTGCAGCTTCAATAGGTAAGAAATGAGTCAAATAAGAAGAGATGTGAATCTTTTTAGCCGTGTTTCATGTAACTCATGAACATCCATAGTCACTTCTGAGAAGGGGTTTGAATGCCTGTATACACCTTGTTCTGCTATTTACTCTGTGAAAACTAAGGAAGCCTCTATATAGGTCTTTGTAAAACTAGCTAGAAAGAAGCAACAATGTTCCTCATCTTATAACAGTCATCTAAGTTATGCACATTAAGGGGTCCTTTTACAAAGGCGCACTGAAAAATGGCTTTCGGTAGTGTAGGCGCGGGTTTTGGGCGTGTGCCGATCCATTTTTTTTAGCGCACCTGTAAAAAAAGGTCTTTTAAAAATTTTGGCGACAATGGACATGCGGCAAAATGAAAATTGCTGTGCTTCCATTTTGGGTCTAAGACCTTACCGCCAGCCATTGACCTAGTGGTAAAGACTCATGCGGTAACCGGGCGGTAATGATCTACGCATGCCAAATACCACTTGGCGCACGTCCATTACGCACGGCTGAAAATAAAAAAATATTTTTCAGACAAGCCTATTGGACATGCGCCAAAAATGAAATTACCGCAAGAGCCACGTGGTAGTTGGGCGGTAACTCCATTTTGGCGTGCGTTGAGCATGTGTAGACGCTTATACGGCTTAGTAAAAGGGCCCCTAAAACAGCTGACCTCATACCCCACCCCAAGAGGTGGCTGCAAGTATCATTCCAAAAGGTTATAGCAAAAATGTATTTGTGGATCTAGTCTGGATATAAGCCACTATAGAAATGTACAGAACTAATACTACTAAAGGTGGATTTGGTCAGCAGCAGGCCTAGATCTTGCTGCTTTCTTACAAGGGCTTCCTGAGAAGAAGCTCACACTTCCCTCTATTCTTGTCACATGCTAAGTACTCGAGGGTTTTTCAGAGCAAACAATTTACCTGGTGTTCATTTTATGTGTCTGAAATCCTAAGTAGGGATCCAGAATAAGACTGGTGGCTAAGTCATCATTTTCACAGAGCTCCTTGGCAGACATTCCAGATGAAGGTACCACCTGGTGCCCTACCACTGCTACCCCATCCGTCATACAGTTCCCATGTCTACTCACAAGTTTCAGAAGTTATCTGCTGTAAATAGCTACAGTACCGCCATGGCCATTATGAAATGTTTGACTTCCAAAGTAACGTGTAACCTCCAGTACAGGGGCAGCTGCTTGTTTGATTCTGTGAACCCAGTATGATCCAAATAGGTGTCATTACTAGTGAGCCTTCTACGTTCCTCATGCAGCCTTCAAGAAAAACCTGAGTATGTGATCTCCTACCAAACGGACTTCTGCTTATCGCAGAGTATGCAGTCTTCCTGTCAGACCCGGCAACTGTTGAATTTGACCATTGCAGCCTATGACTTGACTCTGTTGAACTTAATCCTACATCTTATTTTCTTACTGTCCTATTATACCTTTTTTTTCTTATAGTTTTCTTTCTTTCTTAAGTACATAAGTGTTGCCATACTGGGACAGACCAAAGGTCCATCAAGCCTAGCATCCTGTTTCCAACAGTGGCCAATCCAGGTCACAAATACCTGGCAAGATCCCAAAAAAGTACAAAACATTTTATACCGCTTATCCCAGAAATAGTGGATTTTCCCCAAGTCCAATTATTATTATTATTTGTAGCATTTGTATCCCACATTTTCCCACCAATTTGCAGGCTCAATGTGGCTTACATTTGCCGTAATGGCGGTTGCCATTTCCGGGTAACAGAATTATAATTGGTAATGCATACGTGGAACAGATAACGGTATACCTACATACATGGTAACATACAAGTAGCATAGCATGCTTGGAACAGAGAGGTAACATGGTAACATACAAGTAGCATAGCGTATTTGGAACAGAGAGGTAATCGGTCAAGTGGTAAGATTCTATTTGTGTCTATGTCATGTAAAGTCTTGTTATTTTAGTATTTAAGATGGATGTTTATGGTATGCCTTCTTGAACAGGTCTGTTTTCAGTAGTCTTCGGAAGATAGTTAGGTCTTGCGTTATTTTTATGGCCTTCGGTAGTGCGTTCCATAGCTGCGTGTAGATGTATGAGAAACTGGTCGCGTATGTGGATTTATATTTTAGTCCTTTGCAGTTAGGGTAATGGAGATTGAGGAATGTGCGTGCTGATTTTTTTGCATTCCTGATAGGCAAGTCTATAAGGTCTGACATATAGGTCGGGGCTTCCCCGTGAATGATTTTGTGGACCAGGGTGCAGACTTTGAACACAATGCGTTCTTGTAGTGGGAGCCAATGTAGTTTCTCTCTTAGGGGTTTGGCGCTTTCATATTTCGCTTTCCCAAATATGAGTCTGGCTGCTGTATTTTGAGCAGTTTGAAATTTCTTAATGATTTGTTCTTTACATCCAGCATAAATGGCATTGCAGTAGTCTAGATGGCTTAACACCATTGATTGTACTAGGCTGCGGAATACTTCCCTTGGGAAGAAAGGTTTAATTCTTTTGAGTTTCCACATTGAGTAGAACATTTTTTTTTTGCTGTATTTTTCGCATGATCTTCAAGTTGGAGATTTCAGTCGATTGTGACTCCCAAAATTTTTAAGCTGTCTATGGACTTTTTCTTTAGGAAGCCGTCCAAACCTTTTTTAAACTCTGCTAAGCTAACCGCCTTTACCACATTCTCTGGCAATGAATTCCAGAGTTTAATTACACTTTTGCAGTAAAAGGAGTGCACCATTTATCATGGCCACATCTCCTTTCATGAATCTTTTATTTAGCGGTAGTATATTTTCTCAAGACTCTTTGAGCCTGATATTTAGAGGTCGTGGCCGCTGAATGAAGTAAAGCACTGGTTGCCATTTTTTACATACATCCTTATATCTAGTGGCACTATATAACAAATTTCCACTCCAAGCTCAAGAAATATATGTTCTACCCACTCCCCTATACAGGAGATGATCCTGCTTCATCCAGTAAATTCAAAAAATGTGTACTGTCCTTTATATAAGATGGACTCACATCCATAAAGGGGTTCAAAAACCAATGCACAAACAATGATAAAGATTCCAGAACAGAACCTCTGGAGGAAATAACAGGTCGACTTAGAGGAGATTGTAGTCGCTTATGAATTTTAGGTAAGGCACAGAACACAGGTATTAAAGGATGTTCCAAATTTAGATATCTAAATTCTCTAATTGTCAAAAA
Organism: Microcaecilia unicolor; assembly: GCF_901765095.1. Taxonomy (NCBI): domain Eukaryota; kingdom Metazoa; phylum Chordata; class Amphibia; order Gymnophiona; family Siphonopidae; genus Microcaecilia; species Microcaecilia unicolor. Next base: position 36,321,942 of record NC_044035.1, on the reverse strand, counting down.
TCCTGCATCTAATCCACATTGTGTGATCTCCAGAATCTTTGATTGAAGCCTCAGAGTTGGATCCGTTCCTTTTATCTTGCCGCACATTATGCCTGGAATAGACTCCCCTGAGCCATTACGTCAAGCTCCATCCCTGGCCGCCTTCAAATCTGGGCTAAAGACCTACCTGTTTGACGCTGCTTTTAATTCCTAACTTGTCACCTACTCGTAACCTTTATCTTGTCTTCCTCTCTTCAATAGTCCCTTTCCCCATATGTCCTATCTGTCTGTCCTACCCTTATCCCTTGTTTGCCCTGTCTGTCGGTCCTGATTTAGATTGTAAGCTCTTTTGAGCAGGGACTGTCTTTTTCTTCATGTTAAATTGTGAAGCGCTGCGTACGACTGGTAGCGCTATAGAAATGATTTATAGTAGTAGTAGAAGCCTGCCCTTGCAGATCAGCAACGCGGCCGCGCAGGCTTCTGTTTCTGTGAGTCTGACGTCCTGCACGTACGTGCAGGACATCAGACTCACAGAAACAGAAGCCTGCGCGGCCGCGTTGCTGATCTGCAAGGGCAGGCTTCTACATGGAATGCTGCTAGTGGAATAGCAACATTAACATTCCATGTAGAATCTCAAATAGTAGCAACATTCCATTTAGAATCATTCCTATGTGTCCTATCTGTCTGTCCTACCCTTATCCCTTATTGGTCCTGTCTGTCTGTCCTGATTTAGATTGTAAGCTCTTTTGAGCAGGGACTGTCTTTTTCTTCATGTTAAATTGTGAAGCGCTGCGTATGACTGGTAGCGCTATAGAAATGATTTATAGTAGTAGTAGTAGTAAATATGTGTATCTATCAGCCAGCTGTCTTTCAGTCTCTCCTACATAAGAGACTCGATCTTGCACAACTATAGCACCTCCTTTGTCTGCTCTTTTTATCACAATGGCAGTCATATCTTTCAAATCTCTTTAGAGGGTCTTTTACTAAGGCGCGCTCACGTTTTTGGCGGGCGCTAAAATTGTGGGCACGCTAAATGTTAGAGATGCCAGTGCATTCCTATGGGCGTCTCTAACGTTTAGCGCACCCACAATTTTAGCGCCCGCTGAAAACGTGAGCGCGCCTTAGTAAAAGACGCCCTTAATGATTTCCTCTCATCTCCTGTCAGATTATCTTGGAATTTTCAGTGTTCCTCGTTAAACTGCTGCTCAACATCCCGTAATACTAAGGTTTTAAATGCCTGTAAAATGGACTTAGGAGCAATCCTAGATATGTTTCTCTCAACAGGTTTATTACGAAAATAAACTTTTAACTGTAACATCCTAAGGAATGTCTCTAAATTCACCTCTGTGGCTGACATAAGTACTTGCACCTAACTGCAAATGTGCATATTGTAAACGCTTCCCACGCCGCTTGGCTGTGGTTCGACTTTCCCAGACCTGGGCCCAACTCCACACCAGGTGTACCAGGTAACTCTGGATATTTGGCAGTTCAAACAATATCAAACCAGTCAGAAATTTCCTGTATTTAATTAGGAACAGTCTCTTCCCTGGGGCTACATGCCTCCCTGGGCTTAGTACATAGCTCCAGCACTCTTATAGCGACAACTCAGCAACGAAAACAAAAAAAACAAGCTCTTTTCTAACAGGTATTAACCCAGCCCAGAGTCCCACAGTACAAATCCTTCCCTCCCCGAGTTCATCAAGTCCACTAATCCTTGGGCAAAAGTTCCAGCACTTTCCCCAACAAAAAGGTTCCCAAAGTCCATGCAGCAAAAAAAGCCCCAAAGTTCTTTCACCCCAAAGTTCATTCAGCAAAAAAGGTTCTACACGCTTCACACTCACCCAAGCAAACCCTCACCTCAGAGCAACCTGAGGAAAGGGGACCCCCTCCCATTCATACCAGCCATTAACTCCTGGTATCCTCCCCAAGGGTCATGCTTGAGCCCAGGGCCAGGTGGAAGCTACTTCCCCAGTGAACCTGCTCAGATACTTCTCTGGGCTTTTCTCTCAATGAATTGAATTAACCGGTTCATCAAGGTTGCTAACAGGCCCTGAGATTGCCCCTTTTCCACCCAGGCTAAGGCAGAAATATCCATGGGCTCTACCTGCATTCCTTCACCAAACGCTTTGGTCTTAGTGATCACCTCCTCAGGCATCCATTCCACAGGCTCTATCTGTCTCCCCCCTTTCCCCAGCTGCTGCTCCCAATCTTTATCATGAGCCTGTTCAAAAGCCTCCTCCTCCTCCCCCTGGGAACCTGGGAGTTGTAGTCCGGTTACCCTTCTCTAAGGGAGTCCAGTGGCCTCCTCTGGGACTCAGGGGCATTGCAGCGCTAGTTAGCCTTTCTAGGGGATTCAGGTGATCCTTCCCGAGGATGCTGGGATTGGTAGTCCCTCCATTGTTCCCACCCACGCTGGCCTTTCCAATGCCCCGGGCTGGAGTTCCGGCTCCTGGATCTACCTAACCCTTCACAAGTGTCACAATATATATCCAGTTACACTAGTATTCTACAAAGGAAAGTAGGCCTCTACTTTCGTTATAGAATAGGCTCTAATTAGATTTCTTCTAGGTGCATAAATGTAGGTTCCCCGTTATAAAATTGTCCTCGTGGTACGGTTTGAGCAGGTCTTAAAATTATATGTGTATTTCCTATATTACAACAGAAATACAGAGATACTTGAACTTTCAGCATTAGCATTTGTACCTGCTCCCAGGCATGTAGAACTGTGAACCATAGGAGTCAACTTTCAAAACAATCGGAGGTGCTAAACTCATCACAAATGAGACCTCCTTGGACACAGGGAAAGAGTTTGCTGAATAATGGGGGTGCTGGAACACTCACAGTACCTGCAGAGTTAGCATCTATGCTGTCAGCAAACTGCTTTTTTTGGACCTGGGCTGTCAAGGAGAAATTGAGGGGGGAATTATGTGTTCCTCTCTGATGTTCGAAAGAACCTCAAGCAGTAAAATAGAGTTTTTGGAAATTGGCTTCTTAATTAGCTCCCCTTAGACATGCAGTTTGGCAAAATCTGCTATTTAGATGTGTAGATAGCAAAATTTGCTGCTTCCATGCAGGGGCGTAGCCAGACTTCGGCGGGAGGGGGGTCCAGAGCCCGAGGTGAGGGGGCACATTTTAGCCCCCCCCCCCCCGGCGCTGCCTCCCCTCCCCTGTCCCTTTCGACCCGCCACCACTAACCTTCCCCCCGCCATCACCAGGTACCCTAGCTGGCGGGGGTCCCCAACTCCTGCCAGCCGAAGTCCCCTTCAGCGCCGGTGTCCGAGTCCAGTGCTGATGTGGATTCTGTTTCTGTGAGTCCTGACGTCCTGCACGTTCCTAAGTGCAGGATGTCAGGACTCACAGAAACAGAATCCAGATCAGCAACATGCTGGAGACTGGCGCTGAAGAGGACTTTGGCTGGCGGGGGTTGGGGACCCCGCCAGCAAAGTTACCTGATAGTGGCAGGGGAGTGTTGGCGGCGACAGAAGGGGGGGATCGAATATGGTGGGAGAGGGTCGGCGGTGGGGGTGTGTGAAAGCAGGGGGGCCAGGGCTAAATCTACAGGGGCCCATGCCCCTGTGGCCCCACCTAGCTACGCTCTTGCTTCCATGTGTAGGTGCTGACACTTACCCCCGGATTCTATATATCTCACCTAGTGTTCTGTGCCAAAATTGAATGTGTGTAACTTAATTGGCTTAGCAAGCTAATCAGCATTGATAACAGATCCTAAAGAGCAATAATGAGCACTAATTGGTAATAATTAGAATTTCCACACATAACTCGATAAGCGTATTCTGTAATGCAGAGCGCCTAAATTCTAAAGTGCGCAGCCCAAAAGGGGTGTGGTTATGGACAGAGAAATGGGCATTTTTTTTTTATTTGTACCCTGCACTTTCCCACTCATGGCAGGCTCAACGCGGCAGGCAATAGAGGGTTAAGTGACTTGCCCAGAGTCACAAGGAGCTGCCTGTGCCGGGAATCGAACTCAGTTCCTCAGGACCAAAGTCCACCACCCTAACCACTAGGCCACTCCTCCACTCAGAGAAATGGGCATTCCAAAATGTACATGCATTGTTATAGAATATGCCCCCATGTGCCTAAATCTACGCGCCAGCATTTACGCTGTATTTCCCTTGGGGTAAATGGACGCACATAGTTTTATGCACTGTGATATCAACTAAGCATATTCTATATACTGCACCTAAATTTAGGCACCGCTTACAGAATACGGTTGTGAAGAAATTTATTCCACACGGAATTTTCAGGCGCTGTATATAGTATCTGGCCGTTAATGTGGACAAATATATACTAAGTACATTGGTTATTTGTACATTTTATTTTGAGGTAAATGATCATATTAAAGAACTGGTGATAGCAGTTATTTCTGACGGAATGATGCAAGTATGATACTATCATCACAAACAGATATTATCCCCAAAATTCTAGAAATGGCGCCTAAAGTTAGGCACCCAATTGCGCGCCCAGTTATAGAATAGGGTCAGTTACATGTGTAAAATAATTAGCTAATTGGCACGAAATTATCACTTAATTGGAGAGAGGTAGCAATAATTGGCGTTAAGTACCAATCGGCACTTGTTAGCAGTTATGGGCCTTATTCTATAAAGGTTATGCTCCTAAATTTAATCTCATAAATTTAATGGGCGTGTGGCAAAATGAAAATTGCCGTGCGTCCATTTTGACTCTGAGACCTTATTTATTTATTTATTACATTTGTATCCTGCGCTTTCCCACCTTACTGCCAGCCATTGACCTAGCGGTAAAGTCTCACACGGTAACCGGGCGGTAACGACCTACGCATGCCACTTGGCGCGTGTCCGATACACGTGCCAAAATAAAATTACCACAAGAGCCATATGGTAGGTGTGCGGTAACTCCATTTTGGCATGCTTTGGGCGCATGTAAACGCGTACATGGCTTAGTTAAAGGACCCCTTAGTGACTTGTATTGAATTTACCCTGTATAATTATACATACTTTTTCTAAATAGTCTAGCGATTAATACATTGTTTTTGGACTTCACATTTTTTGATTATATTATATGATACTGACACTTACACATAGAGTGTTGTTGCTCCTTTTCTGGAATGTTTATTTTCCCCCTAAAATAGCTGTTCTCACTGCATGTGCTGCATAGGACAAGCATTATTATTGTGGTCTTATCTACATATTTTACAAACAACACGTTCAGTGAGCCTTCTGTAAAATAGATTGCTTATTGTTACTGTCCCAACTTGGGCATCCCTTTTGTAAGCAAATTCACTTACACATAAAGCAGATCGAAATGTTATAGGTATGTTGTATCCATGGCAGTTTTCAAAATATACCTTCTCCTTGAACTTTTTCCACCTTCACCCCACCCATGGGACCACCTCCCAAAATGACCAATTTTGTAGAACAACGCAAATGGGTTTGTGCGCATTGAGGGTTGGTGATTTTCAAAGCTTCCGTTTCCACAAGTTAAATGCTTTTTTTTTTCTCCTGTGGGAATAGCTTTGAAAATTGCCCTGTAAACTTCCATGGAATAAAATATAAATTGGAACGGGAAAGACTAAACTGTTGATTTTTTTTTTTCCTGCCGAGTTAAAAATATTTCGGAACTGCTTTTCCAATTTTACTGTAATGACATTCTAGAAGACTCCAAGCTCTTGTGAGTTTTATTTCAAGTGCTAGTGACCTTGCAGTCTTTCTTGGCTAGCAAATAATTCATCTCCAGCACAATTGAACTCTAATATTTTTCAGCAAAGGGTAACAAACTTCCATAATTATGAATGCTAGATTTATGCAGCATAACGGCCAACCAAATATAGAACTGGCAGCAAAAGGTTTTTCATGTAGGACCTTAGATTTAACTTCAACTGGGACTTGCAAAGTAACATGTAATGTAATATATGCCAGCATTTTACCAACTGAATTACTCCAAGGAGCATTAATTTAAAGCTTTATTTCTCCTCCTGACTACCTTCCAATTTCATTCCCTAGTTCGTGGCCCATTGGCTTCTCTACAGCTGCACTGGTGCGTTGTTCAGGGACCTTCCTTCTGACTGTCTGTTGAAATATTTCACTTATAGCCGCCTTCTGCCGTCTGGCAAGATATCGATAACATGCCCGGCAACCCTTTGCTGTGCTCTGTCTAGTTTTGTTGTGGTCTGATTTCTTTTTAATGTTTTCATTTGTTTTGGATATTTTAGGTCGATTTCAAGCCTTCCAATATGAAAGAAACTGATCACTTTATTTGCTGAGATCATGAGAGTTTGTTTTGCAGGAGCCATGCAGTAATTGCCAGAATTGGTGCACAGTAATTGTGAAATCTCTGGGTTACTTGTTGGAGGCATTCTCAGCATCTTGGCATACAGTTAACGCAGGGGAAAGTTTCTTTACCGTGCAGAGAATTCAGTGCAGTTAGCTGCACCTAGAGCTAGAAATCCCATTACTAGTAAATAGGTCCAATTGCATAAAAGTGGAGGAGTGGCCTTGTGGTTAGCTTGGTGGACTTTGGTCCTGGGGAACTGGGTTCGATTCCCACTGCAGGCACAGGCAGCTCTTTGTGACTCTGGGCAAGTCACTTAACCCTCCATTGCCCCAGGTACAAATAAGTACCTGTATATACTATGTAAACTGTAGGGAATTATATATATGTTTTTGTAAGAGGCCAATTCCTACCTATGTACTCGCTTATGTCTAGGGGGCGTGGCCTCTGCCCAACATTAGCTGCATGGAAAATAACGGACAGACCAATGGAATATATTAGTTTATTTATACAGCGTTATATACAAAAATATAGAAAACTCTTATCAGCTTATAGCATCAGCAATTCCTGATTGCATGCACAATGGTACCAAAAATATAGAATAACTATGATTATCCTATTGGCTAAATCTGTAATGACAGATAAACACAATACCAAGATCTTAATGATTACCACACAAATCTTATACTAGGCTAACAGCAACTAAAGATCATAAATCCTGACGTCACACATCTGATGGGTCCGAGCCCAGACTAATTACCTAACCCAGCCTGAAGGAAGTAAACTATGATCTCACCGTCCCGGTTTCCAGATCAGATTCCTTCCAATGCCTCAGCCGAAGGTCTCAGCGAGGTCACACAAGCTCAGGTGATGCACTTGTCTTGATCAGCCACAGATGATACAGACGCAGTATAGATCCTTTAGACAGCTGTAACCTGGGGAAAAGCTTTGCCAGGTATTATCAGTAAGTCTCTTAGGAAAATCAGGTGCTTGCAGATATGCAAGTGTTCTCCTCTTCTGTTCTTCTTCTTAGTTCTTCTCTCTTCTCTCTCCTCTCTGGAACTAGTCCTTCCGTTCCCGCTTCTCAGATCAATCCCTTTTCTGGGAGCCAATCAGAAATAATTCCCCCATGTACTCCCAGCATCTGTATGAAGCTTCCTTTGTCCGTCTTATCTCGTAAGCTCTCTCCCTGGGACAGGCATTCTCCCCCGATGCAGAGTGACCTTGGAGGTGGTGCAGGCTTCAGTAAATCTCTTACAAGCTGAAATGCTGCCTTCTGCACAGTGGGTAGCCAGACATATAGGTGAAAGGTTGCAGCGTCCATTTTGTCTGTAAAGGTGCTCTCATATGCACACAGGGTGGGTGAGATCACAGCAAATACTCCTACAGATTCCCCCCCTTGGAGATGGAAATTACTACAAAGGAGTAAAGGCCTTCTCCAACCTAACTACAAAAATAAGCCAGACAGTTCAGTCAGGATTCAGGTACAAACTTCATGGTCAAAACTACAAAAAGTTTCAAAGTAAATCTTAACTAATGCAAACTAACACTCTTCAAAACAGTTCAATTAAGCAAAATAATGTTCACAAGGAAATCACAAATGCTAATACAGCAAAATACTGAATAATAGAACCCGCATGTGCAGTTAGTCAAAAGTCTTAACACATGAAATTAATCAAACAAATCATGAACCATAATCACATAGATCATGAAAATCACATCATGCAAAGCAAAGCATATTAGTACAGAAAAGTGAAAACGGAATAAATTGTTGGCAAAACTCTGGTTAGAGGTAATTACATAAAGTCTTGCAATCTCATTGCCGTAGGTGACAAAGTGTTTACGCGATAGCGTAAATGACGAAGGTCTCTCCAAAACACTACAGCACACAGGAGCATGATGAACCACGAGATGGTCAAAAGTGGGATGACAACGTGAGTGGACATGTGGAACTGGGTGACATCAGATGAACGACGTTTGTAATCTGCAACCTCGAGAGTCTCATGGTCAACAGATAATTCAACAGTGTGAGAGTCTTTGGACTGTAAAAATGGTATAAGGTCCATAGCAAAGTCAATAGGGTGGACCGTGATGAATAATGAGGTGTGAATGGACAACTTCTCACATCAAGAAGACGTCAAACAGGAACAAAATGGTCCACGTAATGGTGATGATGAAGAAAGTCTTCAAACATAAGCATTGGACACAGTTCAAAAAGAAAGTCAATGAAATGTCCCAGAAACAAACAAACACACATCCAAAACTTCACTGTCAGGAACACTGGATCGGTTGAAATAAAAATAAAATCAAACAATTCCCCCCAACACGAAGAATGATTCTTGGCCAAAGAAAAACTCCAACAGTCATGACTAAACAATGGAAATCACGAGGAACAAGGGGAAGGGATGTTGAAAACCACCAAGGGATTAGGAAGCAGGGCGTCAGGAACATCTTGAAGAACGACATCAGGAACGGAAACAGGATCAATCTGTTAGGCAACTGCACCGGATCTTCAAGGTTTTGTTTTTTTTTTCTTTGTAGCTGAAAAACAAAAGAAGACGAAGCTATTCTGCTTCATGGTTAGTTTGTGTCATTTCAACAATGCATGTATCTGGAACCAAATGACTGGGATGACGTGGTCTCAACTGATTGATGTGGACCCATTTAAGGGTGTCTTCACCCTTAGTATTTTTCTTGAGGCAAATTTGGTAAGCCACAGGGGAAGCTTTTTCCACTATTGGGAATGGACCACGCCAACTAGGCAGAAACTTCCTTTCTTTAACCTTGTTTCTGGCAAAATTGAAGTAGAATACCTTGTCGCCAATTTGGTATTCTTTAGAGGTAGTCCCTTGATCATAATAGGCTTTTCTACCTCTAGCGCTACTTTCCAAGTTTTTCTGAGCAAAGGCAAAGGCACTTTGCAAATGCTTACGCAAATGGGTGACATATTCGTGAGTGGAGGTAGCACTGGACAAGTTCACATCATTAGTCCTGTACAACAAATGAATTGGTAATGTCATTTCCCTACCTGTCATCATCTCAAAAGGAGACACTCCCGTGGAACGGTGGGGTGTGGAACGAATCGCCATAAGGACCAATGGTAAGACCATGTCCCAATTCTTACCTGAGGATGACACATACTTCTTCAGAATGGTCACGATGGTGCGATTAGCTCTTTCCACTTGTCCCGAAGATTGAGGTCGGTAAGCTATGTGCAACTTACTCTTTACTCCAAGCATCTTCCACATCTGTTGAATCACCTCTGCCGTGAACTGAGAACCTTGGTCTGAATCCACTCGCATAGGCAAACCCCACCGGCTGAACACATGATTCAGTAGTAAGGTAGCCGTGGTTTCTGCCGTGCAGTTGGGTGCAGGCAGACACTCCACCCACTTGGTGAACATGCAGGTGACAGTAAGCAAGTACTTGTTACCACGAGTGGATCGAACTACAGGACCAACCCAATCAATCTGGATATCCGACCAGGGCATGGTGATACCCTTCTTCCTAAGTGGTGCTCGGTGAGATGGTGAAGATGGCTGGAAACGACAACAGGTCAAACACCCTCGCGTGTACAACTGTACATCCTGTCGCATGTGAGGCCAATAAGCTACTTGCTTTAGGGTCTCATAGGTGATATTCTCCCCTCGATGTCCAGCACATGGTTCGTCATGGGCATGTTGCAACATAATGCCTCGATATTCTTTAGGCACCACCCATTGCTCAATGCCATGCTTACTCGTCCGAATAAGCAGGTCTTTGTGAAGTTTGAACTTCTCTCGGGAGGCATAGAGGATCCTCATTTCCTCATCTTGCTTGTCTTTTTCCGTCAGGGGACAGTCTTGCGGATTCCATATGGACTCATAAAATCTCCCGATCACCGGGTCGGATTTCTGTGCCATGACAAGATCAAAGGATGGGACTTCACTGCACCACTGGACCACCGGCGTGTCGTTGGACTGCTTCGCCTGTCGTCGGGTGACAGCATGGACAGTCGCAGTCTCCACTTCTGGGGGTCGCCATAATTCTCCTGTAAGCGCACCCTCCTTGGCCAGGTGATCGGCCAAGTCGTTTCCCAGCTTGTCGGGACTGTTAACTTTTGCATGACCCTTGACCTTCTTCCAATAGATGGTCATGTCATGGTCCTTTACCAGTTGATCTAAAATCCGGATCAAGTTTCCATGATGTACTGGTTTCCCTTTGGAATTTAACATATTTTTCTGCTTCCAGATGGGCAAATGGGACACAAAATTCTGTCTCACATAGTCCGAATCCGTACATATGACCAACTGTCGGACTCCTTTCTGAATTGCAGACTGTACCGCCACCAGAGCTGCCACAATCTCAGCGTACTGATTAGTTCGCGAGCCCAAGCTGTGCTTCAGGGTCTCTTCAAGATTGGTTGGATCCCATACCACTCCTACTCCTGCAACCAATTCCTTGACTGTATCACGACGGTAAGCACAACCATCTACATAGACCTTAGGCATGGTAGCACAAGTCTGTTCATCATACAGATGGTGTCGATGAGGTTCTTTCTCTAGCGGGGGAACATCTGCTTCGGGAATACCTGCAATGGAATCCTGTCCTGCACAATCATGTAGGTCAGCCATACCTTGGGCTACTGCGTTACGATGTTTCTGAGCATACCTTACCTCCAGAGGCCAACCTTGCAGAGCCAATGTCCAGGAGACTATTTTGCTGTTTGACACTCGACCGGTCTTAATTCGGTCACTACCCAAGAAACTGATGGGCTGGTGGCAAGTCTCCACAATTAGCTTCTCACCTTGGATGTAACTTCTGAAGTGTTGCAAAGCCCAAACGGTAGACAGGAGCGCTTTCTCACAGTCGGAATACTTCCTCTCCACATCCGTCAGTCCTTTACTGGCATACGCCACTACCCTCTTGTCCGTGTCATACTTCTGATATAGGACAGCACTCATAGAGTGTTGGGAATATCCCAAGTCCACGTAGAACTCACGACCTCCCTCGGGGTATGCGAGGCATGGGAAGCAGCTAAGCTTGTCTTTCAGCTCCTGCATAGCAGATTTCTGTTCTGGCCCCCAGACCCAAGGTGTATCTTTCTTCAACAACTTGACCAATGGTCGGGTGATCTCCGCATACTCATCTATGAACTGTCTGGAGTAGTTGCAAATTCCTAAAAAGGAACGAAGTTCAGTGATATTGGTGGGCTGTTTCAACTGTTGTAAAGACTGCACTCGCTTCTTCTGGGGTCGCAGACCCTCAGCAGAAATTTCATACCCTAAGTAATTCAGTGATTTCCTGCACCATTGTCCTTTGGCAAGAGTCAGTTTAGCTCCAGCATCTGCCAACTGTGTGAAGACATGCTCAATCTCCTCCAGGTGTTCCTGAAAGGTAGGACTCTTGATCAGAATGTCATCCACATAGACCACTGTTCCTCGAGCTTCAGCATCTGGTAGGGCCTTGTGTAGGAAGATGTTGAATTCAGCAGGTGAATTGAGAAACCCAAAGGGTGTCCTGTTCCACGTATACTGCTTCTTCCCAAACGTAAAAGCCAGTTTATGCTGATCGTGGGGATGGACTGGTACTGTCCAAAACCCTGATGCCAAATCCAGGCTGGTGAAATACTTAGCCCCCTTGATGGTTGCAAGGTTCTGATCCAGTGGAGCCATAGGCCACCTGGACAAGGGTACTCGCTTGTTCAACTGACGGTAATCCAGAGCGATTCTCCAGCTGTTATTCTTTTTCAAGATGGGCCACAGAGGGGAGTTGTACGTGCTGTTGCATTGTCTGATGATACCCCTGGTCTCCAAAGTGTTGAGAATCTCTTGTACAGACTCATAGGAAGCCAATGGAATCTTATACTGACGCACAAAGACAGGCTTGCTACCAGGTTCCGTAGGCACTCTGGTGACATGTAGGTTTGTAAGTCCACAGTCATAGGAATCTACAGCAAAAAGGTCCTTGTAATTGTACAACAACTGGGTCAACTTCCTCTTCTCTGTGTGGGTAGTACAAGCATCAGCCTGTTCCACTTGCTCTTTCACCATAGCATCAAACTCTGAGAAAGGTTGGTTGGATGAAATTTCCACCTGTTCTTCAATGTCCTCCTGCAAGGTTGAGGTTTCCACAGAATTCACCCTTCGAGGCTTCTGAGGTACAGACATTTCCCTGGACAGAAACAAGAAGTCATCTTCCACCTGTACCTGAGCACACGTCGCATCATAGGGCCAAACAAACTCGAGAGATATGAGGCCCCTGGGAGAGGTAAACCAACTGTCAGTCTCCCCCCCCTGGCAGGTGTCCCAAGAAGAAGGCAGCCTGCCAAGGATAGGCAAACTTACCTCGACATCATGGAAGGACTGGCCAACCAGAAAGCCAAAAGGATCTCCAGCAGATAGCTCAACTTCAGCAGACTGTGGATTGGTGACCAACAGGTATAAGGTGGTACCGGTGACCTCCAAACAGGGCAGAACTCCAATTGCCAATCCAAGGTCTCGAAAGTGGGCATGTGGGTTAAAGAACACTACATCATCCAGCAGACGTTGTCCTTGAGCGAGGCGAAGCTTGAGGGAAAAATCCCGTACTCTACCTGGAATGGTTACATCCTTGTCACAGACTACCTCACAGACCTGGGGAATGGTCTGTCCAGACTTCAAACAAACAGCCGTAGGTTCAAGTTCCACTGGGTTGTTCTGCATTCTACTCCACAGGACAAGATTCACCAGGTCCACATAAACTCCCAGTCGTGCAAGGCAATCTGACCCCAAACATAAGGGTTCTCTCAAGCCCCGGACAATAGAGAAGTGGTGAGTGAATGTCTTCTTTCCCACAGTCAAGGGAAGGCCACATATTCCGTCAAGCGGCTTGGAGCCTTGGCCCGGTACCTGTACCGAAGTAGAGGAACATCTGCTGAAGGGAAGTTGTACAGACTTACGAATTTGGTTGTACAAAGAGTCACTGATGTAGGAGAGATCACTAGTGAACAGTAAAGTAGCTTGAAGCAATTGGGTGTTAGCCACTTGAACTGGTATGGTGAATTCATCACCTTTCTGGGTGATGACAGTCACCTTGCAAGGATGAGCAAAATCAGGAGCAGAGATAGGAGATGAGATTTCAAGTGATACGGGAGACACAGTATCTGTTAAGTCATCCGTCTTGGCTGAGTCCTGTGAAACAATCTCTAGTTGGTCCGCTTGTTGCACCAGCTCTTCATGCTTCTGACCCCCTTTTGGTGCATCTGTCAAAGGAGGCTCCCGCATGGGCGGATCCGCGGAACACCGGAGATCAGTCCGCAGGGGAGTGTCCTGTAGCTCCACAGAGTTGGCATCACTGACTGTACGCCAGTATCTCCCTCGCACATATTTAAGGGGTCGAGTGACTTTAGACCAGATCGTTTCCTCGTCATAATCCAAAACAGGCCGAAATCTCTTCAAAAGGTCATTTCCAATCAGAAATTCTTCACCCTCACTGGTAGTGATGATGGCTGGGTGCCTGACGGTCATCTGTCCAAGCTGTAAAGATAGCCAAACCTGTCCCACAGTTCCAATACTTTGATTGCCATAGGCCACCAGTGACAAGTCGCACGGTGTGACATGCAGCACATCCTGACCCCCCCCTAGAGATGCCTCTAGTTTCTGAAACAGGCCCTGGGTGACCAAAGTCACCTCTGAGGCTGTATCCAGGAGACCTTCACAGGAAAGTACTTGTTGAATTAACAACTCCACGGTATATCTGTAACCTTTAGATATAAGCTTACCTAGAAAATACCTGACTTCCTGGGATGGGTCTTTTGAAAGAGGCCCTTCCGGGTTCGAGGGCTGAGACGCAGCATGGTTCACGGGGGACTCCTCACTGATGGGCGACAACGCATCCACGTGGACAGTGGGGACGCTTGCGGTAACAGGTTTGGTGGACACGTCTAGTCATGCTTGTTCTTCTTCCGAAGAGGATGGCTGTTCCCCCTCAACAGATTTAACACTAAGCCCCGGAGGGGTCGGCGGTCTAGAAGACTGGTCCTTCTGCTTCTGGAATTTGACCTTCTTATGAGATGGAGGTGTCTTAGGTACATTGCTAGACTCCGCGATTGAACATCTTGCCATCAATTGGTCCAGCTGAGCTTGCATAGCGCGGATCTTCTCTGCATTCCACTTCTTTTGATTAAACCGCTTCTTTTTAGGTTGTTGCTGTCCCTCCTGTGCAATAGGGGGCGCTGCATCCCGCGGCAGGGCCTGAGAGCCCGGCGGCGTAGTTGGTCTCGGCGCTTTGTTTTCCAGAGAAAGCGTGGAAGTGACCGCACAAACAGCGGGTGGTATCACCCTGTTGCGACTCTTGGATGCCGGTTTAGGAGTCTCTGCGATTGGCTTGGCGCGGCAGATTTCAAAAATTCCTTCAGCCTGCTTTAGAAGGCTGGAATAGGGTTCTGCGTTTTTTCCTGCCAATGGAATCTTTATCGGATCAGGCAGACCCTGTATAAAAAGTTCCCTGAAATCACCAAATTCAAGATCTTTAGAGTCAGGCGGGACCCCCCCCTGATAATATGCATGCTTCAAGCGATGGGCCCACTCCCGCGGACTCTCCTCCGGCTTACAACTAATAGTATACGCTGCACGCTTAGCTTCCAGAGAGTTGGCAAAGAGACCGTAGCGCTTCGCTAAGGCTTGCTCCACTGACCGTAAATCAGGGTTATCAGACATGATCAAATCTAGAACTTCATGGCACTCGGTACTAAAGGTCCATTTGAGGAGGGCTCTGATATCATTCTCAGAAGAGACGTGCATGGTTTGCAGGAGTTCATGCACTGCCTTAAGATGGGTTTCTATGGATACCAAGGCAGACTCTTTAAAAGGCGCTATTACGGTGCGTAGCATCTTTATAACATATGCCTGCCTCTCCATAGACATTCCTTTCTGGGGTTCCGGCTTGACATGCCGCTGATCACTACCAGGTGTAGAGAACCTCGGGGCAGGTGCGTTGCTAAAACTGGGTGGATCTGCCGAAGGCTGAGGCCCTGAGCTAGGCACCTGTCCAAGTGAGCTGATGATTTCAGCCGGCAGTCCCTGGGCCCGTGCCCCCAATGGGTGTGGCACTGTCTCGGGTCTGCTGCTTCGTTCACCAGCCACTATGGGGCTGAATTGTACAGAGGGGCGGGAAAGAGCCGGAGCCATGCCCCCAGTGGGTGTGTTTAACTCGGGTCCCTCCCGGCTCACGTAACGGTTCATTTCGGGAGCTGGGCTTGGGTGACCCACAGCAAAACTGTCGGGGAATTCTAAGGTATACGGCACTTCTTCCTGCGCCATGTGCGTAAGCTCTTGCTGCATTGTGGAAATCTTTACAGTGCACTCATCTAATGCTTTAGACAATGAATCCCTGTCCTTCACTGTACATTGTAATTGCAGTGAGACTGTCTCCTGCTTTTCTTTTAACACCGCCAACTCTAGCTTGGCTGCGTGCCAATTTTGAAACACAGACATAGATTGTTCTTGAGTGGCCACTAGCTCCCTGCGCAACTCACTCTGAACACCTTCTGAGACCTGTTTTAGCTCCCGATTTAATGTCCGCAACTTATCTGTTTCCCCAATCTGGTTGTGTAATGCACCCGTCACCCGAGAAAATTTCTCTTGCACCGCATCAAAAGACACGAGGTACTGGGCAATTTCCTGCTTTAATGTGTAATTAAGTGCTTCACAATCAGTTAGGTCACACTGCAAAGTTTTACACTTATCATACAGTGTCTGGCACTCCGTACAAATCTCTTCAGAGGAGTCAGGTGGGGCGGGGCTTACATTGGTCCCTGCTAAAGCAGATCTGGCAGTGTCTAAATCAACTCGTAATGCAGCTAACTCACTGTCTCGCTCCTGGACAGTTTCCCTAGTCTGGGACAAATCTAACTGCAACTCCGCTATGCGATCTGTTAGAGGTACAGATATCTGTCTTATCTCATTCATCAAAGAGTCCTTGACTGCCAAAAGAGACACGCCCAATTCACAAAGCATCCATTGTGACAAATGCTGTTTCTCTTTTATAATTGTATTTAAAACCGTAGCATATGCTTCTGAGCTATTCGGTGACCTGCTACCAAATAAAGCACGTACAGACTCTACAGTAGGAGGAGTTGGTTTAGACTTGCTCTGAGAGAGTGGCAGTAGTATTTTAAGCACGCCCCTCTCCTGTTCACTCAGAAGAATTTCAGGCAATGTGCCAACAGTGCCGGTCGCCATTTTAAAGACTAAACACACCCTGCTTTCCTTCCTTAGAGAGTTAGATAAACAGTTTTTCTTTCTTTGGAGCTCAGAGTAATAAATCTGTCAACCAATTGCAGCAATAAAACACAGCTGTATAAACAAAAGTCTGCCGTCAGCTAGAGTGGAACTGCAGTTCGTGCAGAGAGAAACAGAAAGTCAAACCAGCTTTCTGAAAACACTCAGAAAAAGTTTTAACTTCTGCTGTCTTCCTGCCCTAACCATCCCGGACGAGAGCCCCAATTTGTAGGGAATTATATATATGTTTTTGTAAGAGGCCAATTCCTACCTATGTACTCGCTTATGTCTAGGGGGCGTGGCCTCTGCCCAACATTAGCTGCATGGAAAATAACGGACAGACCAATGGAATATATTAGTTTATTTATACAGCGTTATATACAAAAATATAGAAAACTCTTATCAGCTTATAGCATCAGCAATTCCTGATTGCATGCACAATGGTACCAAAAATATAGAATAACTATGATTATCCTATTGGCTAAATCTGTAATGACAGATAAACACAATACCAAGATCTTAATGATTACCACACAAATCTTATACTAGGCTAACAGCAACTAAAGATCATAAATCCTGACGTCACACATCTGATGGGTCCGAGCCCAGACTAATTACCTAACCCAGCCTGAAGGAAGTAAACTATGATCTCACCGTCCCGGTTTCCAGATCAGATTCCTTCCAATGCCTCAGCCGAAGGTCTCAGCGAGGTCACACAAGCTCAGGTGATGCACTTGTCTTGATCAGCCACAGATGATACAGACGCAGTATAGATCCTTTAGACAGCTGTAACCTGGGGAAAAGCTTTGCCAGGTATTATCAGTAAGTCTCTTAGGAAAATCAGGTGCTTGCAGATATGCAAGTGTTCTCCTCTTCTGTTCTTCTTCTTAGTTCTTCTCTCTTCTCTCTCCTCTCTGGAACTAGTCCTTCCGTTCCCGCTTCTCAGATCAATCCCTTTTCTGGGAGCCAATCAGAAATAATTCCCCCATGTACTCCCAGCATCTGTATGAAGCTTCCTTTGTCCGTCTTATCTCGTAAGCTCTCTCCCTGGGACAGGCATTCTCCCCCGATGCAGAGTGACCTTGGAGGTGGTGCAGGCTTCAGTAAATCTCTTACAAGCTGAAATGCTGCCTTCTGCACAGTGGGTAGCCAGACATATAGGTGAAAGGTTGCAGCGTCCATTTTGTCTGTAAAGGTGCTCTCATATGCACACAGGGTGGGTGAGATCACAGCAAATACTCCTACAAAACCCCATAGAAAGGTGGCATATCAAGTCCCAGTTCCCTTTCCCTATTTCAGATTCTACATGGAATGTTGCTACTATTGGAGGTTCTAGATGGAATGTTGCTACTATTGGAGATTCTAGATGGAATGTTGCTACTATTGAAATTCTGTTGCTACTATTTGAGATTCTACATGGAATGTTGCTATTCCACTAGCAACATTCCATGTAGAAGTCGGCCCTTGCAGATCACCAATGTGGCCGCGCAGGCTTCTGCTTCTGTGAGTCTGACGTCCTGCACGTACGTGCAGGACGTCAGACTCACAGAAACAGAAGCCTGCGTGGCTGCAAGGGCAGGCTTCTACATGGAATGTTGCTAGTGGAGGAGTCACCTAGTGGTTAGTGTGGTGGACTTTGGTCCTGGGGAACTGGGTTCGATTCCCACTTCAGGCACAGGCAGCTCCTTGTGACTCTGGGCAAGTTACTTAACCCTCTATTGCCCCAGGTACAAATAAGTACCTGTATATAATATGTAAGCCACATTGAACCTGCTATGAGTGGGAAAGTGCGGGGTACAAATGTAACAAAACAAAATAAAAAATGGAACCTGTGGTAAAATGTATAATTGCATGTTAATGTATACTAATGTGGTAGTGTACCTTAGAAAATCTGGACCCCGAAAGACGTGTTGATTATTCAGTGTTAACAGTTATTGGACAGTAACAACCACTGTGTTAACTGTAAAACATTCTCTGCCTCGTTTCACATTAGCTGTTAGCACAGAAATTACGGTGCATTAACTGCTAGGCATCACATTAATTGTTAGTGAGTTACAAGCACTGTTCCCTCAAAGATGAGCGGGCGTCCACAACTGCATTGCTGCCAGTGTGTGTGTGGGGGGTGCTTCAGTATTGTGTTTTCAGCAGTGTGTTTTTTCTAGCAAAAAAGGTGCCGGTACTCAAATGCTAGGCCACCCTTCAGGGGTGGGATGATCCCTGAGGGACCCACCTCACAATAGCCAGGTCCCCTGCAACCAGTTACAGAATCTATGGCAAGGCAGAATTGGTGTGTAGAGCCTGAGCTCTTTCATTAAAACCTGGGGTCCATGGGTCAATTTTAGCAGACAATGGAAAAGGTGCCGGTACTCAGTACCCCCAAGTACCCCCTCAAAAAAGTCCTAGTTTTCAGTCACTGGAGTCCTGCAAAATTCACCTGTCCCTCACTACTAAAAATGTGCTAGTGAAACAGCACCCCCCACCCCCCACTGGCAGGACTGTAGGTGGAGGACTCCTGCTCATTTTACAGGGAACAGTGGTTACAAGCATTAAGTACCACCATACATTCATTGCCCTGTTAACAGCTGACACAACTTAGTGAATAGGCCAACATTTAGGTGTCAAGAACACAAGTAAATGACCAGAATACTGACACATACACATGTACATGTGCACCTACCTGTGTACTTGCCCATATTCTGACTGTGTACTAGTCTATAAAAATGTGTCTAAATGCGATGACATGTAGTTTGAAGACTATATCACAAAAAACGTTCTTCCTTTAAAATATTTAATTTCTTTTATTACAATACATATATCACATAAAACCACTTATGCTGTGTAAGTTCCGGAACTTGCCCAGTCACACCCTTCACTTCACCACCCATTCACATAAACCTTGTGTGGGCACATTTCTATATATCCACAATCTGTGTACATGCTCCCCAATTGTTGTTTCCTCAATTTCAAATCTTCCACTTGTGTCTTAGATATTGTCCTTAAAGGTTCAAATTATAGTCCTTATAAATCATAAAAATCTTCTAAATCACATCAAGCAGGAGCACAGTGTTCACAACAAAGTCTCTCCAGCACTCTTCTTGGAGTAGTGTTAGTTCAGCAGAGTGAATCAGTGCAGTGTGTCAAGGGCTTCCTGGAATTTACAAACTGTTTCCAGACTTTAAGCACCTTCTAACTCTTCATACCTTCTCTCTTTTGTTCCTCTTTTGTTTGAAGAGCCATAAACATGGGCAGAGTCTGGGCACAGCATGAGTGGGTTGCACTCTGAGATGCAAAAACTGTACAGTACTATAATATGCTATGGCTGGTGTAAGAGCATGTGCCAAATTAACGTGTGTATCTGACCTGTTACTGTAGTATTCTGTGCATAAAATTTAAATATGATTTGCTGTGAGCATCACTGTGCTATTTTTTTGCATTGCAGTTGCATTGTGGGCACATCTGCATGTGGCTTTGAGAATCGGACCCTCTATGGGAAACCACGCAAATTATCTGGATGAATATAGATGTCTGCATTATGTTCAGAATTTAGGATACATTTATTGGGCATGTCAAAAACAAATTAGCCCCTAAGGCCAAAGCCTAAGGCTGAAGAGAGAAAAATCTATGTATAGACTAACTGCAGCAAAATCAGAAAATATGTTCACTCTAGACTCTTGAAACAGGGAAAATCTATGTCTACAATACAATCTCAATACTAAATCTCTGTCAGAGTTCATTTCGAAGGTAGCGATCAGGGTCGCTCTATTCATAATTGCTTCTTTAGATGTCTCCGGTATGTCAGTCAGATTTTAAACTATCAGGGAAGCTTAGCACATCAAAAGCTTCTTCTACTAGATCTTACTGGTGGATAGACCCAGGCACATAATGTACCCAATGAAAGGCTGGCAAGACTGCAGGCATATTCTTTAAGCCCTCGAGCAGATATTCTTCAGTATTTTATAAGGAGAAATGAGCTGGTCCTTAGAGATTTTGGAGAAAATGCAAGTTTTATAGCACACAACGTTCTCTTCAATTTACCATGAAGCAATTGATTATCCTTAACTAAAGTCGAATTGGCTGTTTCCAAAAGATCCAGTGTCCCCTTCATATCCTGCAGAGTGATGAGCTCCCCTGAATCTGCCTATCAAACTCTTGTAACTTTACAGCTACATCTCCCCCAAAAAATGGCATAATTGTGTGAAGCAGCCAGACAGAATAACTTCTATTTTGGACATAATGTTCCAAAGATAAATAATGGTGAATTTTTGAGTTTGGGCAGTGACTAATGGTAATGTCCTGGGCCAGTTTCATACCCACTACTAGGCTACACCCAGATGAAAGCCTCATACTTCCTTAGAAGCAATTCTCGCCTTGACTGAAGCCAGCAGATGTTTTTTCTGTAGAGGGAAGTGTTGAACCCAGTGGCGTAGCCACAGGTGGGCCGGGGTGGGCCAGGGCCCACCCACTTAGGGCTCAGGCCCACCCAACAGTAATGTTAGCGGTAGCTGGTGGAGATCCCAAGCTCTGCCAGCTGAAGACTTTCCCCTGATCGTAACAAAATTCTGCTCTCCACAATAACGGCACCTGCGCATGCTCAGTTTTCAGTGCATGCCTGCTGCAGACTGCCAAGGTGGAAAGAAGCATTTTCCTGCCAGCAGATATATTTTTTTGGTGGTGGTGGGGGGAGAACATTTGGTGCCCACCCAAAATCTGTTGTCTGGCTACGCCCCTGGTTGAACCTTGAATCACATGAGTCTCTGCTTCTGCTGACACAACTTCCTACATTCCAGGCCTTGATTTGACGCTCTCCTTCTCTGTGGGGTGGTAGTGGGGTGGGGCACCACAACACCATCAGCAGTGTCCTTCTCATGCTTGGGACCCAGTCCAAACACAGCCAGAGTAGACTCACTCTCTCTGGAGATCATGGCTCCGGCAACATCAGACTCGAGGCCATTACTGGTAAATGTAAACACAGAAATAAACTAGGTTCTATACAATGGATATGAAACAAAAGAACAGAAACCTCTAGTTCATTAAAAACACTAAAAATGCTTATTGAAATACCTGTAAACATCTTTGGTAAATGTTTTGAATGAACTAGAGGTTCTATACTAGTGGGAAATCCAGGTGTTGCCCTCTGAGCCCTCCCATCACCGATTCAAGGTGTTTATCCTCCCTTCAGGTGAGCATGAAGTGATCTTTTGGCCTTGAAATGGGAGCAGACACTCTGGCCTCTGGGTAGGTTGCCTTTAGGTTTAGCCATCAAAATGGAAAACACAGCTGGTAGGCTTTCCACTGGGTACAGGTGCCGCATATCTTGTACCATCTTGGGACTGTCCCTGAAGACGCTTTTAGATCTGAAACCATGGTTCTTCCTGACCTTATTGATTGTAACTATGCTTTCTATAACAAATGTCTTTTAAAGCCTGTTATTTGTTTTGTCATGAGTTTTTATTAGATTGTAAACTCTATAAAGCAATGATTATTTGAATCTGAATTTGCTACAGAGTATTTAAGCCTATTGCCAATTGATGGTATCTCTGTAAGTGCATCTTGTAGGTGCCATTTTGTATAACACTTTTGTTTTCACCCAGTATTTTCCTCCTCCTTGCAAGGGCATTCAGCTCCATTGGAACTGGCTTCTCTATTGGACTATGATGTCTTAAGTTTTTATTTGCAAGTACCTGAGGATTTTTTTCCCTCTAGTTTATATTCTCTCCTGAAATCCTTAACCCATTCAGTGCAGTGACAGTCCTCAACCAGAGACAACTCACCAGTGTGAGACAGATGAAGATATGTTAACAGAAATGAGAAAAGCTATCAAATTTGGCAACAGTATAATAATGGGTGATGTCAATTACCATCTAGTAACAATTAATAATCCACTCTCTTCCAATGTGAGGATGAAGCACCTTACATCAAAAGTATGTGGAGAAAAAGCCCTCAGTCACAAGGAGCCACTCCACTTTAGCACAAAAATATTGCAAAGGTATGCTCACGATTAATCATGGGTCAACAAAAATATATGTCAGTACTATCAAACAGGTAGTTCAACGTCACATTGGGCAATTGTCCATCAAGCTTATATATAATTCAGGTCTAATACAATTACCCCAATATTAACTGGTTAAATGCCACACCAAGGAATTCTAGGGAACTAAAATTCCTAGACGTAATAAATGACTGCTTCTTGGAGCAACTGGTCCGGGAACCGACAAGAGGGGGAGCTATTTTGGATCTAGTCCTTAGTGGAATGCAGGACTTAGTATAAGAGATAATGGTATTGGGTCCGCTGGGAAAAAGTGATCAATTTGACGCAATCACTAAGGAAATCTACAGTAGCGGCATTTAATTTTCAAAAGGGTAACTATGATAAAATGAAGAATATGATTTAAAAAAAGCTGAGAGGCTCATCTTTAAAGGTTAGGACTTTAAATCAGGCATGGACATTGTCTAAAAATACTATTTTGGAAGCCCAGACCAGATGTATTCCATGTATTAATAGAGGAGGAAAGAAGAGCAAATGACAGCCAGCATGGTTAAAGCGAGAAGTGAAAAAGGCTATTAGAGCCAGTAGAATATCTTTTAGAATATGGAAAAAGAACCAAATGAAGACAACAAGAAGCAACACAAGCACTAGCAAGTCAGATGCAAAGCATTGATAAAGAAGGCCAAAAGAGAATATGAAGAGAGAATTGCTTTGGAGGCAAAAACTCATAGTGATAACTTTTTCAGTTATATCAGACTGTTGCTATTTAACATATTTATTAATGATCTGGAAATGGGAATGACAGGTGAGATGCCCCAGAACTATTCAGAGTTGTTAGCAAGCATGTGGATTGTGAAAAATTGCAGGAAGACCTTAGGAAGTTGGAAGACTGAGCATCCAAACGGCAGGTGAAATTTAATGTGGACAAATGCAAAATGATGCACATTGGGTAGAATAATCTAAATCATAGTTACTTGATGCTAAGATCCACCTTAGGAGTCAGCACCCAAGAAAAAGATCTAGGTGTCATTGTTGACAATACGCTGAAATCTTCTGACCAGTTGGTGTGGCGGCATCCAAAAAAACCCAAACAGAATGCTATGAATTATTAAGAAAGGGATCAAAAATAATGCCTTTGTATCGCTCTATGATTCGACCTCACCTTGAGTATTGTGTGCAATTCTGGCCGCCATATC
The DNA here is from genome assembly GCF_901765095.1 of Microcaecilia unicolor. Classification (NCBI taxonomy): domain Eukaryota; kingdom Metazoa; phylum Chordata; class Amphibia; order Gymnophiona; family Siphonopidae; genus Microcaecilia; species Microcaecilia unicolor. The sequence goes on along the minus strand of NC_044035.1, from coordinate 36,298,276 downwards.
GTTTAAAAAATTATAGCAGAATTAAAAAGGTTCAAAGAATGATCATCAAAATGATTAAGGGAATGGAACTCCTTTTATATGAGGAGAGGCTTAAGTGGTTGGGACTCTTCAGCTTGGAAAAGAGATATCTGAGGGGGGATATGATAGAGATCTATAAAATACTTAGTGGTGTAGAACAGGTAAACGTAAATCAATATTTTACTCTTTCAAAAAATAGAAAGATTAGGGGACACTCAAGAAAGTTACATGGTACTACTTTTAAAATGAATGAGAGGAAATATATTTTTTCTCAATGAATAGTTACTGTAAGCTCTGGAATTCATTACCAGTGAATGTGGTATCTGGGTTTAAAAAAGGTTTGGACAAGTTCCCGGAGGAAAAGTCCATAGTCTGCTATTGAGATAGACATGGGGAAAGTCACTGCTTGTCCCTAGAATCAGTAGCATGAATCTTGCTACTATTTGGGATTCTGTCAGGTACTTGTGACTTGCATTGGCCACCACTGGAAGGAGGATACTGGGCTAGATGGACCATTGGTCTGACCAAGTTTGGCTATTCTTATGTTCTGTGGTTTTACGGGGGGGGGGGGTCATGAGAGAGACCACTGTGTGGGACATGTGGGGTGGGAGTCTCATGAGAGAGACTACTGTGTGGGATGTGGGGGTCATGAGTGAAAGTGAAACCATTGGGGTTGGGAGGGGGAGTCATGAGGGACTGGTGAAAGAAGTTAGAGGTTGAGAGAGGCTAACACCAGAGAGTCTAGCCCGTGGGGTGGGGTGATGATGCTTGGTGTGTGGGTGAGAGAGACTGCCACTTATGGGGGGTGGGGGTGGGGAGGAAAGATTGAGAGGCTGCTGCTAGGTTGGATGGGCAATGGAAAGAAGCTAAAGGTGTATACCTGTTGGGAGTAGGTGGATGAATCAGTGAGTGATAGGGAGAGGCTGAAGCTGCTTGGGGGGGGGGGGGCAGGTGGAATGGATGGGGTCACCCACCTTCAGCAGCCATAGCCACAACTGTAGGGGAAAGAGGAACAGATTTGATATACTGCCTTTCTGTGTACTGTCAAAGGTGTTTATATATTATATATGTACTAGGAGCCAACTTTTCAAAATTATTGGAGGTGCTAAGTCCAATGGAAATAGCCCTTTCCTGGACACATTCAAGGAATTTTCTTAATATTGGGGGTGCTCAAGCACCCACAGCACCCACAGAGTCGGCTCCAATGTGTACTAGTAAAGAAAGGCCCGTTTCTGAGCGCAATGAAACGGGCGCTAGCAAGGGTTTCATGGCTGCATGGCTCGTCGCTGTTTTACCTGGTTCGTGGCGTGCACCACTGCTGTTTCCATTGTAGCTCTGTGTGGGTGGCGGTTTTCGTGCCCCGCCCTCGACGTCATCGCGTTTTGACGCGAGGGCGGAGCAGAGCTACAGTGTGGAAATCCGGAGTTTGTGGCCTGAGTAGATCGTTGGAGGTGAGAATCTGCTCCGCCCTCAACGTCATAACGTTTGATGCGAGGGCGGGGCCCAGAGACTGTGATTTTCGTGGCTTCAGAGCTTCGAACATACGAACCTTGGCTTCAGTGACGTCAGCAGACAATAGAACGTTGAGGGTGAGTTTTATATATATAGATTTGTTCTAGGGGGCTCACAATCTGTTTTTCTTTTGTTTGTTTGTACTTGGGGCAATGGAGGGTTAATGTGACTTGCCTAGGGTCACAAGGAGCTGCAGTAGGAACTAAACCTAGTTCCCCTAGTTCTTAGGGCACTGCACTAACCCACTGCCACCTTCCTACTCTCTGCAGGTCCAGCATTTTTCTGTCTCTCCACCTCCCTTTCTCCCTCCCACTCACTGTCTGTGAGTTCAGCATTTCTCTGTCTCTCTACTTCCCTCCCTCTCATTCATTCTGTTTGAGTCAGCATATCTCTGGCTCTCTGCCTTTCTCCCTCCCTCCCTCCCTCCCACCCACAAACTCTCTGGGGGGGGGGGGGGGTCTGGCATTTCTTTCTCTCCCTCCTCCCCCCTTCACCCCAGGTTCTGGAAACTTGCTTGTCTTCACTGGTGATTAATTCAGGCGGACTTCAGCCAACCCAGGGGCTTTCCCTGTATTATCTCTCACCTCCTCCAATGGCAGCTTCTTGTGAGCAGGCCATGGCTAAAGGAAGGCCACAGGACTGGGAAGCAGCCTACATTAATTGCTGGTGGGAACCAGGAAGTTTGTAGCACTGGGTGAATAGGGGGAGAAAGAAAGAAAAATTCTGGACCCACAGAAAGTTTGTGGGTGGGAGGGAGAAGGGCGAAGAGACAGAAATGCTGGCCCTGTAGATTGGTGGGGTTTGGGGGGGGGGGGGCTAGAATAGATGCCATACATGCATTGGAGGGTGGGGGAACCAGATCATAGGGGAGAGAGTGTGAGAGATGCTGGCTCTAGGGTAGGACAGAGACATGGAGAAGAGATGCTGTATTGAGAGTGAGCATAGATAGCAATGCTGCACATGGGGAGGGGCAGAGAGCTGAAATGGGAGGGAGCATGGAGAAAAGGACACAGAGGGGCAATGCTAGAGAGGGGGCACAGAGGGGAGATACTGAACAGGAGAGAGAGACACACAGAGGGGAGATGAACGGTGGACAAGGAAAGAGAAGAAATCTCAAAAGACAGGATATCCTGGAAAGATAGTTATGAAAAACTGAGAAAAGAAGAAGAGATCCTGGTACAAAAGTGAATGGAAAAATAAAATGCTCAGACAAAAAAGGCAGAATTTTTTTTTATTCAGAATTCATTGAAATATTTCAGTTTGGGAAATGCACATTTCTGATATCTTCAGTTCAGTCCCTATGTCTTTAGATTGCTGAACACGCAGAGTCTGTCTTCAGGCGTTCATTTTTTTTTTTTTTTTTGCCTTCATATCACTATTAGTGCTCTCTGCTACCTTGTTTTATATTTGTTTTGTCTGTGACCAAGGTGTGGTATTTTTTAGCTGCTAGTAATTTCTAATTACATGTAGGATCAATTTAAAATTTTAAAGTGTAGATAACTCATTATAGCACATTATAGCAATCACTCGTACTCAGTCACTTGGATTATTGCAACTCATTATACGCAGGATGCAAGGAACAAATACTGAGGAAACTTCAAACAGCCCAGAATACAGCAGCCAGACTCATCTTTGGAAAACCAAAATACGAAAGTGCAAAACCCCTACGGGAGAAACTACACTGGCTACCACTCAAGGAACGCATCACTTTCAAAGTATGCACTTTAGTCCATAAAATCATTCACGGGGAAGCCCCTGCATACATGTCTGATTTAATAGACCTACCACCCAGAAACGCAAAAAGATCTTCCCGAACCTTCCTCAATCTCCATTTCCCCAAGTGCAAAGGAATAAAATACAAAGCATTGCACGGATCGACCTTCGCATACATGAGCACACAAGTCTGGAATACACTACCACGCAATCTGAAAACGATCTATAAACTGACCGACTTTCGCAAACTACTGAAAACCTATCTGTTTGAGAAAATCTACGGCAAGAATCAAAACACATGAAGTCCATACAAACCAATAGATACGCACCAAAACACTCTATCCTGAACTCTCTTCTCCCGTATCCTCACCACCCTTAAAACCCTACCCACAAATAAGAATGTTAGACCTTTATGTTCCCTCGATATTGTTTGTCCCCCTCTCAACTCACCACTGTTATCCTCTGATGTTCTATTCCCAAATGATATCCTGTATTTACTCTGTCTTCTATAACTCATCATAATGTAATCCATACTCGTACTGTAACCAATTGTACTTCCATCATTCTCAAAGTATTGTAAGCCACACTGAGCCCGCAAATAGGTGGGAAAATGTGGGATACAAATGCAAATAATAAATAAATAAACAAACTGACAGAAACCAGAGGCTCATAGATTTCAGATCAGACAGGGTTTTGGTTTTCTACTTTACTTATGCCTTGTCTGTGAGGGTAAACGCTTTGCAAAACAGGCCCCTAACTTTCCAGTACAGTGGAGCTCATTTTAATGGCATCAGAACTGCAACAATGACTTTAATTAATTAGACACATTTTTGTTGGTGTTTCAACCCTTTTCAGGAACTTGTAAGGCAATTTTAGTTGTGATCAGTTGAAATAATCACGGAATGAAACTGGTTCATCCTACAATGTTCTACAATGTTAAACAGATTGGAGATTTTCTGCTGAATGTTTTTCTGTGGTGGAAGAAAGAGGACCTGAACTGATTTTCTTTGAAAAGATAGGGTAGATTATCAGATAAGGGGGAAAGGTCTCAGGAAATAAAACACTTATTTTCATGGAATAACAAACCATTCAGTATCAGTCTGTCAGACTTTTCATCCCTCTGGAGTTGTACTTTAATATAATCCTGCCTGTATGAAGCAATTGGGTTTTTTTCTTTTTTCAGATTTTTCTTTTTTTTTTGTGTGTGTTAAGTAAATGCTGTATTAAGGGCTAGCCTGACCATTAGTTGGAACTAGGCAATTGCCAAGGGCAGCAGCTGGAGTCAGAGCAAAACAATAGGTCCTGACAGCTACACAAAGTCAAAGAAACAGCAGGAGGTACTTTTCCCAGTAGGGAAGGTGGGCAGGTTTTAAATAGCCCCATTTACCCACAGTATTCTAGCTTATCTATGTTCCGTCTGTGCTTATAGTCTAGGCTATCTATGAAAATATTTTATTACATATTGAGAGGCATAATCGAGCGGCGCCAGCCAAATAGATGGCCGGCCATGTATTTGCCCGGCGCCGCAAAGAGCAGTCCCGAACCGTATTATCGAAAAAGATGACCGGCCATGTTTCGTTTCGATAATAGGGTTGGGGCCGGCCAAATGTCAGAGATGGCCGGGTTTGAGATGGCCGGCATCGGTTTTTGCCGATAATGGAAACTAATGCCGGCGATCTCAACCTTGGCCAAATCCAAGGCATTTGGTCGTGGGAGGAGCCAGCATTTGTAGTGCACTGGTCCCCCTGACATGCCAGGACACCAACCGGGCACCCTAGGGGGCACTGCAATGGACTTCAAAAATTGCTCCCAGGTGCATAGCTCCTTTACCTTGTGTGCTGAGCCCCCTAAAACCACCCCAAAACCCACTCCCCACAACTCTACACCATTACCATAGCCCTTATGGGTGAAGGGGGCACCTACATGTGGGTACAGTGGGTTTTGGGGGGGGGGGGGTTGAAGGGCTCCCATTTACCACCACAAGTGTAACAGGTAGGGGGATGGGCCTGGGTCCACCTGCCTGAAGTGCACTGCACCCACTAAATACTGCTTCAGGGACCTACATACTGCTGTTGGGGAGCTGGGTATGACATTTGAGGCTGGCATAGAGGCTGGCAAAAAAAAAAATATATATATATATTTTTTTTTTGGGGTGGGAGGGTGTTGGTGACCACTGGGGAAGTAAGGGGAGGTCATCCCCGATTCCCTACGGTGGTCATTTGGTCAGTTGGGGCACCTTTTTGAAGCTTGGCCCTAAAAAAAAGGGACCAAGTGAAGCCAGCGAAATGCTCGTCAAGGCTGGCTTTCTTTTTTCCATTATCGGGCGAAGCCGGCCATCTCAAAGCATGCCCCCGTCTCGCCCACGCTACTCTACCAACATGCCCCCTTGAAGCTTGGCCAGCTCCGCAACAGTAAGCAGTTGGCGCTGGCCAAAATCGGCTTTCCATTATACCAATTTGGCTGGGTTCAGGAGATTGCCGGCCATCTCCCAATTTGTGTCGGAAGATGGCTGGCGATCTCCTTCGAAAATGAGCTGGATTGTGTTGACGTAATGTATACTACGCCATACTTTGTATTGTTGTTTCAGTATTTTTACTACTGTAATTGTCTATTGCTTATGTTTGACTTATTCTTGCAGTACACCCACCGCCTTGAGTGAATTCCTTAAAAAAAAGGTGGTCAATAAATCCTAATAAATAAATAAAGTATCTGTGTTCTGGAGGGGGAGGGGGAAGATGGATTCAGAGAGGCTACTGCTAGGGACAAGGATGTGACAAGGCCTGCTGCTAGAGTGGCTGGATAAGTGATGGAGTGAGGCTTTTGACTGGAGTTTCTGGGAGAGGGTAGATTAGAGGTTAAAACTGCAGCTGCTGGGGGCAGGTGGACAATGGAGAAAGGCTAAGGCTGCAGCTTCAGGGAGTGGGTGGGTGGATGGGTGCATCATCTCAACCACTCACCCATTGCCTCAGCAACTACAGCCTAAAGCCCAGTGGCGTAGCCACAGGTGGGCTTGGGTGGGCCAGGGCCCACCCATTTATGGCTCAGGCCCACCCGACAGTAGCACCTGTTTAGTGGTAACTGGTGGGGAATCCCAAGCTCCGCCAGCTGAAGATTTCCCCCTGATGGTAACAAAAATGCTACTCTCCACAACACCGGCACCTGCGCATGCTCAGTGCATTCCTGCTGCCAAGGTGGAAAGAAGCGTTTTCCCACCAGCTGAGATTTTTTTTTTGGAGGGGGGGGGGGGGGGAGAACACTTGGTGCCCACCCAATTCTTGCCTAGGCCCACCCAAAATCTGTTGTCTGGCTACGCCCCTGCTAAAGCCTCTCTCCATTGCCAGACAAACTGAAGGTGGTGGGCAGTGGGGAGAGCAGTAGCCTCTTATCCACTCCTTCCCTACAACTTTAATAAATAACTTGTGCATCACCTCAAGCCCATTATGAATGTGCTATTTATAAACGTGCATAAATAAAAATTCCTGTCGTTCCAAGCAGGACTATGGAGTTGGTACACCGAACGTTCCACTCCGACTCCTGTATTTTTCTACTGTCCGTCTCCAGCTGTGACTCAGACTCCTACTGATATTAGGTTTTAAAGATTGGTACTGGTAGATATAACTTATATTCACCAGCATTTTAGATACAGGACAAAGATATATAAGTATAAAATGATAAATTTACCCGATAAGTTTTTATTTTGAAGCTGGAGTTGGTACATGTTTTACCAACTCTGATTCCACCCAAACTGGTTCCAAGTCTGGCTCGTATATTTTGGGGTCGGCTCCTAGATCCTACGAAACTTTGTCAAGCCCTGCTCTAGACCACTATCAGGCTTATTTTTGAAAGAGAAGGACGCCCATCTTTCAACACAAATCAGAAGATGGGAGTCCTTCTCACAGGGTCGCCCAAATCGGCCTAATCAAAAGCCGATTTTGGGCGTCCCCAATTGCTTTCCGTCACAGGGACGACCAAAGTTCATGGGGGCATGTCGGAGGCGTAGTGAAGGCGGGACTTGAGAATGCCTAACACATGGGCGTCCTCGACCCATAATGGAAAAAGAAGGGCGTCCCTGACGAGCACTTGGACAACTTTACCTGGTCCTGTTTTTCTTACGACCAAGCCACAAATAGGTGCCCAAACTGACCAGATGACCACTGGAGGGAATCGGGGATGACCTCTCCTTACTCCCCCAGTGGTCACTAACCCCCTCCCACCCTCAAAAAACATATTTAAAAATATTTTGTGCCAGCCTCTATGCCAGCCTCAAATGTCATATTCAGGTCCATCGCAGCAGTATGTAGATCCCTTGGAGCAGTTTTAGTGGGTGCAGTGCACTTCAGGCAGGCGGACCCAGGCCCATTCTCCCCTACCTGTTACACTTGTGGTGGTAAATGTGAGCCCTCCAAAACCCACCAGAAACCCACTGTACCCACATCTAGGTGCCTCCCTTCACCCGTATGTGTCTCTATATGCAGTTTAGTATCTTTCTGGCTTTTGTCATCAACACTGTGCAATGACTGCAATGCCCTAAGCCCCCCTCCTGTGAATTCTTCTAAAGCATTCCCAGCCAGTTTAAGACCTGGCCCAGGAATCAAATCCAGGTTCTCCGCATTATGGGTCACTGTTAAATAAAAGAAAAACAATCAACTTAGCTCCCTACCCATTGTGCACAATCAAATTTATTTAATCAATAAGAAAATTGTTTTCTCCATAAAAACAAGTAAAGATAACATATCTTACAGCAGGAAATGGGAGCTAAGTGAATTAGTTTGAGGAGAAACAAAGCAAAAAATTCCAGATGAAGAATTTTCTCGGTGGAACATTTCAGTCCTCATTGAATGTGTGTACAATTACATTACACTTCCAAATCAAACGCATTTCCAGTAATAAATGGCATTGGACGGCAGTAAGCTGCAAATTTATTTTAGAAATTAGAAGACAATGGATCAAAATAACAACTCAGGGAATGCCTTTCCATCTTTAACCATTCTCTGCAAAGTGACACCTTGGGGATGGGGGAGCAGCTGGGATTAAAGGAACTTGTCCGTTAGTGATGGACGGCAGTGCCAGAATACACAGAGTTCTGAATTTACTATTGATTTAATAGACACAGTGTTGCATCCACAAGTTTTTCAGAGCTGAAGCTGCTGCTTATTAGATACAGACAGGGTAGCTGGGTGAGGAAGGAATTTGTGTTTATATTCATAGAATTTACTGTTTTCATGAGGAGGATATTAGACCATCTTTGTGTAGAATCCTCTCACACCTGATTTTAAAAATGTGAAGGGCAATTCTATAACTGGGTGTCTATGTTTCCATGCCACCAGAAGCCATCACTTTCGTGTGTAAGTATACACTTATGTGAGTAAATGGTGAGTAAATTGATTTGGAAGTGTAATGTAATTGTACACACATTCAGTGAGGACTGAAATGTTCCACTGGAGGGGCATAATCGAACGGGGCACCCAAGTTTTCCTGAGGGCGTCCTCGCGAAGGGGCGGGGAAACCTGTATTATCGAAACAAGATGAGCGGCCATCTTTTGTTTCGATAATACGGTCGGGGACACCCAAATCTCAACATTTAGGTCAACTTTAGAGATGGTCGACATAAATGTTGAGATGGTCGACCTTAGAGATGGTCGTCCCCAGTTTTCGGCCATAATGGAAACCGAGGACGCTCATCTCAAAAACGACCAAATCCAACTCATTTGGTCGTGGGAGGAGCCAGCATTCGTAGTGCACTGGTCCCCGTGACATGCCAGGACACCAACTGGGCACCCTAGAGGGCACTGCAGTGGACTAACTGATGCACTAACTGAACGGATAAAGCCTTTCTCTTACCGATCCCTTAGCGATTTGGAAAGGAACAGGCATGCATGAAGGAAATCACATGCAAATGAGCTGCTTGCTGTTAGCTCATTTCCTAAGGAGGGGAAGCCAGTACGGAGCAGCCAAGCGTTATGCGTGGCTGCTCAGCGCATGTCAAAGACGGCTTCATACACGCAGACAAGCTGTGTGTATAATAGCCATCTACAACCTTAAAAAAACAGAAGTCCAGGTGAAAATGTCCAAGTGCTCATCAGGGACATCTTTTTTTTTGAGTATAGGTGAAGGGCGTCCAAGTATTAGGTGCCTTCGCTATGCCTCCGTCCCTGCGATGGGCAGTTGAGGATGTCCAAAATACTACTACTACAAATCATTTCTATAGCGCTACCAGTCGTACGCAGCGCTTCACAATTGAACATGAAGAAAAGACAGTAATGTGGATGTTTCTGTGAGAAGGATGTCCATGCCTTTGCTATGCCTCCGACACCCCCTTTATTTATTTATTTATTTATTTATTTGGAGTTTGGATCACAAGTAGCAGCAGTAGGATTTGAACTGGCCACCTCTGGATTGCAAGACCAGTGCTCTAACCACTAGGCCACCCCTCCACTTCTCTCCCTTGAAATTTGGCCGTCCCTGTGTGTGTGTGTGGGGCAGTTCAGAACGTCCAAAATGTTTGAAAGAAGGACGTCCATGCCTTCGCTATGCCTCCACTGACACACCTCCCCCCCCCCCCCCCCACCCCAGGGACTTGCATACTGCTGCGATGGACCTGAGTATGATATTTCAGGCTGGCAAAAAAAGTTTTTAAAGTTGTTTTTTTCAGGGTGGGAGGGGGTTAGTCACCACTGGGGGAGTCAGGGGAGGTCATCCCCGATTCCCTCCGGTGGTCATCCCCGATTCCCTCCAGTGGTCATCTGGTCAGTTCGGGCACCTTTTGGAGGCTTGGTTGTAAGAAAAAATGGACCAAGTAAAGTCGGCCAAGTGCTTGTCAGGGACTCCCTTCTTTTTTCCATTATCGCTCGAGGACGCCCATCTGTTAGGCATGCCCCAGTCCCACCTTCGCTACGCCTCCGACACGCCCCCAGGAACTTTGTTTGTCCCCGCGACGGGAAGCAGTTGGGGACGCCCAAAATCGGCTTTCAGTTATGTTGATTTAGGTGACCCTGAGAGAAGGACGCCCATCTCCCGATTTGTGTCGAAAGATGGGTGCCCTTCTCTTTCGAAAATAAGCCTGATAGTAGCATAGGGGCAGAGTCAGTAAATGGCATCTATAAATAGGTGCTAAGCATGAATTCTATAATGGCATTTCTGCACCTACCTACTGGAATTAGGCGTATAAATGCAAGTATTCTATAAAGCTGGGAGCAAAAGGTGCGTCTTATCAGTGGCAGTATATAAGGGAGTCCAGCCAGACATGCCTTTACTGGTTCAAGAGTTTTCAATGAGCCTGGCCTGTGTTTACTGCTATCACAGAAACATTTAAAAATGAGAGCAGATAGAAACCATATGGCCTATCAAGTCTGCCCATCCATACCATCTCACCCTTCCTTTAATTTAGAGATTCTTTGTGCTTGTTCCATGCTTTCTTGAATTCAGATACAGTCTTTGTGTCCACTACCTCTACCGGGAGGCCTTTCCATGTATCCACCACTCTTTCTGTAAAGAAGTATTTCCTTAGGTTACTCCTGAATATATTCCCTTTCACCTTCATCCTATAATCTCTAGTTCCAGAACTTCCTTTCAGTTGAAAGAGACTCGCCTCCTGTGCATTTGTTTCAAGGAGGTATTTAAATGGCTCTATAATGTCTTCTCTCTCCCTCTGTTCTTCCAAAGTATACATATTTAAGGGCCATTTTACTAAGCCAAGTAAGCTCTTACGCATGCCAAATTGGAATTACCGCTCGTTTACCGCGTGGCCCTTGCGGTAATTTCATTGTCCGAGGACAAACAGGCTGCTTGTTCTCACAATTGGGTCGTCGTCCATGGCGGCCCAAGAACCGGGAAAAAAAAATTTGCTAGTAAAAGTAAAGGCTTTTGGGAATGTTCTGTCGCGCGAGCAGGATGGACTGCAAATGGCTTCATGCCCGCTGCACGAGCGTGTCTCTTCAGTCTTTTTTCATCCGTGGTTAGGTGCGGCAGTGTTTTTCGCTCCGCTCCGTTCAGCCCAGGACGAAGACTTTGCGACTCTTGTTCATTTCCTTTTTCTTCTTTGTTTATTTCAATATATTTAAAAATAAATAAATAATAATTAGTTTCCCATAGTTTCCTTATTCTTTTTTGCCCATTTAAAGTTTCCTTTTCTTTTTCGATGCAGCCGGCCTTTAGGCTGCTCGGTCGGGTTCTCCCCTTTTTGTGCCCTTCCTTTTTGGCACAATCGCGTCCTTTGATTTAGCCGAGGCCGTGTTTTCTTCCATGTCATCGAACACACCCAGCGGCTTCAAACGTTGTACTCGGTGCAACCGGACCATCTCAGGTACCGATACCAACTCTTGGTGTATCCAGTGCCTAGGGCTCGACCACAGCCCAGCCGCTTGTAGTCTGTGTCTTCGTATGAAGAAACGGACCCAAGCGTCTCGAGAGGCTCATGAAAAACCTTTTGGAGCCAGGTCCGGTCCTTTGACGTTGACATCGGTACTGAGGTCGGTGGCGTCAACATCGACAGGAGCATTGACGTCGGGGAGCAAGGTAGTGGCTGCTGAGAGACCACTTTGTGCAGGGAGCAGTGAGACGTCGTGTAGGTCTCTACCTGTCTCGAGGCCTCCTGCTATGCAGGCCCCCCCAGGACCGACCTTCATCGGACCCGGCCCCGAGGAGACGTGAGGATTCCACGTCTTCCTCGTCGGTACCGAGGAGTCTCGATGACAGGCATTGAGTGCAGGCTAAGAAGCACCGTCATCGTTCTCCTTCGACGCATGGTACCGGGAGCTCCGGGGTGTCGAGAGAGTCGGCCCCCGAGAAGCGTCGGTGCCGAGAGGACTGCTCCCCCTCAATACAGGCGATGCCGATGCATCGGTCTTCTTGCAGCCCGGTACTTGCACCCGAGCCTCCACGGATTTTGACACCGCCTGTTCCACTGGCCCCACAGTCTTTTCCAAAGGCGGCTCTTGACGAGTGTATCCGGGCCTTGTTTCCAGAAATTCTGGAAGCCTTACTGCGGCAATTGGCGTTGATGTCGGGGGTGCTTGTACCCCCTGTGTCATCTGCTGTAGCGGTGCCTGGCCCTTCACCTGTGGTGAGGTCTCCTACCCCAGTGCCGCCTGCGGCATCTGCGTCGGCTGCCACCCAGGTCGACTCTCCTTCGACGTCGGTGGAGGAAGCTTCGCCGCAGTCGGATCGGGCATCAACTTCTCAACATCGCCATGAAGGACATTGTTCCTCGGCGTCGAGACAGGTCCAGTGTCAGAGTACTTTCACTCAGGTTGCATCTGACACTGAGCAGGAACGCTCGTGGGAATCAGAGGACGATCCCAGGTACTTCTCTTCCGATGAGTCTTTCGGGATTCCCTCTGACCCTTCTCTTCAGCTGGAAAGAGGATTATCTCCACCAGAGAGTCTTTCTTTCTTCTCTTTTGTCTGGGAAATGGTTACGGCTATTCCTTTCCCTGTGGAGGTTGAGGATGAGCCCAGGTCTGACATGTTGGAAGTCCTGGATTATTCTTCTCCACCTAAAGAGGCTGTGACAGTCCCTCTTCATAAGGTACTGAAGGAAGTCCTTATGAGAAACTGGTCCGCCCCTATGTCTGGCCCTGTGGTTCACAAGAAAGCAGAATCCCAATATTGGATCCACGATGAGCCTGGAATGATGAGGTCCCAGTTACCCCATAATTCTATGGTGGTGGATTCCGCTCTCAAGAGAGCCAGGAGTACTAGGGACTATGCTTCGGCGCCCCCAGGCAGAGAAGCTAGGACTCTTGATTCTTTTGGGAGAAAGGCGTATCAGACCGCTATGCTCACGTCCAAGATCCAATCATACCAGCTCTTCATGAGCATACACTTGCGGGACTCGATAAGTCAACTGTCTAGCTTGGTTGATGCACTCCCTGCGGAGCTGGCCGAGCCTTTTCGCCAGGTGGTCTGGCAGCAGAAGGCGTGTCACAAGTTCCTGGCCATTGGAGAACAGGATGCAGATTTTGTACTTTTATCCATGGCTGGGGGTGCTTTGAGAGAAATTGTATTGGAATTTGGAGAATGAAGAGCTCCATGTTTGAAAACTTGGTTGTAGTGGGAAGGGTCAAAGAGACTGCACTACTCACCCAAAGTCTTGTGATGACAGGGATCACCTGGTAAGACTGAAGAAAATGGGAGAGACCCATTTGAGGTTGAACTACAATTGCCCCAGGAGATTTAGGGGGTATAAGAGAAGAGAACGACGTTGGGGGAGTGCCTACGTGGAATTCTTCCTTGGTTTCAAGGAACCTGATGTGTGTGATAAAGTTGAACTAAGGGGGGTCACGTTATCGTCATGGGGGGTGGGGGTGGGGGTGGAGCTTCAGGCTCTCTCATTCTCTCTCTCTCTCTCTCTCTTTATGTATAGGGCCTGATATTCAAAATGATTTAAATAGCCAGGAGAAACTCCTGGTCATTTAAATTGCCTGTTCAGGGTTAACTGAACATATTTAGCAGCATTTAATTGGCTTTTTTGTGGGCATTCCGGGGCCAGCGGAACAAAACTTAGCCAGTTAATGCAGTCCTGTTTTTATGTGGTTCATCTTAACTGGTTAACTGCTGAATATTGCACTTAACCTGCTAAGTTTTGTCCAGCTGCATATGCCCAGATATTCAGTTCCAGAGTCACTGGCTAAGTATCGGACCCATAATGTTTTTGTCACAGCTCCAAAACACCCAATTGTTAACCATTTATATGCTGGTTATACATAGATAACTTGTAGACTTTTGAAAACTAAGTTTATGCAGTTGGCTAAGAATTATCTTATTTATTTATTAATTTGTTGCATTTGTATCCCACATTTTCCCACCTTTTTGCAGGCTCAATGTGGCTTACATTCTGCCGTAATGGCGAACACCATTTCCAGAATGAGAAATACAAAGTAGTATTACATTAAAAGTTCATAAATGTTGAAATAAATTATAAAGTAAGTTAGATAAACAGTTCATTTCATGCGTGAGAGATAAGGGGGTAGTGCGTTAACTTTCATTAGTGACAAATTGATTGAAGCAAACAGGTATAGAGAGTTTGATTTTGTCTGGTTCTGGTAGAGTTTTGATGTCAAGTCATTTATGAAGGATCATTATGGTATGTCTTTTTGAACAGGTTGGTCTTTAGTAATTTCTGGAAGGCTGCCAGGTCATGCGTTGTTTTTATGGCATTTGGTAGTGCATTCCATAGTTGCGTGCTGATGTAGGAGAAGTTAGATGCATGTATTGATTTATATTTACCGTATTTTTCAGACTATAAGACGCACCGGACCATAAGACGCACCTAGGTTTTAGAGGAGGGAAATAGGAAAAAAAAAATTTTCCTTTTTCCCTCCTCTAAAACCTAGGTGCTCTGGTGCGTCTTGTCCGAGTTTTGGACCGCCGTCCCGTACTTACACGATTCCATGTTCCCTGGTGGTCTAGTGACGTCGGGGCAGGAAAGAGCCCCCTCTTTCCTGCCCATCGCGCTGCTCTCCGTGCTCCTCACTGCTTTTCTGACGGTCTCGGCGAGATTCAAAATGGCCGCCGAGAATCTCGGCGGCCATTTTGAATATCGCCGAGACCGTCAGAAAGCAGTGAGGAGCATGGAGAGCAGCGCGATGGGCAGGAAAGAGGGGGCTCTTTCCTGCCCCAACGTCACTAGACCACCATGGAACATGGAATCGTGTAAGTACGGGACGGCGGTCCAAAAACGCTACCTTCGGACTATAAGACGCACCCCCCATTTTCCTCCCAAATTTTGGGGGATAAAAGTGCGTCTTATAGTCCGAAAAATACGGTAAGTCCTTTGCAACTGGGGTAATGGAGGTTCAAGAATGTGCTTGATGATCTTTTTGTATTCCTGGTTGGTAAGTCTGTGAGGTCTGACATATATACCGGGGCCTCGCCATGAATGATTTTATGAACCAGAGTACAGATTTTGAACGTAATTCGTTCTTTTAGTGGAGCCAGTGTAGTTTTTCTCTTAGGGGTTTGGTACTTTTGTATTTCACTTTTCCAAATTTGAGTCTGGCTGCAGTGTTTTGGGCAGTTTGGAGTTTCTTAATGATTTATTCTTTGCATCCGGCATAAATGGCATTACAGTAATCCAAGTGGCTTAACACCATTGATTGTACCAAGCTGCGGAATATTTCCCTTGGGAAGAAAGGTTTTACTCTTTTGAGTTTCCACATTGCGTGGAACATTTTCTTTGTTATATTTTTCACGTGGCTTTCTAGTGTGACATTTCGGTCAATTGTAACTCCCAGAAGTTTCAGGCTGTCCGAGACAGGAAGGGTGTAGTCTGGGGTGTTTATAGTAGTGTGTTTGATCTTGTTATATTGTGATGAGAGGATAAGACATTGTGTTTTGTCTGCGTTGAGCTTTAGTTGGAATGCATCCACCCATGAGTTCATTATTTGGAAGCTGTGATTGATTTCACTTGTGATTTCTGTTAGATCATGTTTGAACGGGATGTAGATCGTGACATTGCCTGCATAGATGTAGGGATTGAGGCCTTGATTGGATAGTGATTTGGCCAGTGGAGTCATCATTAGGTTGAAGAGGGTTGGTGATAGTGGCGATCCCTGGGGTACTCCACATTCAGGTTTCCATGGTGATGATGTATTCGAATTTGATGTCACTTGGTATGTTCTTGTGGTTAGGAATCCATTAATCCATTTCAAAACGTTTCCTCCAATCCCGAAGTATTCTAGGATGTTCAATAGTATTTTATGGCTAGCCATGTCGAACGCGCTGGACATGTCGAATTGTAAGAGGAGAACGTTGTTGCCAGTTGCAATTGTTTGTTTAAATTTGGTTAGGACTGTGATTAGTACTGCTTCGGTGCTGTGGTTGGATCGAAATCCTGATTGAGATTCATGTAGTATTGAAAATTTGTTTAAGTAATCGGTAAGTTGTTTGGTAACCAAACTTTCCATTAGTTTTGCTACCAGAGGGATGGATGCTACCGGGCGGTAATTGGTTATATCATTTGATTTTTTCTTTAGAACTTTAGGTATTGGGGTAAGTACTATATTTCCTTTATCCATAGGGAAGAGTCCAAGTTGTAGCATGAAATTTAAGTATGAGGTGAGGTCTGTTATGAAGCATTGAGGGGCAAATTTTATTAGGTTGTTGGGACATATGTCCAGTTTGCAATGGGACTTGGCGAATCTGTTGATCGCTTATCCCCATAATACATTTTTTTCAAATGCATAAATGCCATGTAAACCTTTGAATATGGCCATGTTAGTTTTTGTTCTTAAAAGGTAGGATGCAAACAGATTACTGACGACTTAGTTCAGATAATTTCAATCCTGTGTCGCAAAGAATCTCTGATGTTTTCTTTTCCTCCATGAAACAGCATTAAAAACATTATTAGCAATAATTATTTTTCTGAATTCATATTTTAAATGGTTCTTTTGTTCAAACAAAAGTCCTGTGAATTTTTGCCAGTGGGTTGTATTCTCCAGTTTGCCTGTGTCAGCAGATATTTGTTTACAATGAAATAATATATCCCCATTAGTTGCCGCAACAGTTGAAATCCTGCAGGGGAGTGACATGAACAATGTTTTGCTGTGTTGTTGATGAATTTGAATAGGCCATAGCTTTTTTTTTGGCTGAAATCTCACAGTGTGAGAGCTTTATTAACCAAACTGAAAAAGTCTAAATTTATTCCAGTCAGAACTTTGCTGAAGTGTTTGCTAATTGCTTGAAATTGACAAGAATGAAAAGAAGTTCTTAACCTACACCATAAACCACAATGAGCCCGAGGCAAATTTTGTCTGTTCTTACAACACAAAAAAAGAAAGAAAGAGAACCGACAAAGGTTACCTTATGCTAAGTGCTTATGAGGGTAATTTATTCATGAAAATAGGGTAAGCGATTTTCTGCATAGGACAGACGATTACCACAGAGGCACTGCATAACAAGTAACATGGTGCAGGCCAGAGTGTAAACAAAGAAATATTTCCAACCTCCTCTCACACAGTACTCCCAATTCACCTCCTTTGGGCCATCCTACCATGACCTTCAGCCCGATAAAAGAAGCAGCCCTCCTGAAGTTAGATTACTACCAGGGGCGTATCTGGAATCCGGTGGTAGGGGGGGCCAGAGCCAGAGAGGGGGGGCACATTTTTGCCTCCCCCCCCCCGCTGCCGCCGCCTCTCTCCACCCCCTCCCCGCCGTCAACCCTCCCCCGCTGCTTACTTTTGCTGCGACGTCAGACGCCGAACTGGATTCAACGAATCAGCACTGCAGCGTTACTTCCTTGAAGCACATGGCCACGGAGGACACGAAATACGGAGATTGCGGGTCGGACCTCGGCTGGCGGGGGTTGGGGCCCCCCGCCAGCAAAAGTAAGCAGCGGGGGAGGGTTGACGGCGGGGAGGGGGGCCAGGGCGAAATCTGCGGGGGCCCAGGCCCCTGTGGCCCCAAGCAGATATGCCCCTGATTACTACTACTACTTATCATTTCTAAAGTGCTACTAGACGCACGCAGCGCTGTACACTTGAACATGAAGAGACAGTCCCTGCTCGACAGAGCTTACAATCTAATTAGGACAGACAAACAGGACAAACAAGAGATAAGGGAATATTAAAGTGAGGATGATAAAATAAGGGTTCTGAACAAGTGAATAAGGGTTAGGAGTTAAAAGCAGCATCAAAAAGGTGGGCTTTTAGCTTAGATTTGAAGACGGCCAGAGATGGAGCTTGACGGATTGGCTCAGGAAGTCTATTCCAACATTGAATTCATACCCCCTTTGAGTCATGGTCCACCAACCCCCCTAGAGTTCCGCAGCACTGTTCCACTGTTCCCTTTAAGCTGAGCGTCCTCCAACTACATTGCTACCAGTGTGTGTGTGTGTGTGTGTGTGGGGGGGGGGGGTTGCTTCAATATTGTGTTTTCAATTGTTAGGGACAGGCAGATTCCCTGGAGTTCTGCAGAACTTGCCTGCCCTTCACTATTGAAAACGTGATTATGAAACAGCACTCGCCACTGGCATGACTATAGATGGAGGATGTCTGCTCAGCTTAGAGGGAATAATGTTCCGCAGAACTTCTAAATCAGCTACAGTGGCAGCTGTCTCTCTTTACGGCTCCCAATGTTGGCAACTCTTTCAAAATGCCACCTGACCCCTAGTGGTAGTCTTATGGTATTAATGCTAAGGGGGGGGGTCGTCCTTCCATATATGGCTGTTTAGTTTTTGATGTCATTAATTGAAAATTTTTTTTTTGTTACATTTGTACCCCGCGCTTTCCCACTCATGGCAGGCTCAATGCGGCTTACATGGGGCAATGGAGGGTTAAGTGACTTGCCCAGAGTTTTTTATTTTATTTGTTTTTTTTTTGTTTTGGGACAGTGCCATTAATAGTGTATACTATTTCACAGTAGTGTGCACAGTCTTACAATATTATGCACTATTTTGCAATAGTGAGAACTGTTTTGAAATAGCGAATCCTTTTGCTCAAATAGTGCATACTATAGCAAAATAGTGCACAGTATTGACGATAGTGTGGATTACATGAGGAAAGACTTAGCGAAGCTAGAGGAATGGTCTGAAATTTGGCAGCTAAGATTTAATGGTAAAAAATGCAGAGGCATGTATTTGGGCTGCAAAAACCCAGTCAGGAATTTACCAAAGCTAAATGAGAACTTTGTGGAGCACAAGACACACTCCACTGTGCAAGCGAGATGCCTTTCCGCCCGCTGCGAGAACGAGGTCTCCTCAGTTCTTCTTTTTCCACATGAGGAGTGGGTTTGTTTATATAACCGTCTCCTCATGTCACTTGTTCCTTGAGAGCTATTTTTGTGCCTTTTGGCTATTTTTGTTTTATTTTTCGCCTTTTATTGTGTTCCTGTTGTTGGAATCTTCATCCTTTAATTACCTTTCATTTTTAGTGATTTTGCCCGGTTTTAAGTTGTATTTGTTTTTGGTCATCATCAGGCTGCTTTTAGGCCTTGACTTTGGTCGGGAACTTTCCCTCTCTTTTTTGCTGTGCCTTGCCCATTTTTCAGATACCATTGCATCGTTTAATTTAGCCAACAAAGTTTTTACTTTCATGTCCATGAAGATTCCGAGTGGCTTCAAACTCTGTACCCGGTGCAATCGGACAACCTCTGGAAAAGACATCTATTCTTTGTGTCTACAGTGTCTTCGGCCCGACCATAGCCCCACCCAACTGTGTCTTCTGTCTTTGCATGAAGAAGAGGACCCAGGTTTCCAGAGAGGCTCAACGAGAGAGGATTTTTGGAGCCAAGTTTGGTTCCTCGATGTTGCCATTAAGGTCAGAGGTTAGAATCGATGTCAAGCATCACACCAGCAATGGCAGCATTGGTAAGCATGGCCGCTACAAGACCCTTAGATACTGGAAGCAGTGAAGCATTGAGTGGGTCTTCACCTGCCTTGAGGCCTCCTGCTGTCCAGGGCCCCCGGGACCATCATCGGACCCAAACCCAAGGCGACATGTGGATTCTACGTCATCCTTGTCTACACCGAGGTGCCTTGGTGAAATTCTTCGGTTGAAGGCCAAGAAGCATCGTCATCGGTCACTCTTGACACACGGTGCTGGGGACTCTGGGGTGTCGAAGGATTCAGCACCTGAGAAGCGTCGGTGCTGAGAGGACTACTTCCCCTCCATACAGGAAGTGGCAATGCGCCGGTCTCCTAACAGCCAAGATCCAGCTCCCGCATGGACCCCATTGTTTCTGCAACCTGTGCCGAAGTTGGCACTCCAGCTTTTCCTGGTGTCGGCCTTCGAGGAGCGCATCCTGGTCTTGCTCCCTGAGCTGCTGGATGGCCTTATGCAATGGTGTGCATCAGTATCGGGCGTGCTTGCACCTACCCTGCCTCCCATTGCAGCCCCACTTGTCCCTCAGCGTTGCGGCAATACCGGTGCCACATGCGGCCCCGGTGTAAACGGCCACACAAGCCGATACTCCCTTGATGTTAGTGGAGGAAGCTTTGCCGGAGTCCAGGTGGGAGTCGGCTTTATGATGCCATTCTTGAGGACATGGTTCCTCAGCACCGGGGCAGGTTCGGTCTTGATACTCCTATTCGGAGGTACTGTCTGACACCAAAGAGGAGCGCATATGGAATTCAGAGGAGGATCCCAGGTACTTTTCCTTGGATGAGTCCTATGGGATTCCCTATGGATCCTTCCCTCCACCTGAAAGGAGAAAGTCTCCAGAGACCCTTTCATTTCCATCTTTTGTCAAGAAAATGGCTGATGCCATTCCATTTCTTTGGAAGTGGAGGATGAGGCCAGGACCAAGATCTTGAGGTTCTGGACTGCATATCTCCTCCTAAGGAGGCTGTGACTGTACCTCTCCACTAGGTAGTCAAGGAAGTCCTCATCAGGAACTGGGAGTCCTCTCTGTCGGTCCCTGTCATGCCCAAGAAGATTGACACCCAGTATCGGCTCCACAGTGCGCCTGATTTTGATAGGCCTCAGTTGCCTCATAATTCCATGGTGGTGAAATCCACTCTCAAAAGAGCCAGGAGTTCCAGGGACTATGCCTCAGCACCCCCAGGCAGAGAAGCTAGAACCCTGGATTCTTTTGGGAGAAAGATGTACTAGTCTTCAATGCTCATTTCCTGTATACAATCTTACCAGCTGTTCAGGAGCATCTACTTGTGAAACTCGGTGCGCCAGCTCTTAGACTCGGTTGAAATGCTCCCTTCAGAGCAGGCCGAGCCTTTTTGCCAATTGGTCAAGCAGCAGAAGGCGTGTCAAAGGTTCTTGGCCATGGGCACTTACAACAGTTTTGATGTGGCATCCAGGATCTCTGCTCAAAGTATAACAGTGCGCAGACTCTAATGGCTGTGTTTTTCTGACTTGAAACATTTTGTTCAGCAGAGGTTGGCGGATGCCCTATGCCGGGGAGGATAAACGTTTTGAAGAGAAGGTTGAGGAGGTCACTGACCAATTCAAAAAACACACTGATACCATCTCTTCTCTCTCCTGCTGGGCGCCTTCTGCTTTAACCTCCTCAGCTAGGAGGACTTTTGGCAAGCCAAGAAGGAGCTCCTATTACTATCCTAGTCATAGGTACAACTCTTCGGCTTGCCAGCCTACTCAGGCTCAACCCCAGCTTGCTCGTTCACATCAACAGCATTAGCCTAAGGTCCCTGCTGCTCCCCAGGCAAAGCAAGGGACAAGCTTTTAACTGGCTCCAGCAGAGCATAGCCACTGTAAAAGTGTCCATCCTGGATGGCCTGCCAGTTAACCAAAGGTGGCCTCTTATAATCTCTGACCGATGGGTTCTTCAAATAGTCCGTCTCGTATACACCCTCAATTGGCATCTCAAACCTCCAAATTGCTCACCAAGAGCTCATTCATTCAGCTCTCAGCACAGGCAGGTACTTGCAGAGGAACTCTCCACCCTTCTGAAGGCTCATGAGGATGAACCCATTCCGCCAGGGGAAGAAGGACAAGGATTCTATTCCAGGTACTTCCTTGTGCAGAAGAAAACAAGGGGGATACGTCCCATCCTAGACCTAAGGACCATGAGCAAATTTCTAGTCTGAGAAAAGTTCAGGATGGTTTCCCTTCACGCCCTTCTCCCAGTGATTCAGGAAAACAATTGGCTATGCTCTCTGGCTATGCATATACTCACATCTTTGTGGATGTCTTCAATAAAGTCTCTGTCCATTTCTTCTGACAATGAAGCTGACCTGTATATTAGACTAAGGTAAATACATTTTCCTTCCCCTCTTACCAGTTTAAACCACAGCGCTTCTTCCTTACCCCATAAGTCCTGCAGTTCTGTCACTTTAATATTATTCTTAACATATAATGCCACTCCTCTGCCCTTTTTTCCTACCCTGTCCTTCCTGAATAGATTATAGCCAGGTATAACTATATCCTAGTCATGGCTCTCTGTGAACCACATCTCCGTGACCACCACTAAATCCAAGTCGGCTTCTATCATTGCAGTCTCTAGATCTAGAAATTTGCTTCCCGTACTACGGGCATTGGTATACAAGGCTCTCCAGATGTTACTTTTTTCCCCTTTTCTATAAGGGTATTTGATGTCTTACCTTCCTTAGTGTTATTAATTACTGTGGGGCTTTTCTCGCCCATCCCCAGCGACGGTCAGATGTTTCTATGACAGAAAAACTAGAAGTTTCAATTAAAAATGGCATGAATTTCAGGTTACGCCCAACATGAAATGACTTGAGAAATATCAAATGAATACACATCCCTAATATTCACACTCCAAACTTTGGCAAAATGCCCTGATTTGGATTTTCTTTCTCCAGAATCTTCCTTAGAAGCAGAAGAGTACAAGAATTCCCTCTCCTTCCCATGCAACATGAATCTCCCTCAGATGTGTTCAGCATATGGCAAGAAAGGTTCCTTTGTTCCTTTCCCATTATACATTGAAACAGTACTATGTTCATGTGTTTTGGGCCTTTTAAAGTTCATAGAAGCAAAAGCCATTTTTGCTGTGCCCGTTCATGACCTTCTACCAGAGCAACAACTTTGTGTGTCACAATCCCTACTTACCATTAACTTGTTTCTAAAAGGATGGATATAAATAGGCACTCTATAGATGTTTCGTGCATGTGAGAAAACATGGAAGTGGAAACGAGTAGATAGGAACCATAATTTTACAAGGGGAGGTCTGGACGTGTAGGTCAGTTGTAAAATCAACAGATTCTTGCCCCCTGGAATGCATGAATTAAAAAAGAAAAAACAACTTCTGTGGTATATATTGGTAGAAATGTCTTGAAATAGGGAGATTTCTGCTTGTAAAAAGGCATGTAAAAGGATCATGATTTCTGAAAATCTAGATACACTACATCATACATTTTGCCCTTCAGAAAAGCACTGAAGACCCTTCTCTTCAAGATAGCCTACCCTAACGATCCAACTTAACCAAAACTAGTCCACATGATTCTTATTGATAATAGTTATACATTGACCATGTCCATTCCTTTCCATCTTTCTACGCCTACCTCTCAACGCTCATTTCCTTCCGAACCCAATTCGTCCTATGTTTACTTACTTATCCGTTAACCCCATTAGTTTTGCGTTTACAGCAAACTGTATATTCTTCTTACGACTCTGTAATTTTTTATATTGTTACTATTTAAGCCGCATTGAGCCTGTCATGTGTGGGAAAGCGTGGGGTACAAATTTAATAAATAAAATGTATAATCCAGATGAAAAAGATGCACAAGTGGCAGGAAAATGGATATACCTGTGAATCCCTGCCTCACCGCCACCTGCTTGTATAAAGTCCACATCCTGCAAGCCGGCTGTCTGCATATGTATGTCCTGCCAGTTTGCCTCTAGAATGCCTCTGTAACTTGCATGGTGGTCACCGCTTACACATGCCTTCTGCATAGCCTTGAACCTGGCACAGTGTGCAATGCAGGGTGACAATGATGTGTTTCTGATCCTACATAACACATCAGCCTCTGGTGATCCCTGCTCACAGAGCAATAGCATGGCTGCCAAGAGACTGCAAAGCTTCTTGAATGAAGAGCAACCTCCCCTGGCAGTCCTTGTGGTGCAGCACAAAGCCACTCTGTTCAGGCCAGGCAGCCGAAGGCCAGATCATGCTGCAACCGAGAACCTGTGGGAAAGAAGCTGGATGGTCCTGGCAAGGTAAGCCTCAACATATGTCCTGATGGCCCCACACCCACACCTGTCAGGTACCAGTTAGTTGAGGTGCGCCACCTAGGAGGATGGCACATAGGCATGCATCTGGTAGAAATGTCATGTTACCTTGCATCACAGACCTCCACCCTCTTATAAGAAGACAGTGCCGTGGTTTCACAGGGTCTGTTACACATCAGGCCATCTGTGCTGCACTTGGAAACCATGTGATGAGAGGAAAACAGAGTTGCTACATACGTACTGAGAAAGGCCATTTGCCGTAACCCACCAAAGCATCCCAAAAGGAAATTTGTGGACTATGCCGTGACACATGCTACCATTATCACAGTGGCATAGAAAAGGTATGACCTCTGAGCTTACCATTGCATCATGTACAAAAACTGGAAAAACAATTGCTACATTTAAATAGCAGATGCTAAAGGTAAACCCAGGAGTGCATGCATCATTAACATGTCACACGAATTGTCAGTGGCAGGGGCAGAATTCGAACACAGGCCATCAGCATGACACAGCGCTCAGTTTACCAACTACACGAACACCAGTCCTGTCCTTTACCCAGCCTCTGTTGATGAACACCCAAATGTGGGCGGTTTCAGGGGAAGGCATCTGTCGAAAATCTTTTTCTATTCTCAGCGAGACAATTTTGAGCTAAGTACACTATATTTCATGATATTTATTAGTGATTGCGAAGTGGTTTAATGACATTTATAGCAACTTGGGTGATGGTGTATGAATTACACATAAGAAATACCCTCCCAAAAAAAGTTCACGAATAACCCGATGAAAGAAGTGCTATACCACTGATTAGCAGCTTGATTGACTGCACTGAACAGTGGGTTATATCAAAAATATGATATTATATGTCATCTTTTGTAAATAGTTCTACCGTGTGACATAAATAGTACAATTTTTGGTGGCTACAGTCCTGGTTTTTGCCCCTGGATTGGTAGCATGGAATGTTGCTACTAATTGGGTTTGTACCAGGTACTTGTGACCTGGATTGGCCACTGTTGGAAGCAGGATACTGGGCTAGATGGACCATTGGCCAGACCCAGTATGGCTATTCTTATGTTCTTATGAGCTTAAATGTAAGGTGTGCTGATACCGAGTTATGCTAATATTCTGTAACATAATCTAGGCACCCAGATGCAGTTATAGAATAGGTTGTGACCATGCAGCATTGGGGCACCTGAAAGAAGACGACAACTTATAGAATTACCTCTTTAGGGCCTGATATTCAAAGTGTTTTAACTGGGCAGGAGAGGCTCCTGGGCAGTCCGTCTGCTAATATTCATCAACACTTAACCAAATAGTTCCTCTGAATATTGGCGCTAACCACCATGGCAATCCAGTTAGTGCTAGAGTAGATGTGAAAATTATTCGGACACTGTAGATATTCAGTGCTGGTGCCCAGATAGCTAACCGGGCATGTTGGACCATCCTTGAATATTTGCTGTACTGTCAGATGCCCATAAATCCCATTACCCTGATAGATGCCAGCACTAACTCTTCAGGCCTAATTCTGCCTTCAGCAGTCAGTGTTGTGAAAAAAGCTGACTACTTTGTTCTGAATATTGGCCACTTAGGATCTTAGATTTGGTTGGAAATAGGTTACAAATTTAGGAGCTTAACTTACGAGCCTAAATTTAGGAGCTCAGCATTTTTTTGAATATTGGGCCCTACTATTCTCTGTCTATGTAAAAAAATGCTATCCAGTATTAGCAAACTACCACACGTCCCAGCAGGAAGACAGTTTTTACTCAGGGGAAAGTCATCATCTACTTTTCAAGGCCAGAGTAGAAGTCTGTCTTCACCATTGGCATTCCAAACACACAGTAGAGGAGTGTGGTAGCCGTGTTAGTCCACTCTTAAGGTTATCAGTAGAAATCAAACAAAATAAAACATGGAAAAGAAAATAAGATGATACCTTTTTTATTGGACATAACTTAATACATTTCTTGATTAGCTTTCGAAGGTTGCCCTTCTTCCTCAGATCGGAAATAAGCAAATGTGCTAGCTGACAGTGTATATAAGTGAAAACATTCAAGCATTACTATGACAGTCTGACAGGGTGGGAGGAGGGGGGTGGGTAGGAAGTATGCATGGGGACATCAAAGCATATCATTGATATTCTAACAGGGTGGGTGTGGATAGGTGAGGGGAGGGTGATCAACAGAGACATACAGCTTTATGGTTTATAATGGGCTAGGAACCCCAGATCCTTGTTAAGTCCTTTCTGTTGGGTGTTAACATATTCAGTCATTCTGACTTCAAAGGTCTTACGTTCTTGTATGGTTTTAAAGTTACCTTTGAGGATTCTCACTGTGAAATCACTGGTACAGTGTCCTGGTCCTGTAAAATGTTGACCAACAGGCGTGGGAACCCTGCTGGCACCAGTATTGTTCATATGATGTCTATGTAAATTGAATCTTGTCTTAAGCATCTGGCCTGTTTCTCCAATATAGCATCCTTCGTTACATTTTTTACACTGAATGCTATATACCACATTGGAAGATGAGCAAGTGAAAGATCCCTTTATGTTGAATATCTTTCCTTTGTGGGTAACTGTGGGGTCCTGTGAAATATTTTGGCATAGTTTGCAACTGGATAAATTACAGGGACGTGTGCCCTTCTGTTCCTTTTCAGTCTGTGATGGAAGTTTACTTCTGATTAGCTTGTGTTTTAAGTTGAGTGGCTGTCGGAAGGCCAGTACTGGTGGGGATGGGAATATCTCAGTAATTCATCCTCCTGGAGTATAGGTTGTAGATCTCTTATGATTTTCCTCAGTTTTTCCAGCTCTGGATTGTATGTCACTACAAGCGGGATTCTGTCTGTGGATTTTTTCTTTTTGTACTGTAGCAGATTCTCCCTGGGTGTTTTGAGGGAGGAGGCAATATTCTTGGAGATTATTTTGGGGTTGTAGCCTTTCTGTTTGAAGGATTCAGTCAGGGTTCACAAACACACATTACAAATTGCCCCTCCCTGGACACAATTTATTTATTTATTTGTTTGTTTGTTTGTTGCATTTGTATCCCACCTCTTTGCAGGCTCAAAGTGGCTTACAATACATCATGAGTAGTGGGGGAATGTTAGTAAATAAACATTTAGTATTACAGAGTATTGGTCAGCATGATGATAATTAAACAAAGTTATAGTATACAAGCAGATAATTGAGAAACAGTTCTAAACATAGATAGGCGAGTTGTGCATATTCACATTGGTTGATCTTTGTGGTATGCTTTATTAAAGAGATGGGTCTTCAGTGATATGCGGAAGTTCGTTCTTTCGTAGATCGATTTTAAGCTGCGTGGCAGTGCGTTCCATAACTGTGTGCTCAGGTAGCTAAAGTTTGACGCATGCATTAGTTTGTATTTCATTCCTTTGCAGCTGGGGAAGAGTAGATCAAGGAATGTGCGGGATGATCTTTTGGCATTCCTAGGTGGTAGGTCTATCAGGTCAGACATATAAGCTGGTGCGTCTCCATGGATGATTTTGTGAACTAGTGAGCATACTTTGAACGTAATGCGTTCCTTAAGTGGGAGCCAGTGTAGTTTTTCTCGTAAAGGCTTGGCACTTTCAAATTTTGGTTTGCCAAATATGAGTCTAGCTGCAGTGTTCTGGGCTGTCTGTAGTTTCTTGATTATTTGTTCTTTGCAGCCGGCAAATAGTGCGTTGCAGTAGTCTAGATGACTGAGCACCATTGATTGTACCAGGTTGTGGAAAACACTCCTTGGGAAGAAAGGTCTTATTCTTTTTAGTTTCCACATTGAGTGGAACATCTTCTTGGTTGTGTTTTTCACGTGGCTCTCTAGAGTTAGGTGTCGATCAATGGTGACTCCAAGAATTTTTAGGGTTTCTGAAATAGGAAGGTTTAAAGTTGGTGTGTTAATGGCAGTAATTTCTTTCTTGTTGTGCTGGGAGGTGAGTATTAGGCACTGGGTTTTTTCTGCATTGAGTTTCAGCCGAAATGCGTCCGCCCAGGAATGCATGATATTGAGACTTTGGTTGATGTGATTGGAATTTTCTTTTAGGTCTTGTTTGAATGGGATGTAGATCGTTACGTCATCTGCATAAATGTATGGATTAAGGTTTTGATTTGAAAGTAATTTTGCCAAGGGTATCATCATCAAGTTGAATAGAGTTGGCGAAAGGGGGGATCCTTGTGGTACTCCGCATTCAGGTATCCACGCGGCTGAAATAGTCGAGTTGGATGTTACTTGGTATGATCTTGTGGTTAAGAATCCCTTGAACCAGTTGAGGACGTTGCCTCCGATTCCGAAGTATTCAAGAATTCAATGAAGACGTTTTCTCAATATTGGGGGTGCTCAGCACCCCTGGCACCCACAGAGCTGGTTTCTATGAGCTTGTTAATTGTAAACATTATCTATGTTATTTAAGCTTCTTATTAATCTGTAACCTCCTAAGAATAACAGAAAAGCTACTGTCTAATAAAACTATTGATAGATTATAAAAGAGTTCATATTTAGAATCTTCTTTTAATATTTCATTGATATGTACTGCCCTTAATTTAGCAGTTTAAGGAAATGATTACGATTAATAAGATGCTGCATTTGGACAGGCATATATTGTATGACAGCTGGCCATGCAGACAGTATACTTTGGGCAGCTAATGAATGCCTGATGCGTAAGACAGATTCTCTTTACAAGAGAACTGTGCATTTTGTCTCTAAATAGGGTTATTATACACATCATTGCACAATGTTTGAAGAGCTCAGTTGGCCATTATACAGGGTTAAGAGAGAAATAAATTAGAAAACAATTGCTTATAAAACCTTCAGTATGTCAACTGTTCCATAGTTAAATATAACTAGAACATTCTCTTTTTCAAAAGTACAGGCTCTGTGCTATCTGAATCAGGATAGTAATTAGTATATTTATGTTTATTAACATTTGCTATACTGATTTTAGATTAAAACACTTCAGAGCAGTTCACAATTTCTGAAGAAAAACAAATCTCTAAGAGACAGGAAACAAACACTTCACCAACAGCCAGTAAGAAAAAAAAGATTAAAAGAAAGAGAACTGAGGTGAGTAAAAACAGGAACTAGTATATTTCTCAGGAATCCCACAGACTGTATCGAGAAGACATTCAAACTCCTGACAACCAGCCCTGAACCGAGCCATCGAAAGCCAGGGAAAAGCTTAGAAAAGAAAAAGAATTTAAGGCCAGACTTGAATCCTACAGAAGACTATGGGGTCAATATTCAAAAGGGTTTAACTGGGCAGGAGAGGCTCCTGTCTGGTTAAATTGAGCTGGCAGTCTTCTGATATTTCAGCGGCAATAAAATGGGTAGTGCCAGTGGCGTAGGAAGGGGGGGCAGTGGGGCGGTCCGCCCCGGGTGCACGCCGCTGGGGGGTGTCGGCGCCTCGCTGGTTCCTTGCTCTCTCTGCCCCGGAACAGGTTACTTCCTGTTCCGGGGCAGAGAGAGCTGGGAACCAGCAAGGCGCCGACACCCCCCAGCGGCGTGCACTCGGCGTATTGGCTCTCCTGCCCGCTCCTCACCGCCTTCCAGGTATGTTCTCGGGGGGGGGGGAGGGGGGGTGCGCAGCGGCGACCCACCCCGGGTGTCAGCTGCCCTCGCGACGCCACTGGGTAGTGCCACTGAATATTTCCACTGACTGGCTAGGTTAGGGATGGTTCAGGGGCAGAGTTTGGGTAGAGCTTGCACTTAGCTAGAAAAAGGCTGTCCTAACTTTATACGCCAAGTTAACACATTTAGCGGTAAGGTCTCACATGTTAACCGGGTGGTAATCGTCAGTGCGTGTACAATGCCAATTACTGCCTGGTTAGTGCTGCATGCCGGAAAATAAAATATATTTTCAAAAAATGAAATTACCGCCCAGGCCATGCAGTAGCCAGGCAGTAACTCCGAATTGGCATGCATAGGCGCCTACGTGGCTTAGTAAAATGGCCCCTTAGTAAGAACTTGTTTGATTAATTTTCCAAAGTGTCAAACATTTTTTCAAAAGAAACCATAAACCATAAATAATAATACGCCAAGTTAACCAGGCACCGGTCTGAATATCAGCTAGTGTAATGGTTGGCAGCACTTCCTGAATGTGGAGGCATTTTCCTTTTTCTTCATCTCTACCTTTGTTTTTCATGGGAAAAAAATGGAAGGGTGGCAGTCAGGTGTGTAAAGAAGTCTCCCCAACTGAACTGCCATCTTCTACGCTCAGACTTGGCAAATCAGAGCGGTGGTGCACCTCTGGGAGTGTTATTGGAGCCAGTAGAAATGACTTCTTTGGCGCTGGATACTGCCTTGAGTCTGAGGTTCTGGCAGCCGCCCTTGAATTCAGCTGTGGAGAGAGCGGGTAACTCTAGTAGGGAGGTCTCACTGGTGGCGCCTGAGCAGGTGACCGTTAGTGCCACTGGAGCTGGAGTTTTAGAAGGGATAGAACAACTCCTGTTGAAGTGAGGTGCAGCGATCCTGAACTGGCAGCTGAAGGACTTAAACCTCTGAGAAGCAATCCCGGTTTCGCTTTTAGTTTACAGCGTCCCACTGAAATTTCTTTGGACTCAATCTGGATGGCTGCAGAAGAGCTAAGTAAGCTCCTTTTTTAACAATTTTCAGCACAAATTTTGCAAACTCACAATTTTTCTGAAAAGACACAACAGCAAGTGCTAAGTTCTTTGGCTAATCGTGTCCAAGCAGTTGAGACCAAGACTGAGTTATTTTTACAACATGATGCCGCTTTAATGAAGGATTGTGTGCTTGAGAAATTGGAAAATAATTTACTTAGGGGTCCTTTTACTAAGGTGCGCTGAAAAATGGCCTGTGTAGTGTAGGCACATGTATTGGATGCACGAAGATCCATTTTTCAGCGCATCAGTAAAAAATGGGGTTTTCTGGCTGAAAATGGGTAGGTGGTAAAATGAAAATTGTTGCATGCCCATTTTGGGTCTGAGACCTTACTGCCACCGATTCATTTAGCGGTAAGGTCTCACACGTTAACCGGGTGGTAATCGTCAATGCGTGTACAATGCCGATTACTGCCTGGTTAGTGCTGCATGCCGGAAAATAAAATATATTTTCAAAAAATGAAATTACCGCCCAGGCCATGCAGTAGCCGGGCAGTAACTCCGAATTGGCATGCATAGGCGCCTACATGGCTTAGTAAAAGGGCCCCTTAGTAAGAACTTGTTTGATTAATTTTCCAAAGTGTCAAACATTTCTTCAAAAGAAATGTTTAGGAAATATATGGTAGAAGTGTTCAAGATTCCAGTTACTGCACTTCCACAAGTAATTAAGAGGGGCATAATCGAACGGGGCGCCCAAGTTTTCCTGAGGACGTCCTTGCAGGATGTCCTGCCGAAGGGGCGGGGAAACCCGTATTATCGAAACAAGATGGGCGTCCATCTATCGTTTGATAATACAGTTGGGGACACCCAAATTGCGAAATTTAGGTCGTCCTTAGGAGATGGTCATCCCCGGTTTTCGGCAATAATGGAAACTGAGGACGCCCATCTCAAAAACGACCAAATCCAAGACATTTGGTCATGGGAGGAGGTAGCATTCGTAGTGCACTGGTCCCCCTCACATGCCAGGACATCAACCGGGCAACCTAGGGGGCACTGCAATGGAGTTCAGAAATTGTTCCCAGGTGCATAGCTCTCTTACCTTGGGTGCTGAGCCCCCCAAAACCCACTCCCCACAACTGTACAACACTACAATAGCCCTAAGGGGTGAAGGGGGGCACCTACATGTGGGTGCAATGGGATTTCTGGTGGGTTTTGAAGGACTCACATTTACCACCACAAGTGTAACCGGTAGGGGGGGGGGGGATGGGCCTGGGTCCCGCCTCCCTGAAGTGCACTGCACCCACTAAAGCTGCTCCAGGGACCTGCATACTGCTGTCAGGGAGCTGGGTATGATATTTGAGGCTGGCATAGAGGCTGGAAAAAATAGTTTTTTTTTTAGAGTGGGAGGGGATTGGTGACCACTGGGGGAGTCAGTGGAGGTCATCCCCGATTCCCTCCGGTGGTCATCTGGTCAGTTCGGGCAACTTTTTGAGGCTTGGTCGCAAGAAAAAATGGACCAAGTAAAGTCGGCCAAGTGCTCGTCAGGGGCGCCCTTCTTTTTTCCATTATCGGCTGAGGACGCTCATGTGTTAAGCATACCCCAGTCCCGCCTTTGCTATGCTTCCATCTCGCCCCCATGAACTTTGGTTGTCCCCGCGATGGAAAGCAGTTGAGGGCGTCCAAAATCGACTTTCGATTATGCCGATTTGGGCGACCCTGAGAGAAGGGCGCCCATCTCCCGATTTGTGTCGAAAGATGGGCGCCCTTCTCTTTCGAAAATAATCCTGCTAAGTTTATTACCTGCCTGTTAAACCTAAACTCCTAGTAGTGGGTGTCTCTGTTGACTCATTGGAACCCATTGTGGATGTTTAAGATATGGGTTTAACAACTTTCCTGGAGACATCTATAAAATAGGAAGCGACTCCTTCTAGTTTCATTGTTTCATTTTCTTTGGACACTGATAGAGACCGTCC
This sequence comes from Microcaecilia unicolor, assembly GCF_901765095.1. Classification (NCBI taxonomy): domain Eukaryota; kingdom Metazoa; phylum Chordata; class Amphibia; order Gymnophiona; family Siphonopidae; genus Microcaecilia; species Microcaecilia unicolor. The sequence goes on along the minus strand of NC_044035.1, from coordinate 36,265,919 downwards.
ATTGAGACTTTTCTTTCTTAATAAAGATTTCCCTTTTTGCGGATTGAAAATTCATGTTTTTCCAGATGTTGCACGAGCCACTCAGAAAAGGAGAGAACAATTACGTCCAAGAGTGTTAAAGATTGGGGCGTCTTTTTATTTTTTCTAAAATATCCATGTAAATGTATAGCGAAATATAGGGATAACAAATTTGTATTATTTGAATCTTCAGCTATCTTTGGGCTCCTTGTACAAAGCAGCACTAACGAATAGTGGCACACTGAATGTGAAGAAGCCCATTCAATTCCCATGGGTTTCTTCGCATTCAGCTCACGCTAATCAGTAGCACCGCTTTATAAAAGGAGCCCTTTATTTCTTGCTGATAAAATACCATTAGCTTCAGCTCCTCAGATTGGTCTTTCTCCATAGGCTTCTAATGTCAGATACTTCCATTAAGTTTAATTAACAGAAGGGTCCTTTTTAAATGGATTTAGCACATGTGCGCTAAATGTTAACAAGCCTATTTTATACCTATGGGCTTCTTAGCAATTAGTGCATACTAATCATTAGCATGCACTAAATCCATTAGCTCATCTTAGTAAAAGGATCCCTTAATTTGGAGTTGTCTGATTTAATTGCCCCCCCTCCTTTTTTTATTTTTTTGCTCTTGGATTTATTGCTCAGCCTCCCATAGATGGTAGACTATGAGGGGCATAATCGAATGAAAACGTCTATCTCCATGGGCGTTTATCTCCGAGAACGGGTCCGTGAAGGGGCGGACCGAACCGTAGTTTCGAAAAAAATAGACGTTCATGTTTTATTCAACAATGTGTGAGCTGGGCGTTTTTGTTTTTCAGCGATAATGGAAAATGAAAGCGCCCAGCTCAAAAACGAATAAATCCAAGGCATTTGTTCGTGGGAGGGGCCAGGATTCGTAGTGCACTGGTCCCCCACACATGCCAGGACACCAACCGGGCACCCTAGGGGGCACTTTTACAAAAAAAACCAAAAAGGTAAAAGAGCTCCCAGGTGCATAGCACCCTTCCCTTGTGTGTTGAGCCCCCCAAATCCCCCTCAAAACCCACTGCCCACACGTCTACACCATTACTATAGCCCTAAGGGGTGAAGGGGGGGCACCTACATGTGGGTACAGTGGTTTTGGGGGGGTTGGACGACTAAGCATTAAGCAGCACAATTGTAACAGGTAGGGTGGGGATGGGCCTGGGTCCACCTGCCTGAAGTCCACTGCACCCCCTAACAACTGCTCCAGGGACCTGCATACTGCTGCCAGGGAGGTGGGTATGACATTTGAGGGTGAAAATAAAAAGTTGTGAAACATCATTTTTTGTGGTGGGAGGGGGTTAGTGACCACTGGGGGAGTCAGGGGAGGTCATCCCCGATTCCTTCCGGTGGTCATCTGGTCATTTAAGGCACTTTTTGGGGCCTTATTCGTGAAAAAACAGGGTCCAGGAAAAGTGTCCTAAATTCTAGCTAAAACCGCATACTTTTTTTCCATTATCGGTGAAATGCGCCCATCTCTGTTCGGCCGATAACCATGCCCCAGTTCTGCCTTCGCCACACCTCTGATAAGCCCCCATCAACTTTGTCCGCATCCGCAATGGACTGCAGTTGAAAACGTCCAAAATCGGCTTTCGCTTATACCGATTTATTCGTTTTTGGGAGATAAACGTCTATCTCCCGATTTGGGTCGCAATATAGGCGTTTTTCTCTTTCGATTATAAGCAGGTATGTTTATGAGTGAAAAAGTTATTTTTTTTCCTGTTTATGGAATTATGATTTGTGTACTTTTTTTTTCTTTTCTGTACTGTGATCTCACTTTCTTTATGAAGATTATTCTTGTGATATGATTTGAAATTGCATTAAAAATTAATGAATAGCGGCTGGTTCCCAGTTAACTTTCAGGTCAGTGCATGTGCTTGGATATTCAGTGCTGGAAGCCCCTGCATTGAATATCCAGGGTTAGAAGCAGGATACTGGCTGGAAGCAGGATACTTGCTAGACGGACCTTTGTTGTGTCCCAGTTTGGCAATTCTTATGTTTTTATATTCATATATAAGTTCCAGTATTCAGCCTTTCCTCAAATAAGTTAACTAGACAAATGGGTCTGCATAAAAAGCAGTCCTGTCTTTGTCCAGTTTAACTTAGTTGGGCAAGGGCATTTGAGGAGGTGAGAGGTTTCATGGGTTTCTTGAGTGGAGGGGCAGGTGTATGGCTATGGAAACAATTTTTTGTTATTTGTGATTTGTTTTGTTTTTGATCTGGAGTTTGTGATGTATTTTATTACTATGTATATAACTTTGTAATCCACCAAGAATGCAAGATTGTGCAAAATAGAAATTTGAAATAAAAAAATAAATGTCAGCATTTAGCTGGATAATTGCTGGCCGACCACACACATCTGAATATTCAATTCTAGTACCCAGGCATTGCCCAGCATTGACTATCCAGCGGCAATAAAAAAATCGCTGATTGCTATCAGCTGAATATTTACCTCTAAAAGATTAAATACATAGGAAGGGATTGAGCTCTAAAGGTAAAGAGTAGAATTTTGAAACAGATTCTGTAAGAAATTTGAAGCCAATGATTAACAGTTAAAAAGGAAGATACAAGCTCAAATTTCAGGAATTTATCAAGAGCCTAGCTCAGGGGTAGGCAACTCCGGTCCTCGAGAGCCGCAGGCAGGTTAGGTTTTCAGGATATCCACAATGAATATGCAGGAGATAGATTAGCATACCATGGAGGCAGTGCTTGCAAATCTATCTCCTGCATATTCATTGTGGATATCCTGAAAACCTGACCTGCCTGCGGCTCTCGAGGACCGGAGTTGCCTACCCCTGGCCTAGCTGCAGTATTTTGGAGTAATTGTAGGAATCTCAGTGAAAAGGAAACTTGTGTGCATCTCAGTGACAATGCTGTGACATCACTGAGGTAGGTCAGATAATCCAGAAGGTCGGATAAGTGAGACTGTACTGTACCTCTATGACATAAATGCATGGAAGGAGGGCCTCTTTCAAAGGAAAGAAAGCTCTGAGACAAGGAGTCGTCAGATGAAGGAGAAAGGGGGCAGACTCGGGAGTAATCTAAGAAAATATTTCCTTAGAGAAAGGGTTGTGGATATGTGGAACAGCATCCTAATGAAGGTAGAGATGAGGACTGTATCTGAATGCAAGAAAACATGGGACATGCACAAATAATCTGAGAGAGGAAGGGATTGCAGAGATTAGTGGTTTGTTTGGATGGGCAGACTAGATTTTATTTGCTGACATTTTCTCTGTTTTTATGGTAAAGGAAAAATTTAATAAATAGTTTTACAAGCCATTGAGTCATAGGAGAAGGCAAAAAATTATAAAGAAATAATAGTCAAGAAAGATATAGTAGAATTGGAAAAGGTGCAGCGAAGGGCGACTAAAATGATAGCGGGGATGGGACGACTTCCCTATGAAGAAAGACTAAGGAGGCTAGGGCTTTTCAGCTTGGAGAAGAGACGGCTGAGGGGAGACATGATAGAGGTAAATAAAATAATGAGTGGAGTGGAACAGGTGGATGTGATGCGTCTGTTCATGCTTTCCAAAAATACTAGGACTAGGGGGCATGCGATGAAACTACAGTGTAGTAAATTTAAAACAAATCGGAGAAAAAGTTTCTTCACCCAATGCATAATTAAACTCTGGAATTCGTTGCCGGAGAATGTGGTGAAGGCGGTTAGCTTAGCAGAGTTTAAAAAGGGGTTAGACAGTTTCCCAAAGGACAAGTCCATAAACCACTACTAAATGAACTTGGGAAAAATCCACAATTCCAGGAATAACATATATAGCTCAAGGTGTGCACAAGGCATTACCCAAAGACGTGCTCCTTAGGAATGTGGGGCAGTGCCACCAAGAGTCTTTTAAGAAATACTGTCTGGTTTCACAGAAACTAAAAATTAAAACAAAAACAAAAAATCCAAAGGCACACTGACTTATGCTTTCTGTAGATTCAGTAAGCCATCTTTCTTGAATAGCTTTGTTGGTGCTACACTTGAAATTCTGTTATGCTGTTGGATATGGAATTACTCGCCTTTTCCAAATTCAAGTTTACGGACCTATAATTCATATCCTGCAAGTGTTAGAATCTCAGTTATACCTGAAGCAGTGGAGGGTGAAATGACTTGCCTAAGGTCACAAGTAGTGTCCGTAAATTACCTAGCTTCTCTGGGTCTCAGCCCATTTCTCGAACCAATAGTGTACTCCTATCTGGACAATTTTGAAATGTATGATTCTGCATATTTTGTGTTTGAATTCTGGGAGGAATAGGTCCTAAATATTTGCCGGCAAGTAGAGTGAACAGTCGATAAGTACATGGGAAAATGTGTCGTGACCTATATTTATTTATTTGTTGCATTTGTATCCCACATTTTCCCACCTATTTGCAGGCTCAATGTGGCTTACATTATGCCATAGTGGCTTATATGTTGTTTATATAGTTTAATTTTCCCATGTATCTAATTGGTTTTCTTTCCAAGCACACTATTTCTACAACACTAGTAAAAAAAAGCCCATTTCTGGCTGAAATGAAACGGGCGCTAGCAAGGTTTTGCGCGGAGTATGTATGTTTGAGAGAGTGTCTGTGAGAGTGACTGTGTGAGAGTGAGAATGTACAAGTGTGTGTGTGTGACAGAGAGTGGGTGTGAGTGTGTCTGTGAGAGAGCGTGTGTGTATGTGAGAATGAGTGTGTGCGAGTGCTTATGTGAGACAGTGAGTGTCCTTCCCTGTCCCCCCTGTCAGGTGTCAGGACTGGGTGGCCAGTCATGAAGGCAGCCCCTACCAAAATAATGAAAGCAAGACCATTTGTATAATAATCACTGCATTCCAGAGAACAAAATGGAGCAAGTTCCCACATGCTATCTTTTGCTTTCTGTATTCAGTAGCTGACAGGCTTGCTAGACTTACCTAAGTGGCTACAGCTGCAATACACTGAAAAGAAAGCAAGGAAACCTATGAGAGGTAGAGACGGCCGTCCCCTTGGCCTCTGACGCTCCTCCCTTCTTCTATTTGACTTCCCTCTGATAGGTCCATCATTCAGTGTGACGCTCCTCCCTTTTCCTGTTTCAGTTCCCTTTGATAGGTCAGAGCGGTGCAGCTGTGACACTCCTCCCTTCTCTGATAGGTCAGGGTGGGGCAGAGATGTAGTGTGCTTAAAAATGGTTACAGAGCTTCGAACATACGAACTGTTGAAGCCTCAGAGTGTGCTTTAGAACGTTGAGGGTGCTTTTTATGTGCAGATGGGGCGTGGCCTATGGCCCAGATGGGTGTGGCTGAGACTGAGGGTGAGTAGTCCGAATAGCCTAGCCTACCAGGAGGACAGGAGTTCAGGACAGATGGAGTGAGCTTCAGAACGTCTGAGGGGGGATTTTATTTATATAGAAGATGTGTAGTTGTTTATAACACACATACTCTAGACTGTTCTGTTTTGGGTTCCTTCCATGAGAGAACACAGCAGGAATCCTACATTTTCCTCTGCTGATCTTTTCCTGCTTGTAGAGCTCTTGTATCTTTTTTTATTATTTATTAAACTGTGCATAGCATCTGCTGGAACATCATATATATCATGAACAATATTTCATTTGATTTTATGTTGTTTCAGATGGAAAGTGACACAGTAATATAACGGATAGCACCGAGATTTTCCTTTCATTTAAAAATGACAGCACATCCCTATTTATAAGCAGTGGCGATCGTTGTTTATAGATATGAGCTGTGGTGTTTACAGAAATATGTGTAATCAGCTCCACTGTCTAGATGGGCTGTGACATACATTGATCACTGCCACATGCTATACCTATAGCCAGGGCTTTTTTTGAGGGGGTACTTGGGGGTACTGAGTACCGGCACCTTTTCCATTGTCTGCTAAAATTGACCCATGGTCTCCAAGTTTTAATGAAAGAGCTCAGGCTCTACACAACAATTCTGCCTTATCATAGGTTCTGTTACTGGTTGCAGAGGGCCTGGCTATTGTGGGGTGGGTCCCTCAGTGATCACTCCCCCCCCTGAAGGGTGGCCTGCCATTTGAGTACCAGCACCTTTTTCGCTAGAAAATATGCACTGCCTATAGCTTACCATATAGCTATGACCAAGAACTAATTTGACCACTGGACATATCCACAATGAAATAACTAGGCACCATTTAATCTTCAACAGACCCAAATCTTCAGATGTAACCAATCAATTATAATTATACTAGTAAAAAAGGCCCATTTCTGTTAGTAATGAAACGGGCGCTTGCAAGGTTACGTATATTGATTAGTTGTTTTTTGTTAACCAAATAGTTAATATTAAAGTATTGTAATGAGATGGAGTAATAGTGAAGGGTGTATAATGAGGAAGGAGGAGGCCCTGTGTAGGACCACAGGGGCGGTGATTGAGATAGAGTGTGTGTGTGTGTGTGTGTGTGAGAGTGTGTGTAAGACAGAGAGACAGACTGTGTGAGTTTGAGAGTGAGTGTGTGAGAGAGTGATAAAGAGGGAGTGAAAGAGTGTGTCTGTGTGTGTGTGATAGAGATTGTGTGTTTGTGTGTGGTACTGATTTCCATGTCCCCCTCCTCCCCTCCCTCCTCCCCTTGCTGTAATTCCGTCTGTGGTGAGAGAATGTGTGTGCCGGAGCACAGGGGCGGTCATAGAGACAGTGTTTGTGTGTGTGTGTAAGACAGAGAGACAGAATGTGTGAGTCGCAGAGTGAGTGTATGTGAGAGTGAGACAGAGGGATTGAAAGAGTGTGTCTGTGTGTTTGTGTGACAGAGAGTTACAGAGAGTAGTAGTGTCTGTTTGTGACTGAGTGTGTGTGTGTGTGTGTGGAATCCTTTTAATTTGCAGTTCCGCCTGAGCTCCTGGGAGTGCGTGTTTCCCTACTCCTCCCCCTGTCACCCTCCCAGGAGCTCAGGCGGAACTGCAAATTAAAAGGATTCCCTGTGGTAGCCGAACACTTTTACCACGCGTCCGAAGATTGGTGAGCCGGGGAGGGGGGATCACGAGATCTGCTTCACGCACATAATATGGCCCAAAGAATAATTTTCAGCGCTTGTGCGGAGCAGCTGCAGCCTCCATTGCTCCCCTTCGCTCTACAGTGCAGCCACCACTGATAGGGAGATATTGGGGCTCTACAACCCATACACACTCAGCGGACAATCGGTGACACAATCCGCAGACCACACTCGGTACAACAGGGACAAGCGCCCAACTACTCCTCCCCCTGCCTGGGTCGCGTTTTTGTGTGGTGCGTCCGTGCTGGATACGTTCGGTGAGTGTCATAGCTCCGCCCTTGACGTCATCACATTTGACACTCATGTAGGAAAATCGATCTCTGCCGCCTCACTTTTAGAGCGTTGGGTAAGTGAGGCTTCAATTAGAACGTTGGAGTTGTCTTTTATATAGAGAGATTGGTGTATGAATCTCAGCTGTACAACGCTATGTTCACTGGATTTTTGCACAGCAATTTACGTACTTTTATCATCTTGGCTGCGTTACCTTTGGGTCGGCAGGATGAGAGGAGACTAATATCGGGGGATATCCTTGAAAAAGCATTTCAGTGAAACATGTGCCATGTCAGATCAAAAGTTCTCCTGAGCCGACCAGCTAAGAAATTCATTTTGAAAAGATGAGTACTAAGTAGCTAAGTAATTTTATTTAAAAATGTAAAGCAATTAAATATATAAAAAATCAAAAATCAAGAGGGAGGCAGGCTTGAACTGATGGACGATATAAGTATGTAAATTAGCTTTCGAAGATAACCCTTCTTCTTCAGATTGAAAATAAGCAAATGTTGACAAATATCAGAATATATACGTGAAACACAAAAGCATTGCAATGACAGTCTACTACTACTACTAATCATTTCTATAGCGCTACTAGATGTACGCAGCGCTGTACACATTATATGCAGGTACTTTCTCTGTCCCTAGAGGGCTCACAATCTGAATTTGGTCTCACAGGAAGAGGGTGGGGTGTTTCTCACCGAACCCACCCCACCATCTTCCTTTATGTTTCACTTGTGTTTGTGAACACTTTGCTAATTTCTGATCTGAAGAAGATGGGTTACTTTCGAAAGCCAATCAAAACATGTATTAAGTTAGTCCAATATAAAAGGTATCGTCTTATTTTCTTTTCTATGTTTTGTCTTATTTCCATTTATTACTGATAATTGTGTTGTAAGCACAGTAGTTATCTAATTCTCTTTTATGTGTTTTTGTGATTATAAATGTTTTCATGTGGACTGCCTTGGTTTTGGGAGGTATAGATATACATACAGTGGGGGAAATAAGTATTTGATCCCTTGCTGATTTTGTAAGTTTGCCCACTGACAAAGACATGAGCAGCCCATAATTGAAGGGTAGGTTATTGGTAACAGTGAGAGATAGCACATCACAAATTAAATCCGGAAAATCACATTGTGGAAAGTATATGAATTTATTTGCATTCTGCAGAGGGAAATAAGTATTTGATCCCCCACCAACCAGTAAGAGATCTGGCCCCTACAGACCAGGTAGATGCTCCAAATCAACTCGTTACCTGCATGACAGACAGCTGTCGGCAATGGTCACCTGTATGAAAGACACCTGTCCACAGACTCAGTGAATCAGTCAGACTCTAACCTCTACAAAATGGCCAAGAGCAAGGAGCTGTCTAAGGATGTCAGGGACAAGATCATACACCTGCACAAGGCTGGAATGGGCTACAAAACCATCAGTAAGACGCTGGGCGAGAAGGAGACAACTGTTGGTGCCATAGTAAGAAAATGGAAGAAGTACAAAATGACTGTCAATCGACAAAGATCTGGGGCTCCACGCAAAATCTCACCTCGTGGGGTATCCTTGATCATGAGGAAGGTTAGAAATCAGCCTACAACTACAAGGGGGGAACTTGTCAATGATCTCAAGGCAGCTGGGACCACTGTCACCACGAAAACCATTGGTAACACATTACGACATAACGGATTGCAATCCTGCAGTGCCCGCAAGGTCCCCCTGCTCCGGAAGGCACATGTGACGGCCCGTCTGAAGTTTGCCAGTGAACACCTGGATGATGCCGAGAGTGATTGGGAGAAGGTGCTGTGGTCAGATGAGACAAAAATTGAGCTCTTTGGCATGAACTCAACTCGCCGTGTTTGGAGGAAGAGAAATGCTGCCTATGACCCAAAGAACACCGTCCCCACTGTCAAGCATGGAGGCGGAAATGTTATGTTTTGGGGGTGTTTTCTCTGCTAAGGGCACAGGACTACTTCACCGCATCAATGGGAGAATGGATGGGGCCATGTACCATACAATTCTGAGTGACAACCTCCTTCCCTCCGCCAGGGCCTTAAAAATGGGTCGTGGCTGGGTCTTCCAGCACGACAATGACCCAAAACATACAGCCAAGGCAACAAAGGAGTGGCTCAGGAAGAAGCACATTAGGGTCATGGAGTGGCCTAGCCAGTCACCAGACCTTAATCCCATTGAAAACTTATGGAGGGAGCTGAAGCTGCGAGTTGCCAAGCGACAGCCCAGAACTCTTAATGATTTAGAGATGATCTGCAAAGAGGAGTGGACCAAAATTCCTCCTGACATGTGTGCAAACCTCATCATCAACTACAGAAGACTTCTGACCGCTGTGCTTGCCAACAAGGGTTTTGCCACCAAGTATTAGGTCTTGTTTGCCAGAGGGATCAAATACTTATTTCCCTCTGCAGAATGCAAATAAATTCATATACTTTCCACAATGTGATTTTCCGGATTTAATTTGTGATGTGCTATCTCTCACTGTTACCAATAACCTACCCTTCAATTATGGGCTGCTCATGTCTTTGTCAGTGGGCAAACTTACAAAATCAGCAAGGGATCAAATACTTATTTCCCCCACTGTATAAATAAATAAATATGTCTGCCCATGTGCACACTTGCTGAAAATCTGGCTAAGCATTTTTCTGTGAACGTGAATATCTTACATAGTGAATATTTCATGCTAGTGTTCTATTAAAGAAGGTACCTACTTTGATTTATAGTAAAGGCGCTTGCAAGTTCTGCACCGCCATGGAAACAGCTGATGTTCTGGTTCCGGCGGTTCTTTCTCCTTTAGCTGGTTCGGTGGAGCCTTCGGGTGCATCAGCGGCGGTCTGGGCTTCGTGCTGCTCAGATTCAGGTCATGCTGCCGTTTTTGCGGGAATGGCAGCCATTTTGTCAGCCCTTCAAAACGTTTTTTTTAAATACGTCGGAGTTCACGTTGACTCGCGCTGCTGTTCTGTGATTGGACACAGTCATTGATGATCCTTGCGGGAACAGGAGCATGAATGCTTCAATGTTTTTGTCCACGCTGCCAGCTTCAGAACGTTGCAGGTGGGTTTTATTATATAGGATATGTATGTTTGAGAGAGTGTATGTGAGAGTGACTGTGTGAGAGACAGAGACAGAGTGAATGTGCGAGTGTGTGTGTGTGACATATAATGAGATTGTGTGTGTGAGAATGAGAGTGGGCGTTGGTGTTAGGGGCTCCTCCCCCCTCCTTCCCCCTCCCCTCTTCCCCCCTCCCAGTTCGAGGGTTTCCCCCTCTCCCTCCGCCATTCAGGGTCGTCATCCCCCCCTCCCTCCCTCCCTCCCCCCATCCATCCCTTCCGTCCACCCCCTCCCTCTCCTTTTAAAAAGGTTGCTGTGACTGGAGCCTTCATCAGACTTCTAGCAGCAAACGGCACATCAGCTCTGGGAGTGTGCGTTTTTGATTGCTGTAGAGAGTCTTCAGCTTGGGTCGTTTAAAATAAAAGTAAAGAAAAGGAAATCTCCCAGCTCTGCAGCTGTGGGGCCGCACGATGGCCGAGAAGCTGCGCCGGGGGGGGGGGGGGGGATCCTCCAGCGCTTGCAAGTTCTACACCGCCGTGGAAACAGCTGATGTTCCGGCGGTTCTTTCTCCTTCAGCTGGTTCGGTGGAGCCTTTGGGTGTGTCAGCGGCTGTCTGGTCTTCGTGCTGCTCAGATTCTGGTCATGCTGCCGTTTTTGTGGGAACAGTGGCCATTTTGTCAGCCCTTCAAAGTGTTTTTTTTTAATACGTCGCAGTTCACGTTGACTCGCGCCGCTGTTCTGTGATTGGACACAGTCATTGATGATGCTTGCAGGAACAGGAGCACGAATGCTTCAATGTTTTTGTCCACGCTGCCAGCTTCAGAACGTTGCAGGTGGGTTTTATTATATAGGAAGGTAAATATACGTGTAGATTTTTGGCCTGGCTGAGCCATTCTCACATTAATCTATCTCCTTGAAATCTCTGTGTGGCAAATGTCTCCATTTATAAATAAAGGCATTTGAAAATTGCTACTTACACATGTATCTCTTTGGTACTTGTTCTTACAATGTGTTACTACAATATACTCAATGGGAACAAGTATTTGTTTCAGAATGGCAACTGCTATCAATAATAGAGGAAAAGACTTCAGACTCCCGGTCTCAGCTGTTCACGTTCAATATTAAACTAGCTGACCGCTCTGCTCTGCGTGCCTGGCCTTCAGTACACGCTGGCGAGAATCCTCATCAGTCATAAAAACCTCTAGTTCATTAACACATTCTTTTGTTATGCAACTATTATTCAAATAGTACTTAGCTGTGGTTTGTGCTAGGGCATATTAAACTAGTCCAAGCCCAACGGCGAGCTCCCGCTTCGCTCGTAGCTTCTTAAGGAGCCGGACAAAATGGCCCTTCTTCGCACCTACAACCATATAACAAAGAATTGTTAAATCAGTTGTCATCCGAAAACAGAGTAAATAGAACAACTCACATTTTACCAAACGAAGGAATACCTTAACAGACCATCAGCTTTCAACTGCATGATTGTTTCTGTTGAACCGGAAGTATTTATATTGCTTCCCGTACTAGCTATTTCCCGCTCTGTACGGCAAAAATTTAAAGGGCAGCGCTCTCACTATGTTCTTAAAGAAACGCTTTCCACTCTACTCTATTGTTTAAACCTTCCGGCATTAAGGATCTCAATCTATAGATCCAACGCTGTTCTCTTTGTATTAATTGGCGATTACGATCCCCTCCTCTAACATTTATTGGAATATGATCCAATACCAGACATTTCAGATCTTCAAATTTGTGTGCATGCTGTTTGCTATGTTGTACTAAAGGGGCATCTACACGTGAATGCTTCAAATTATATTTATGATCACTTAACCTGTTTTTCAAGGATTGTGTCGTCTTGCCCACATAGATTTTACGACATGGGCATATCACTATATATATTACATGATTAGATTCACAGTCTGTAGTATATTGTAGATGATATTCTCGTCCATCGAGTGGATTTTGAAACGTTCGTGTCTTTATCATCAAAGGACAAAATATGCACTTCATACAGGGTTGATGCCCTGGATTCCTTATATTTAGGGCTCGTGGTTTGTCTTGTAACATCTCTTTCAGATTTAATCCTCTGGAGTATGCCACTCTGAGTACTTACACATGTATGCAATCTACACTTATAAATATATCTCTTTAAACATGGAGATGCTTTTAAAATAAGCCCCTTAATGTACCTGAGGAGGTCATACAACTTTCTGTGGGGAAAAGTCTCTTATAAAATTTTTGTAGGGATAAAGAACATAGATAACATCCTCAACATGCTTAAGTTTCTGACTTGAAATTCAGTTCCATTAAAGACTGTTCATTTTCACCTGCTGTTTCCAATAAAAAGTAGCAGGAAAAAAATTCAGACTAGCCTTTTTGCAGGGTCTCTTTCAATGTTAAATTTCCCAATGGGGATATTATTGTGGACATCATAATGCTTTATTACACAACTGATGAAATCCCACTTTGAGCCAATTAATGCCTGTGAGCTTATTTATCGGACCTGGAAGGCAATACCATCATATTTGGTCTTTAGTAAGGCACTGAACCCTTGTTTCCCAGATTTTGAATTTTTTGATTTTATGTGTTTTATTTATTTACTTTTATTATTTTATTGGCAGTGTGCCAAGAAGAGTGTATATAAAGTTTTATAAGTAACTACGGGGCCCTTTTACTCAGCTGCTGTAAGCACTAATGCGTGCTTACAATGTGGTACAATTCACTACTGTGGGTCATGATGAGGCGTCCCATGGTAGCTTTGGGAACTGCAGGGATCTGTGCTTGAAGTTACGATTTTGCCCATGTTTCATTCTGTCATTCATCTCGCCACCTGGTGGCTAGACCTGGTGTTTGCTATGGACTGACTGCTTGCTATTTCCCACGTTCCAGAAGGTATTCTGGTCCGGATCTTCCAGCCTTCCAGACTGTCTTGGGAGTTTTTGGAACTAAGCAGTACCCATACCTGGTGACCTCCCTTGTATTTTGCCTTTATTAACCACCTGGAAGCTTTCTAGTTTGCCTTGCAACAGAGGTCCTCAGAGGAGTTCTCAGCCGTGAGAGTTTGTTGCAGTGCTACCTTGCTACTTTCTGTTTCAGCTAGATCCTGCGTGTTTCCTGGTTTATTCTACAGTTTGCTGCCTGCCAAGACCCTGCGTGTTTCCTGGTTTATTCTGCAGTTTGCTGCCTGCCAAGACCCTGCGTGTTTCCTGGTTTATTCTACAGTTTGCTGCCTGCCCAAGTCCCTGCTTGATTCCTGGTTTTCTACTGATTGCCGCCAGCCTATAGACTCTGTTTGGTTCCTGGTTTCTCTTCTGCTTGCTGCTTTGCTTCAGTTCCAGTCCAGCTGTTCCAGTCTGGCCTGTGCCTGTCTGACTGTGGTCTGCCTTACTGCCTGTTTGGGTGGTTCTCCTGCCGCTGCCAATATTCGGTAGGGACCCAAGGGCTCACTTCACCTGACTGGTGTGACACTTGCTTACCATGCGCTAAAAAATACTTTTTTTTATTTAGTGCTGAAGGTATGTTTGGGGGTGAAGAGTAGGCGTGGCCAACGCTAATTGGTTAGCACAACTACATTGCCACACACCAACTGATTAGCACATGGTTAGCATGGGAGCCCTTAACACCTTCAAAATAGGTGTCGGTAAGGGCTCACACGCTAATTGAGAAATTAGGCTGTGGCCATTAATGGGGGAAATAGGACATGCGACCTTTATACAGCTGTGCTAAAGGTGGTCTCAGCGTGCAGGGAAACCCACATTCTAGTCATAGCATAGGCCACATTTTAGCACAGCTTAATAAAAGGGCCCCTCAGTGATAAGTTTTATGATTGAGCAGAGAGATTCAGGGCCCAGTAATTGATTTATCTTATACTAAGTTTTTGATGATTGGATGAGTACAAAATATCAGTTCTAACTTATCTTCCCACTCCATCACAAAGTATTCAGTTACCACATGAATTAGCACATTCTCTCATAACTTCAATAGCAGTTACTTGCATTAAGTCGCACACTTGGAGAGCACTAATTAAAAGCGCTAGTTATAGCACCTATTTCAAGTTTACTCTATAAAGAAAAGTAGGTATTTACTTTTCTTCATAGTTCAGGTGGCCAAAAAAACATTTACATTTAAGGCCTGAATACGTACACTAACCCTATAGGTGGTGTAAGTGTCTGGGCCTTGTTGTTTAATAGATTCTATCATATATGTGCACCTGCATACTAAATTCTATAATTTATACTTGTAATGGGATTTAATATAACACCTTTCTGTGGAACAATCAAAGCAGTTTACATTTATTATATGCAGACACTTTCTCTCTCCCTAGTGTAGGGTTACCATATGTTGTCCCCAAAAAAGGAGGACACATGCCCCACCCGCACCACACACCCGCCCCCCTTTCACACCCCGCCCCCTTTCACACCCTCGCTCTGCCCCGTCACATTTTCCCCTTCCCGTCACCCCCTCCCTTACCTTACTACTGCCCTGGTGCTCTAGTGACCTCTTCGAGGCAGGAAAGAGCCCCCTCTTTCCTGCCCGGAGCGCTGCCCTGCATGCATCCTTCCTGTTGCTGATCCTCGGCGCTGATTCAAAATGGCCACCGAGAGTTGAAGTCTCGCGAGGTCACTTCAACTCTTGGCGGCCATTTTGAATCGGCGCCGAGGATCAGAACAGGATGCTTGCAGGGCAGGAAAGAGGGGGCTCTTTTTCCTGCCCCGAAGGCGGAAGAGGTCATTAGACCACCAGGGCACTAGTAAGTAAGGAGAGGGGAGGCTAGCAATCTGCCCGTTTGTCCGGATTTCTGGACAAACGGGCAGATTGGCAAAACCCGCCCGGTTGCCCGGACATACCCTCAAAAAGAGGACATGTCTGGGTAAATCCGGACATATGGTAACCCTACCCTAGTGGGCTCACAATCTAAGGGCCCTGTTTACTAAGCCAAGCTGTAGGCTCTAGTGTTTTTAGTGCACACTAAAAATTAGCGCGCTAACGTTAGACATACCCATAGGAATATATGAGTGTCTCTAGTGTTAGAGCGCGCTAAATTTTAGCGCGTGCTAAAAATGCTTGCGTGCCTTAGTAAACAGGGCCCTAAGTTTTTCTACCTGGGGCAATGGAGGATTAAGTGACTTGCTCAGAGTCACAAGGAGCTGCAGTGGGAATTGAATCCAGTTCCCCAGGATCTCAGCCCACTGCGTTAACTATTAGGCTACTCCTCCCACACTCCATCCAAACTGTACCCATGCACACACCCACCTGTAAAGTACGTGCATATTTTTCCACTAGTATGAGGAGAGACTTGTTGACCTGAACATGTATACCCTGGAGGAAAGGAGAAATAGGGGTGATATGATACAGACGTTCAAATATTTGAAAGGTATTAATCCGTAAACGAACCTTTTCCGGAGAGAGGAAGGCGATAGAACGAGAGGACATGAAATGAGATTGAAGGGGGGAAGACTCAAGAATAATGTCAGGAGGTATTTCTTCACGGAGAGAGTAGTGGATGCTTGGAATGCCCTCCCGCGGGAGGTGGTGGAGATAAAAACGGTAACGGAATTCAAATATGCGTGGGATAAACATAAAGGAATCCTATTCAGAAGGAATGGATCCTCAGGAGCTTAGCCGAGAGCCGGTGGTGGGAGGCAGGGCTGGTGGTTGGGAGGTGGGGATAGTGCTGGGCAGACTTATACGGTCTGTGCCAGAGCTGGTGGTGGGAGGCGGGGATAGTACTGGACAGACTTCTACGGTCTGTGCCAGAGCTGGTGGTGGGAGGCGGGGCTGGTGGTTGGGAGGCGGGGATAATGCTGGGCAGACTTATACGGTCTGTGCCAGAGCCGGTGGTGGGAGGTGGGGCTGGTGGTTGGCAGGCGGGGATAGTGCTGGGCAGACTTATATTGTCTGTGCCCTGAAGAGGACAGGTACAAATCAAGGTAAGGTATACACAAAAAGTAGCACATATGAGTTTATCTTGTTGGGCAGACTGGATGGACTGTGCAGGTCTTTTTCTGCCGTCATCTACTATGTTACTATGTTTAGTGCTGTTCTCTAAGAAGTCATGTACACATGCAAGTATTTTTATTTATTATTGGGATTTATTAACCGCCTTTGGGAAGAGACTCACCAATGAAAATAACTGGAATACCACCATTTACATGCCTTCTTGCTTCCTACAATTAGGCAGCTCCGAGTAGCCTAGTGGTTAGTGCAGTGGACTTTGATCCTGGGGAACTGAGTTCAATTCCCTCTGCAGCTCCTTGTGACTCTGGGCAAGTCACTTAACCCTCCATTGCTCCTGGTACAAAATAAGTACCTGAATGTTTGTAAACCGCTTTGAATGTAGTTGCAAAAACCTCAGAAAGGCAGTATATCAAGTCCCATTTCCCTTTCCCTAGTTGAGATTCTAAATGGAATGTTGCTACTATTGAGATTCTATTGCTACTATTTGAGATTCTACATGGAATGTTAATGTTGCTATTCCACTAGCAACATTCCATGTAGAAGCCTGCCCTTGCAGATCAGCAACGCGGCTGCGCAGGCTTCTGTTTCTGTGAGTCTGACGTCCTTTCCCTTATAGAATTACTCTAACTGCTTAGCAAACTTTTCTAAAAGGGCTCCTAAATGCCAGTGTGGAATTTTGTCTAAATGCAGGCCATGGAAGGCCTAAAATGCTCATGGCCTTCCTCCATCATTAATGTGCATTAATGCTACTGTACAATTTTTACCACAAGAGGTATAGTTAGATGCGATAGTATGTATAATGTCCCCATTTTGCTTTGATCCTTAGTATGCATGATTCTTTATTAACACTTGCTAAATTACCGTCTGCTCACTTTAATGGAGAAATATTAGCACACTTTAGGAAACAATCTCCCTGTTAGATATGCTTATTGTATTGGGGGAATGGTATTTATTTAACCTGTCAGTGCTGCTCTATCAGGACAGCATTTTAGTAAATCATAAAAACTGATCACTCAGTTGTTTATTTCCTTTATTCAGATCACTATTAAAAAGAAATTGAGGATGAATGATTTCTTGACTCTCTAATGCTATCTTGTTGTACAATAACTTCAGGGAAGTTGTAGAATAGGAGAATCTTCTTCTGATCTTGTATGTAGCAAGGTACTTGATCCATCAGTGTTTTACGATTAGAATTCTGTCTTCAGAAGACAACAATGACAGATAGATAATGATCTTTTGCAATGTGTAAACGCAGGTGGGAGCTCTGAATATTGAATCATTTCCATATGCAAAACATGAATGTGAGTCATTGAACAATGATGAATTGCACCGCTCTTACCATTCAGATGATATTGTGCTGTATGATATCCTCAAAATGCTGTGGTTCTCGTATTCATAAATATATGAAGAGAGACTGTTTTGTTTCAGAGATATTGGAAAGAAGAAAGGATGTATTCTCCAAGCACAAGAAGGATTTTCAGAGCCCCAGAAGAAATACCAGGAGTGGGAGAATTCACAGTCTGTTTGAGAGTACTTACTATCTGTTGAGGCAAAACTTGTGGTGAAATAATAGTTTCAAGCAGGCTGGTTTTCCCCTTTTCCCTTGATGTGGGCAGGTTCCCTCCCTGCTCAATCGGTATCTCAACATTCAGAGTGCCGACTGCAGGACTTGCCATCACAGCGTTCCTTCCTGGTTGTGGGGTAGCCACACACAGAATGGGGCTTAGGGAAACCCCATCTTCACTGCCGACCAACACCGATGCGTCGGCTCTGATAGAGGGAGAAGAAATCTGCGTGGGTCCAGACGTCAGCCCAAATCTCTCGAGTGTCATCTGCTTTGGAAGGTGGGTCCCGATGGGGGTCGAGGGAGCATCCTGCACCTTCCCTCTCCTTTCCCCCATCATCAGGGGGCCAAAGAGCCTTTCCACACAGCGAGTCAAGAAGAGAGTAATTGAGCACGTCTGTTGCAATAATGCACTACGGCGCCATCTTGTATCCATAATGATCACCTCTTTATCAGTTCTTTTAAATCTTATTCAGTATCATTGGCATCTGAGTCAGTCAGAAAGGGTCCAGGAGCTGTACTGGATGATGGAGGTTCATCAAATTCAAGGTCTTTGGTTTCTCTTGATTTTGAACATTGTCATTCAAGGTGACAGATTTCATCCTTGAAGCAGAGGTTAAAAGTATCAACATCATCCCTCATCAACAGCTCCAAATATTGGTTGCTTCCAAACCTTGAAGACAGAAGAGCATTCATCTTTCTCAATGTTAGAAAAGGTGTGACAGTCTCTAAAGATACAGGACCAGGCCACCAATACTCCTCAAGCGACTCGAGAGGACGTGGCCTCATCTACTATTCCCTCTTTAACCTTGGCATTGTAAGGCTTTGAGGAGGAGCTGGACCGGAAGATTGATAAGAGGTTTACTTGGCATTGATCTCAACAGAGAAAGTAATACAGCAAATCATCAAAAACCTTGCCATGCCTGGTAGTGTTTCCTTGATGCCAAGGTCTCAAATGTCCTTAGAGTTGACGTTAGCCATTCCTTGAAAACTTTCATGGCCGTGGGCTTCAGACCTTCCTTATGAAGTGCAGTAAAAGCTTGCTGATGTGCTATGCTAAAGAAAGAATCTCTTTGGTGATAAGGTCAAAGAGGCAGGGTCTGTCATAAAGGAGCACTGTGGAATACTCAGGTATGTCTCCAAGATCATCTGCAACCCCCCTTCTTCTTCTAGAAGGTTTGTGAGTATGGATTTAAGGAGACCTTACTACTTTCAAAGGCATAGGTATTCATGAACCCCATGGGACATTAAGCTTCAGTGGGGACCTTGATCTCATTTGTTCCCCAGCCAAAATCCAGGATGGGGTTATGAGTGACTGAATGAGAATATAACTAGAGTACCTATAACCATGCCAGCTGACCTTCCAGTATGAAAGAAGCTAAGGTTTTATATAGATCATTGGGCCCTTAGAACTTTCAACCATTGGCTTCTACAGACCATCTTTTATGGTTGCAAACTTTATTCAACAAACAAATTGCCCTTCCAAATGTATCTTCATCAACTCTCATCACAAGAAATACTTGTGAAGGAGTGCTCCTTCTTCTTGCAGATCAATACAGTCGAACCTATTCCACCAGGTGAATGACAGAAAGTCACTGGATCTGAGTATTTACTTTTATGTGGACCATATTTTATTAATCCATTCTGTATCTGCCACTGCTCCAGATCTTTCACCTTTACAACTGTGCCTGGATAAAGTTTTCATTTGGCTTCATGAGCATTACTTGATACTAAATCCAAAAAAGACTACTGTGTGCTGGCTCATCGACCAAATGTCAGGTCCTTCTTTGAAACCTGTGTTATTTGGTGGTCCCACACATTCTGTCAATTGCTTTAAATATCTAGGGGTTTTGATCGACTCAAAATTGACATTCCGCAAATCAGATTTCAGCAGTACTAAAGTGGGGTTTTTACACTCTTCAGAGGATAAAATCTTTGAGGGACATTCTTGACTTTAAAGCATTACATACACTGTTCCTTGCTTTCGTCTGTTTTCAGTTGGATTACTGCAACATGGTTTACACCGGTCTTCCAAATACTGCAATAAAATGTCTTCAGACCCTTAAAAATAGAGCATCATCTGTTATGTCAGGCTAGATGCTCCTGCTATGTTACTCCTCTTCTGTTGAAATTACATTGGTTGCCTGTATACTTGAGGATCCAATTCAAGATTCTTACTTTGGCTCTTAAAGCAGTTCATATAGGTTTACCCGATTATTTGGCAATATTGACCATCCCATTGTCTGCACTCCCTTAATGATTATAGGCTCATCTTACCAAACCCTAGACAGGCTTACTATGAAGTTACCAAAAAAAAAAAAAAGTGCCTTTGGAACAGCCTTCCTCTGTTCATAAGAGCTGAGCCTCTGTTGAAGAATTTGGAAGTAGCTTTAAAAATTTAATGCGTTTCTGTAATCACAGAGCAGTTATGCCCGAAGACTGTGCAGTTCTTTGGTGTGATTGGTTCCGTTCCTGTTTATTTTTGGTGTTCCTTTCTTTTTTCACATGTTTTAAACTATTTTTGTACATCACTTTGATTTATTTGCTAAAAAAAAAAAAGATTAATGAAGTATAAAAGACGCATAAACAAACATAAACATATTTACTGGTCACAAAGAAAACAGGGATGTCATTCTATCTTAGACTAATTACCTTGAATGAATTTTCTTTCCTTTAAAAATGAAATGGCTATATTCTTTGAACCCAGAGAAAGCATATACCTACCTAGATTTATTAGCAATTGGCAGGATACAAATGCTTGTAAATAAATAAATAAAATGATACATTCTAGCCATCAGAAGTATCTGTCTGCCACTGTCCTATCATTTGTCCTAACAACTGCCTTATCTGCGGTACTTTTTTTTTGTCTGTGTTAACTGCAAGTGGAGATGCCGGGGATGCTCCCAACAATTAACATCAAAGTACTGCAATTACTACATACTACACTTAAGTAAAACAGCTTCTATGATTCTCATAGTCCCTTTTGACCAAGGTAAGTTTTGTTTCTCTCCCTCAGTGGTTATCTGTAAGGAGACCAACCAAATTGGAGAATTCTCCAATGCTAATTCAGGGGCGTAGCCAGACACCCACATTTGGGTGGGCCTGAGCCCAAGATGGATGGGCAGAATGCAGCCCTGTCCCACAAGTGATTTGGCTCTCACTCTCTTGCCTGCATGCCATATGGTCTCTCAAACATCCCTCCTCCCCCACATACCTTTTAAATAGCAGATTTTCACCGGCAGCGAGCAGCAACCAATACACACTGCTCATGTTGGCCCCACAGTCTTCCCTCTGATGCAACTTCCTGTTCCCACATAGGCGGGAATACATCAGAAGGAAGGCTGGTATGCAGGAGGGACAGTTGTTGGGAGTTTTTGGCTGGTGGGGCTTGGGGATCCTTGCCAGTCACATCATAGGTGTGCTTCTACTGGGTGGGCCCGAGCCCAAAGTGGGTGGGCCTGGGCCCACCCAGGCCCATCTTTGGCTACGCCACTGTGCTAATTATGCAAGAATTGGGAACAGTGCTGCCAGGGGTGTAGCCATGGGTGGGTTTGGATGGGCCCAGGCCCAGCCACTTTTGCTCCAGGCCCGGCCAGCCTCTTCTGCCCGCTCTCCCCGTCTGCGTGGTCTGCTGACTTTTACTGCCCTGAAGCGCCGTTCTCCCTCCAACACCGGCGATTCCCATATCCGGCCTTCTGCCAGCTCGTGTTGTCGGGGCCTCTTCTCAGGCGCGTCCTCCCTACTCTGCAACTTCCTGCGTCCCACCTTTGCGGAAAACAGGAAGTTGCAGAGTAGGCGGGACGCGCCTGAGAAGAGGCTCCGACGACGCGCGCTGGCAGAAGGCTGACTATGGGAATCGCCGGTGCTGGAGGGAGAACGGCGCTTCAGGTCAGTAAAAATGACCAGAACTGACCATGTGCAGGGGGCTGTCTCGGGGGGGGGGGGGGGGGGGGGGGGGGTAGCGGGTGGAGAAGAAATGCAGCAGCGGCGAGCGGGTGGAGAGGAAATGCGGTGACTGCGGGCGGGGGGTGGTAGCGGGTGGGGAGGAAATGCGAGCCCTGTGCCCACCCAGTCCACCTCCAGGCCCATCTAAAAATTGAACTCTGGCTACGCTACTGAGTGCTGCATCCCAATATCAGGTCATAGTAACATAGTAGATGACGGCAGAAAAAGACCTGCACAGTCCATCCAGTCTGCCCAAGAAGATAAATTCATATGTGCTACTTTTTTTATTTGTACTGTCCTCTTCAGTGCACAGACCGTATAAGTCTGGCCAGCCCTATCCCCTCCTCCCAATCACCAACCCCGCCTCCCAACCACCAGCTCTGGCACAGACCGTATAAGTCTGCCCAGCACTATCCCTGCCCCCCACCACCGGCTCTGGCACAGACCGTATAAGTCTGCCCAGCACTATCCCCGCCTCCCAACCACCAACCCCGCCTCCCAACCACCAGCTCTGGCACAGACCGTATAAGTCTGCCCAGCACTATCCCCGCCACCCACCACCAGCTCTGGCACAGACCGTATAAGTCTGCCCAGCACTATCCCCGCCGCCCAACCACCAACCCCGGCACAGACCGTATAAGTCTGCCCAGCACTAGTCCCGCCTCCCAACCACCAGCCCCAGCACAGACTGTATATGTCTGCCCACACTAGCCCCGCCTCCCAACCACCAGCTCTGCCACCCATTCTAGGCTAAGCTCCTGAGGATCCCTTTCCCTCACAGCCTAGATGTTGAGTAGTAGTGGTGTAGCTAGGATTGAATGGCTCATGGGTGGAAAAATTAAGATGGGTCCGTACAATATCAATCTCTCCTTAGGTAGTGGGTTCTGGTGTGTGTGTGTGGGGGGGGGGGGGGGGGGGGTCCTTTAGAGCTCCAGTAACCAACCCCTGTAAAAGACAAACACAGAGAAAACCTGTCATAATAAAGCAGCACTAATGTCCAGGACTGAAATAGGAACAACCTTACCTATATAAAAAAAAGCAGCACCCTAAAATACCAATACACTTCCAGCTGGAAAAACAGAACAAACCAGATTTCTTCAGATCCTACACAGAAACTAAACACTAGCAGAATACTTAATCTCTGTCAATCAGGCATCTCTTCAGTCCTCCAAGCTTATAGTGGGCCATTGGCAATGGTAGTGATAAACACAGGTTACCTGCCCTGCTGTTGCCCCAGGTAAAGGATCACTTAAGGCACAGAGGCTGGAAATAACACTGGGGGTCGTTTACTAAGGCGCGCTCATGTTTTTAGCATTCACTAAACGTTAGCGATGCCAATGCATTCCTGTGGGCATCTCTAACGTTTAGCACGCATCCAATTTTATCGCGCACTAAAAACGTGAGCGCATTAGTGAAAGACCCCCTATATCTCCTCCGGCATTCAATCCTCCACCATGTCCGGCAGACCCTTTGGGAGAGACAGGGTTTCCCTCTCTTGCGGAATTCACTAGTCAGAGGAGAGCCATGCAAAAGAATAGTTCTGGAGTAAGTGCTAGAGTGGTTACTGGTGATAGTGCTCCTGAGGTGGTGACTTTAGACAGCATTTGGTTGGTTCTCAGGAAACTGAATATGACAGTTGCAAAGTCCACTGAAGATGTTGTTGCATTAGTGAGTAAAGTTGATATTCTAAAAATGTGGTTAGGGTATAATTGGTACATTTCTCTCAAATATAACATATTCAGAGAGAGGTTCAAACTTTGTAAGATCTTACATCATCTATTGTTAAGGATAAATTAGTTTTACATCATCAGATTAAACAGATTGAAGACTAAACAGAAGACTTAATCTTCGTTTCTTGAATTTTCCAAGGTCCACTGGCATACTCCCTCTAGATATCTTTAAAAGGTAATGGAAATATTGAATTATTCCTCGGAAGTTATTCTTCCTCTCGATAGGATATATTTCTTCTCCTTCAAGGGAGCGCCAGTTGCTTTAAATCAAGAAGCAAAGTTGGATGTAATAAATATATCCGCAATATTGGAGTCTTCAATATCTGATGATTCTGACATGGCCACCTTATTTATCTCTCTTGTTTTTGAATAGGACCTCAATGTAGAATTGAGATTATATTTCAGGAACTCACAAACTTCTATGGTCAAAGGATAAGGATGTATCCTGAAGTGACTAAAAGCATTTTTAGCATTGAGACAAGAGGCTAAGGACTCCTTTTACAAAGTGGCACTACTGATTACCGTGTGCTGCATACGAAGCTCATTCAATTCCTATGGGCTTTATCACATTCAACACATGCTAATTGGTAGCGCTGCTTCGTAAAAGAAGCCCTAAATCTTTGGGGGTGACCTTCTTATTGAGTTATCCTTTTAAATGGTTAGATATGCTGGGATAAAGTATGCCTTCTTTACTCTGGAACAACTTAAGGCTTTTTTGAACTTAAAGATGATCTGAACCTGGCATATTCAAAGATTGAAGATATTGAAGTAATAGTAGAGTGGTTGGGGCTATTCACGTAATTGCTGTTTGATTTTCTTGATATTTCCGCTGTTTGATTTCCTTATCTTAAGTACTGCTCCCCCCTCTTTTTCCTGATTTGTGGTCTAAGAAGGTTTTTGATTTACTTTGAAAATATTACTTGTTTTTACCATGTTACTTCCATTTTGCTTTAACAAGTTCTTGCTTGTGTTATAAGCTTCTGAAAATAAAAAATATATAATAATAATAATAACAGGCTGCCTCCAGCTGTCCTTAAGGACCTTTCTTCTGCCATGTCCCACCCAGAAGAAGTTGCATCCTTTGAAGTAGGGTGCAGTAGAGGGAAGGTCCCCGGGGCTGGCCAGAGGCAGCCTGTCTTTCTCATTACCACTGCTGGTGGCCCACTGTAAGTTTGGAGGACTATGGGGGAGAGGAAGAAGGAAAGGAAATGGAAAGGAGAGAGAGATGCTGGATTGTGGGGGTAGATCACTGGGAACCACCATATGGGAGGAGGGCACTTCAATCCAGCAGCAGGTGGATCTGGGCTGTTGGCCAGGCTCTCTCAGTGGTAGCTATGCCCTTGATACTATATCACAAAACCTTCTGGCTTCTAGAAGGAACTCAACTAAACATTCTTATAATTTTAAGTGGAGAAAGTTTGCTGTATGATTGATGGTAAAACCTTATAAATGTTTTCCTGTGCCACACAAATCTTCTTCAATTCTGTAAAACCCCAACTCTATTAGAGATCACCTTAGTGCACCTTGTTTACAAGAAACCCTCCTTTGTATAGCCTTTAGTTATGCAGAACTTGTTTCTGTTGAAATCTCCCATTAAGCCACTTGCTGTGTCTTTGGATTTCAATGCCATTCTGATCCAGCTGATTAAAGCTCCCTTTGTGTCAATAGACCCTTGTGAGCTAACTTGACCTGGATGGTTTTATTTTTGCTGGTGGACACTTTGGCACATAGAGCCAGTGAATTCCATGCTTTAGTGACTGATCTGCCATATACAAAGTTTTTCAATACTAGGGTGATTCTGAATACACACATCCAAAGTTCCTTCCTAAGGAGGTGTTGAATTTCCACCATAATGAAGTGTTATAAGAACATTTTTTCCTAAGCCTTATGTCCACAATATTGAACATGTCTTACACACTTTGAACTGAAAGTGAGCATTAGTCTTCTACTTGGAGTAGACCACAGCCTTTGGAAAGTCCACCTATTTTTTTGTTTGGATGTCAACCCATTCTTGAAGACCCATTGTGCTGTTTGTGCTTGGCTTGGCTTTTTGTGGTTCGGTCAATCTGTTGCCCAGAATCTCTTTTGAGGTTCAAAATCCAATTCTGCCCCCTCCCATCCTGGGTCCATTTTTAATTTTTAGGTTGCCTATATTAGAAAAAACTGGAAAGGTTTGTGGCTACCACAAGAAGTTTTGGTCTCTGCTTGTTGGCTGTGCCTTTCATTCCCCTATCCCTTTTGATTTTGTTGAAGGCAACCTATAACTAGGTCCACCACTTGTGAGGACTTGCAATCCTGTTTATCCTTGGAGAAAACCAAGTTTCTTACCTGTAGTAGGTATTTTCTGTGAACTTCGGAATCAAATCTTCATATTCCATTTCACTTCCTTTAGGAACAATATTCTAACAAGTTATTTAGAAACGGAAGATGTCTCATATAATGATGTAGCTTGGGAAGTACTGAACATGCGTGGTGTGCTCTCAAAAAAATTCTAGAAATTGCGTTAAGCTGTAGAAGCTTTTTCCCACAATGGGTTCTACCAGATGATATCATGCACTTGTGAGAACTTGAATCCTGTTGTCATTGGAGAATAACACTTACAGGTAAGTAACTTGATTTAAACAATACTTGTTTTGCATCTACCAATAGCTGTTTCCTATATAGCTTTTTGTTGCCTCCCCTATAGGAGAAGGAGAAACTTTATGTGGAACTGAAGCACATCTTAGCCCGCCAACCAGGCCCTGAAGCAGCAGAACAGTTACAACTCTACCAGCAGACACTGAGAGAGAAGACCAAACAACTCAAAGTAAGTACAAACCATTGGGGGGAAATTCAAATGGGAATATATCTCTTTCTGAGAATGATTACTGTAGTGTTGCACCTAGTAAGAGCCAGACTATCCCCCTAATTCTAAATAATGCGCCACAGGTTAAGTGCCAATTAGGCTCCTAACTTTAGGTGCTAAGATGGATGTTAGGTGCTCAAATGGGAGTAAATAGCATTTAGGCACCTAACTGCACATAGGCGTTATTCTGTAAGTTAGCGACTAAATACTTTAGGGGCCCTTTTACAAAGTGACGATAAGCTCAACTTGGGCTTACCGCTCGCTCTTTCGAGACTGCCGCCGACCCAACATGGCTGCGAAAAGTGTCCCCCACTGCCAGCGCATGACCCTTTTTCCCGCAGCTTGGTAAAAGAGCCCCTTAGTGTGAGAAGGACATGGGCCGATCACACACTTCACTGCCAAGTTCTGTGCCTAGGCATCAACATTTAGGCACCAACATTTGCACCAGCCTTTTACATGGTGGTGTAAGTGTTGGTGCCTGAAGTTAGGTGCCCAAATGCCAATTTAGGCGCTATTCTATAACGGAATCTGGGCACCCAGATGCCATTATAAAATATTATCATAGTGCACAGATTTTCTGCAAATACAAAATTTACATAGTAACATATTAACATAGTAGATGACGGCAGAAAAGGACCTGCACGGTCCATCCAGTCTGCCCAACAAGACAAACTCATATGTGCTAGTTTTTGTGTATACCTTACCTTGAATTTGTACCTGTCCTTTTCAGGGCACAGACCGTATAAGTCTGCCCAGCAGTATTTCCCGCCTCCCAACCACCAGTCCCGCCTCCCATCATCGGCTCTGGTACAGACCGTATGCCCTCCCCTATCCTAGCCTCCCACCCACCAACCCCTCTTCCCCCCACCTGCTCCGCCACCCAATTTCAGCTAAGCTTCTGAGGATCCCTTCCTTCTGCACAGGATTCCTTTATGCATATCCCACGCATGTTTGAACTCCGTTACCGTTTTCATCTCCACCACCTCCCGCGGGAGGGCATTCCAAGCATCCACCACCCTGTCCGTGAAAAAATACTTCCTGACATCTTTCTTGAGTCTGCCCCCCTACTAAATAGCTGTTGGTAAGGGCTCACACATTAATGCCCATGTGCTAATAGGGAAATTAGTGCATGCCATTAATTGAGGAAATCAGCCATTTTACAGCTGTGCTAAAAGTGGCCTCAGCAGGCAGGGAAACCCAGGCACTAGTCATAGCACAGGCCACTTTTGAAAAAAGAGCCCCTAAGTTTGTTAAGCATAAAAGGATCTTGTGATTACACATATTTATATTCTAAATCTATGATGCTATCTTCTAATTTTATAAGATGTTTATTCCTTTCTGTATTTATGAAAGCAGAGAATGGATATCAATTCTTTAAGGGTCCCTTTTACTAAGCCTCATAGGCGCCTACACAGGGCCGGTCCTAGGGTCTCTGGTGCCCTGCTGCAGACTATCAGTTGGTGCCCCCTGCCCCGTCCCGCCCCTCTACCCTCTTCTCCCACCAACATCCCCCTTTTTCTTCCTGCCACCCTGCATGGTTTAAGTCTTTTTTAATTTATCTCCGTCCCAGCGGCCGCGTCATTTCAAAGCCTTGCCTGTCTCTAGCCTTCCCTCCCTTCGTGCATTCGTTCCCTCAGAGTCCAGCCCTCGAGGAAAGAGGAAATTATGTCAGAAGGCGGGACTCTGAGGGAACAAACTCACGAAGGGGAGGGAAGGCTAGAGACAGGCAAGGCTTTGAAATGACGCTGCCGCTGGGACAGAGGTAAATAAAAGATTTAAACCCCCCAAGAGTGGCGTGGCATGGCGGTGTAGCACCGCAGTGGTGCCGTTGAAGGCAGGCGCCCCCCTGCGATGCTTACCCCGCTTACTGGGTTTGACCAGCCCTGCGCCTACATGTACCCAATGCGCGCCTTCGGAATTACTGCTCGACTACAGCGTGGCTCAGGTGGTAATTTCATTTTTTATGCACATCCAGTATGCGCGCCGGAAAATATATTTTATTTTCTGGCATACAGCGCTAACCAGGCAGTAACCAGCATTGTACGATTACCGCCCGGTTAACGCATGAGACCTTACTGCTAAGTGGTGGTAAGTTCTCAAGCCCAAAATGGACAGTCGCCAATTTTCATTTTGCCGCACGTCCATTTTTAGCCCCCCAAAAAGGGCCTCTTTTGCAGGCACACTGAAAAATGGACCTGCGTGCTGTGAAAACTGATCCTCCCCTCCTCCTGAGGGTCCTCGGGATCTCCCCTTCACCCTTGCTGCCCAACCTCATGGTTCACTGCAGTCCACAGGGCAGGGCTCAACGAAATCAACTTCAAAGTAAACTTAACAAGTTCTTTATTTTGCTTGGGATCCAACAGTCCAGCAGTGCAAAAAGACACAATACTTGAATCAACAAAAAACCTCACAATTCCCCCTGTTGCTCCTCTCAGGGGTACAAACACAGCAAGAAAAAAAACACTTTTAACTCCCAGGCTTCCAGCACCCAGCTGGGTTCCTTTTAGACAGTTTTATAGCCCTGGGTCTTCTTTCTCCCCCCCCCCCCCCTCTCCCTTGGGAGGGGGCAAAATACTGCAAGCAGTTCCAAAAAAACAAACCAACACAGTTCTTGAGGCTTCAGCACACAGCTCAAACCCCTTCAGCTTCTTTTAGGCTTTTTAGCCACAGTTCACACTCCACCTTCTTCCTGCTGGGCTCAGCCCACTCCGGGAAAAATCTCTCGTCCCTCTTCAACCAGAACTCTTTAAACTCAAAGTTCAATCACAGCCTGAGCTCTGGAAAATGAAAAGGCCCCACCCATCTGGGTCACTCTCTCTAAGCACTGACCCATCCTCCCACATGGCCTTTCCTCTTTCCTCTCTTAGCCCAGTTACCATATCATGAAGTTACCTGGTCCCTTAGTTTGTTACCTAAGGAGTGAGCCCAGGCTGAGAGGTCCATAGGCTCTTCCTCGCTCTCCTCTCTTTCTCTCTGCCCAGCTTCTTGATACTCCATGGGCTCCCCGTCCCACCCACTTTGCAGCTGTTCCTCTTTCCCTTGATTACCCTGCAGGGGCACCACCCTTTTCTTGTTAGCGTTCTCCCCCTGTTCCTGCTGGGGAAGGTAATCTCTGTACCAGGCTTTTCCCCGAGGTTGCTGGGAAATGTAGTCTCTTCCTCTCCTCCATTTTACAGGGGTCACGAACCTTTCTCTGCTCTCTCTCGGGGGATGCTGGGTAATGTAGTCTTTTTCCCTCCACCCTTTTCTAGGGGGCATTACTACTTCTCTCGCTCTCTGGGGATGGAATGGAGGCCAGGCTCTGTTCTGCCTATGTCTGCTCGTGAGCTGCCTCCCTTCTTCCTCTTCCACTTTCATCTTATCTACCCCCAGGTCCTCTCCTTCACAGTGCGTCCAGTACACACTTCTACAACAGCACAGGCCATTTTTTGGCGCACTTTAGTAAAAGGACCGCTAAGTGAAGCTTTAAAAGCCTCCCAAAATGTGATATGATTAATTTCAGAGGTATTATTATTTTCAAAAAAATCTGCAATAAACTGGCATATTTTTAGAATAATGGAGTCTTCAGACAAGAGTTGAGGATTAAGTCTCCAAAGAAGATTTTTAGATACATTTTGCATATCTAATTGCAAAGTAATAGAAATAGATACATGATAAGAGATAGTGATCAGGTCTATATTCATATGTATAGTAGCATTTAAGAAAGATCGAACAGTGGTTCCCAAACCTGGTCCTGGAGGTCCCCCAAGCAGTCAGGTTTTCAGGATATCCACAGTAGAGGAAGTGCATTCAAATCTCTCTCATAGATATTAGATTGTAAGCTCTTTGAGCAGGGACTATCTCTCTTTGTTAAATTGTAAAGCGCTGCGTAACCCTAGTAGCGCTCTAGAAATGTTAAGTAGTAGTAGTAGTATAGATGTTCATTGTGGATATCCCTGACTGGCTGGTAGGGCTTCCAGGACCAGGCTTAGGAACCACTGATCTAGAGACCAGAAAATAGTCAGTTCTTGACATGCTTTGATGAGAAGCTGAAAGAAAAAGTGTAATCTCTTCCATCAGGGTGTTGTTGCCTCCATGGATCTAAAAGATGATAATGTTCTATGAAGGAGTTTAATATAGTATGAGATTTAGGAATATGGAAATGTGCTTTAGACTGCCTGTCTAACCGTATGTTAAGGGGCATGTTAAAGTCATTATTACAGAACGGGGGCCACATTCAGAGATTCATAGTAATATATAGTAGATGACAGCAGAAAAAGACCTGCACGGTCCATCCAGTCTGCCCAAAAATTCATATGTGCTACTTTTTTATTTGTACTGTCCTCTTCAGGGCACAGACCGTATAAGTCTGTCCAGCCCTATCCCCGCCTCCCAACCACCAACCCCGCCTCCCAACTATCAGCTCTGGCACAGACCGTATAAGTCTGGCCAGCCCTATCCCCGCCTCCCAACCTCCAGTCCTGCCTCCCACCTCCGGCTCTGGCACAGACCGTATAAGTCTGCCCAGCACTATCCCCGCCTCCCAACTACCAGTCCCGCCTCCCACCACCAGCTCTGGCACAGACCCTATAAGTCTGCCCAGCCCTATCCCCACCTCCCAACCACCAACCCCGCCTCCCAACCACCAGCTCTGGCACAGACCCTATAAGTCTGCCCAGCACTATCCTCGTCTCCCAACTACCAGTCCCGCCTCCCAACTACCAGCTCTGGCACAGACCGTATAAGTCTGTCCAGCCCTATCCCTGCCTCCCAACCTCCAGTCCTGCCTCCCACCTCCGGCTCTGGCACAGACCGTATAAGTCTGCCCAGCACTATCCCCGCCGCCCAAACACCAGCCCCGGCACAGACAGGTGAGAGAAAAAAGCAACAGAAATTCACAATTAGAAATAAACAATTTAAGCAGTACCCATCATCCTTCTGAGTCAGTCTGCTGTTCTTTAACCTGTACATCCAGATCTTTCTGAAATAGAATGACTGCTCTGTTCTTTGTACCTGCAGCTGGAGGTTCAATAATTTTACCAATCCAGATTGTTTTCTTGATGAGAGCGGTAACATCAGGAAGATGGGTTTCCAGCAATAAGCATATTTTTCAAAAAAAATGTTTAAGTTGACAGATTTTGTTGAACAGAATCATTTACTTGATACTTTTCAATTTGGGTTTTTTTTTGTTCAAAATATAGAACATAAACTTTGCTGATACCGATGCTTGAGGAAATACGGTTGGGTTTGATAGAGGTGAAAGGGTTCACTGGACGTTGCTGCAACTTTTGATACTCTAAATCATGAGATTCTACTTTCTCGTTTGTCTTCATTTGCAATTTTTAGAAAGGTCCTTTTATGGTTTAGGTCATATTTAGTAGAACGTCATTTTCAAGTTGTGCAAATTCATTTTGAATCGGACTGGGTGTCTTTGGGTTCAGGTGTGCCACAAAGTTCATCACTGTCTGCTTTGTTATTTAATCTTTCTGTGTATCCGGTATGTAATTTAGGTTTGGGTTCTGGGTTATATGATCTACAATTTTATTTTCTGGTACCAGAGAGGATGCATGAGGCGTTTAAATTAATTGAACTTTATTTGCTTACAATTTGAGCATGGATGTCTGCGAATCATCTATCTTTGAATGTGGTAAAAACCAGGGCTTTTTTTGAGGGGGTACTTGGGGGTACTGAGTACCGGCACCTTTTCCATTGTCTGCTAAAATTGACCCACGGTCCCCAAGTTTTAATGAAAAGAGCTCAGGCTCTACACACCAGTTCTGCCTTGTCACAGATTCTGTGACTGGTTGCAGGGGGCCTGGCTATTGTGGGGTGGGTCCCTCAGTGATTACCCCACTCCTGAAGGGTGGCCTGGCATTTGAGTACCGGCACTTTTTTTCCTAGAAAAGACGCACTGGTAAAAACACAAATTCTTTGGCTGTCACATAGTGATCAAGTACCACTTTCTTTAACTTTTAATTTTGAGGGTGTTACTTTACCTGTCTTAAATTCAGTTAGAAGCCTGCGTGTGATTTTGGATTCATCTTTATCTTTTAAATTACAGATTTCTGTGGTTATTAAAACTGTTTCCCCCCCCAAATCATGCTAATGATGCGAATTAAGAACTTATCAGAGAATTCTTTCTTGGTAATGCAAAGTTTTGTGCTACTGCATTTAGGGGTCCTTTTACTAAGCTGTGGTAAAAAGTGGCCTGCGGTATTGCAAGTGTATCTTTCGGCACGCGCTGGGCCCGTTTTTACCGCATCTTGGAAAAAGGACTTGCGATGCCGCAGGCCACGTTTCCAACAATCCCGAAGTGGTCAAGGAGTCTTATTAGTATATTATGGTTTACCATGTCGAATGCGCTCGACATGTTGAATTGGAGGAGAAGTATGCTTTTACCTATGGCTATTTCCTGTTTGAATTTGGCTAGGAGAGTGACTAGGACAGTTTCGGTACTATGGTTGGAGCGGAATCCTGATTGTGAGTCATCTTTGTTTACACCGGAGTCTGTAACGCCTCTCCGGTACTATGTAAGCCACTTTGAGCCTACAAATAGGTGGGAAAATGTGGGATATAAATGTAACAAATAAATAAATAAATAAATAAATGTAAGGCTGTGTTTACTAAGCCGTGCTATAGGCGTG
Source organism: Microcaecilia unicolor (assembly GCF_901765095.1). Lineage (NCBI taxonomy): Eukaryota > Metazoa > Chordata > Amphibia > Gymnophiona > Siphonopidae > Microcaecilia > Microcaecilia unicolor. The sequence goes on along the minus strand of NC_044035.1, from coordinate 36,232,919 downwards.
CTAAAAATTAGCATGCACTAATGCTAGAGGCACTCATATATTCCTATCAGTGTCTCTAGTGTTAGTGCACGTTTAAAGTTAGTGCGCCTACAGCGCAGCTTCGTAAACAGGACCGATAATATTTAATAACCAGGTATGACTCATATCAAGCTAAAAATAAGCCTGTTATCCAGTAAATTAAGCCTGTAAATGGTTTAACAAGTACAATAAGGAAATTTAAGATCCATGCCATTGCAGTTTAATTAAGAAGTGAACAGCAATAAGAGCCATAAAGGCTCAGCTGAAAGAGTAAAATAATATAGTTGTGGGTAGTAAGGAAAAGCACATTTTTCTCAAGCATAACGCTCCCCTCACAGAAACCATTTATGTTAATAAACTGGCATAGAAATATACACGTAGGAAATATAACAGTAGTTAACTGAAGGTAGTGATGAGACTGAATTTTCCAACAGTCAAGGAGATGTGGAGGGGCATAATCGAACGAGAACGCCTATCTCCATGGGCGTCTATGTCCGAAAACGGGTGCGTGAAGAGGCGGGACAGACCGTATTATGGAAAAAATGGACGTTTTTCAGCTGGGCGTTTGTTTTTTTTAGCGATAATGGAAACTAAAAGCGCCCAGCTCAATAACGTCCTAATCCGAGCCATTTGGTCGTGGGAGGGGCGGTGGACTTCAGACAACGCTCCCACATGCATAGCTCCCTTACCACGGGTGCTGAGCCCGAAACCCCCCTCCCCCTCCCCCAAAACCCACTACCCACAAATGTACAACACTACCATAGCTCTTAGGGGTGATGGGGGCACCTACATGTGGGTAGAGTGGGTTTTGGAGGCCTCCCATTTACCAGCACAAGTGTTACAGGTGGGGGGGGGGGGGGGGAGGGTTGGGCCTGGGTCCACCTGGCTGAAGTGCACTGCGGTACTCACTAAAAGTGCTCCAGGGACCTGCATACACGCAGGCCTCTAGGACATGTTGCTGCTATATAACATTGGCACACCAGTTGACACCTGAAGACTAATCTCTCCGAAAACGTCCTTTATTGGAATAAGCACGCTTACTCACAGTTAACTGCAGATCAGAGGTTGTGCCCCACTGGCAATGAGTCTCCCTGGTACTGAGATGAGCAGTAGGTCCGAGCTGGCAGAATGGTGTACAATGCCCTCTTTCAGCCACATTCAAGGTAAGAACTAAGTTCTGTAACGTGGCTAACACGTGAAAGGGTTCTAAAACTGGCTTACAAAAATGGCCACTACCTCATGGACTACCGGAAACAAAACAGGGCACACTCTGACCCAGTAAGCAGAGGAGGGAAAAACACCATGGGAGTAGAGCCTACCAACTACCAACATCGTGAGCATTTGCCACAAGCTAGTGGAATCATGGAGCCCAATACCCTACACCCACCACAATGCATTGCTGATGTGACTCTGCAGTGCCCTTAACAGAAAAGGTATCACACTCACCCGAGAGCCACATCAGAACCAGGGAAAGGCTGTCACAGGATAGAACACATTCTGCTGTCATAGAGGTGGATACGGCATTTGAGGCTGGCATAGAGGCTGGAAAAAAAGTTTGTAAAGTGGGTTTTTTTTGGTGGGAGGGGGGGGTTAGTGACCACTGGGGGAGTCAGGGGATGTCATCCCCAATTCCCTCCAGTGGTCATCTGGTCAGTTGGGGCACTTTTTTGGGACCTGTTCGTGAAAAAAAAAGGGTCCAAAAAAAGTGGCCCAAAATCGTGGTAAAAACGCCTTTTTTTTTTCGATTATCAGCTAAAGACGCCCATCGCTCCTCGGCCGATAACCATGCCCCAGTTCCGCCTTCACCATGCCTCCAACATGCCCCCATCAACTTTACCCGTTTCCGCGACGGATTGCAGTTGGAAACGCCCAAAATCGTCTTTCGATTATACCGATTTGGGCGCCCACAGGAGAAAGACGCCCATCTCCCGATTTGGGTCGCAATATAGGCGTTTTTCTCTTTCGATTATAAGCTGGATTGTTATCCTTCCATACCATTAATTTATGTGTTGATCCAGATACATCTGAAGGGTCTCTGGAGAATCAAAGGTGCTCATAGAGTTATTTAGAGTAAAGATCATTCTGTTGGAATATTGCAACCCATATCTAGCACCTAATGCTCCGGTTTACTAAGCAGCGCTAGCGGTTGTCCATATTCTAGTGCCGACATGACCCATTTTGGGCCGTGTCGGCACTAGTGCACGGACAGCTGCTAGCATCTTTGTAAACAGACCCATAGGTCTTTTAGCTATGGGTGCAATTGTAAGAACCGCTTCCTTTTAAGAGCTGTGGAGATGAGCAAACAAAGCTAAATCTGACAATTTTATCTCATAATAAAGAAGGTTTGTTGTATAAACTTTAAAAAAAACCCTTAAAGGGGAGGTGACGAGAGTAGAACAACAGAGATGCATTGCTTTTACCATTGTTTTTTTTTTTTAACTCGGGAGGATACAGGACAGAGCCCAGACAAAGCCCAGCAACAATGATGTCATTTGTGAACATGAAAATCCTTCCTCCCTCTATGTTCAGTGTTGGACAAGTAGTGCTGATGATATATAGCATCTGACAAAGAACGAGCTATACTCCAGCTCCAGGTATAGTTATGAGGTAGATATTCAAAAGGATTCAGCTAGGTAGGAAAGCTCCTACCCAGTTACATCTAGCTGGCAGGCCCTAGAGCACATAGTCAGTGGCACCTACTACTACTACTACTACTATTTAGCATTTCTATAGCGCTACAAGGCATACGCAGCGCTGCACAAACATAGAAGAAAGACAGTCCCTGCTCAAAGAGCTTACAATCTAATAGACAAAAAATAAATAAAGTAAGTAAATCAAATCAATTAATGTGAACGGGAAGGAAGAGAGGAGGGTAGGTGGAGGCGAGTGGTTACAAGTGGTTACGAGTCAAAAGCACCTAACTGGCTAGTACCACTGAACGTGTGATCTGACCACTGTGGCACCATGCAGTTAGTGCCAGGGCAGTGTGGAGATGAAGTCAGGGTAAAGCCAGGAACTGGTTAACAGCAATTTCAGTCCACTTACCGGGTAAGTGCCCAGATAAAGATGGGGCAGCAAAACGTCCGTCGTAACTTATATTCGGGCTGTTATCCGGGCATCAGTCTGAATATCCATCAGCACCCAGGTAACTTCCAGCAGCTGCCCAGACCCGGATATTCAACGCCAGTGCCAGAATTAGACCTGGCGTTGAATATGAGGGTCAAATTCTCCCCTGGCAGTCAGTGTCTTTAAATTCACAGAGCACTGCAGGCTGAATATTGTGGCTGTGGTTTCTAACTGGCTACAGTTGTCCTAGAACGTCTTCAACTGTCTGAGACGTGGCAGATATCTGAAATGTTTACCCTTTAGCCTGGTTCGAGCAGAATGGCACGACCCTGCAAAAAATCATGCCTATTTCCCCAGAAACCGCTCCCTTCTAACCATGCATAAGTACATGGATGAGAAACCCATCCCATGAATATATCATTCGGGGCACAGCCTGAGATATGACTAAACCAGCTTTTAGCGAATATAGACTGGTGTCATGGAAGTCAGAGCAGCAGAAAGAAAAGAATAGATATCACCTGCAGAAGAGAACAAGAAATAACAGAGAACAAATGAAACTGCAGTAACTGAGAAAGAACAGAAGATAAATATCGACCACAGGGAGGAAGAAGGTGGTGAGGAGTCCCAAGAAAGGCTGCCTGGTATACTCCACATTCTTGGAACATTCTTCGATGAGACAAATGTATAACCTCTCATATTTTGGGGTTGGTAAAATTAATCATTAGTTGTGTTGGAATAATTATTTCAAGGAGAAGGTAATCCACCTAAGTGGATGAACGCTAACTCCCACGTAAATGTAACAGCATAAAAGGAGTGGGAAGTGGACCAATGACTCCAGGGAAATGGGATATAAGATTTCAAAGTACCACTTTATTCAGTGACTCGAGACAGAAACTGTGTTTCGGCCACAGGCCTGCCTCAGGAGTCTAAAACAATAAATAAAATGAATATTTAAAAACACTCCTCACCAGCCATTTAATAGGTGCAGTGCAGGTTTGGAGGGTCCCCCAAAGCCCCCTCCCCATGGCTACATCACTGGTCCCTCTTCACAAAAGTGGTGATAGGGAAGAAGCTGGAAACTACAGGCCGGTAAGCCTCACTTCGGGTATTGGAAAAGTAATGGAGGCGATGCTGAAGGAAAGGATAGTGAATTTCCTGGAAGCCAATAAGTTGCAAGATCCAAGACAACATGGTTTTATCAAAGGGAAATCGTGCCAAACGAATCTCATTGAATTCTTTGATTGGGTGACAGGAGAATTAAATCGGGGATGAGCTATGGACGTAATCTACTTAGATTTCAGCAAAGCTTTTGACACGGTTCCCCACAGGAGGCTCTTAAATAAACTGGATGGGCTGAAGATAGGACCCGAAGTGGTGAACTGGATTAGGAACTGGTTGACGGACAGATGCCAGAGGGTGGTGGTGAATGGAATTCGCTCGGAGGAGCGAAAGGTGAGTAGTGGAGTGCCTCAAGGATCGGTGCTGGGGCCGATTCTGTTCAATATATTTGTGAGTGACATTGCCGAAGAGTTAGAAGGTAAAGTTTGTCTATTTGCGGATGATACTAAGATCTGTAACAGAGTGGACACCCCGGAGGGAGTGGAAAACATGAAAAAGGACCTACGGAAGCTAGAAGAATGGTCTAAGGTTTGGCAATTAAAATTCAATGCGAAGAAATGCAAAGTGATGCACTTAGGGAGTAGAAATCCACGGGAGACGTATGTTTTAGGCTGGGAGAGTCTGATAGGTACGGACGGGGAGAGGGATCTTGGGGTGATAGTATCTGAGGATTTGAAGGCGACGAAACAGTGTGACAAGGCGGTGGCCCTAGCTAGAAGGTTGTTAGGCTGTATAGAGAGAGGTGTGACCAGCAGAAGAAAGGGGGTGTTGATGCCCCTGTATAAGTCGTTGGTGAGGCCCCACCTGGAGTATTGTGTTCAATTCTGGAGGCCGTATCTTGTTAAGGATGTAAAAAGAATTGAAGCGGTGCAAAGAAAAGCTACGAGAATGGTATGGGATTTGTGTTACAAGACGTATGAGGAGAGACTTGCGGACCTGAACATGTATACTCTGGAGGAAAGGAGAAACAGGGGTGATATGATACAGACGTTCAAATATTTGAAAGGTATTAATCTGCAAACTAACCTTTTCTGGAGATGCGAAGGCAGTAGAACGAGAGGGCATGAAATGAGATTGAAGGGGGCAGACTCAAGAAAAATGTCAGGACGTATTTTTTCACGGAGAGGGTAGTGGATGCTTGGAATGCCCTCCCGCGGGAGGTGGTGGAAACGAAAACGGTAACGGAATTCAAACATGAGTGGGATAAACATAAAGGAATCCTGCTCAGAAGGAATGGATCCTAAAGAGCTTAGACGAGATTGGGTGGCAAAGCCGGTGGCGGGAGACGGAGATGGTGCTGGGCAGACTTATACGGTCTGTGCCAAAGCCGGTGGTGGGAGGCGGGACTGGTGGTTTGGAGGCGGGGATAGTGCTGGGCAGACTTATACGGTCTGTGCCAGAACCGGTGGTGGGAGGCGGGGCTGGTGGTTGGGAGGCGGGGATAGTGCTGGGCAGACTTATATGGTCTGTGCCCTGAAAAGGACAGGTACAAATCAAAGTAGGGTATACACAAAAAGTAGCACATGTGAGTTTATCTTGTTGGGCAGACTGGATGGACCGTGCAGGTCTTTTTCTGCCGTCATCTACTATGTTACTATGTTAAATACATGCATATCTTACATAGCATGTTTTTTTTACAGGTGCATAGGCAGAGTTTGGGCAGAACAAGAATAGGACTCACCTTTACATATGTACCTTATAGAATATTGTGAGTTATGTGCGTATCTCTGGCATTGAGGTGGGGTCACTTACACAATCTCTAAGGCTGACATAAGTGCTCACACCTAAATTATAGACTCATATTTCAGCTCTTATGCTAATGTTCTATAAAAGAACATAGTCACCTACTTTCTTTTGTAGAATAAGCTCCCCTCAGGGGCAATTTTGTAAAAGGTTACCTGGGTATGAGGACAAAGTAGATGCCTGTTTTAGAAAGACACATATGCATCAATGTGTCTTTATAAAATGCTAGGGGTAAACCAGCAGAAATTGTGGTTAGATTGAAGTCATAGGCATTTACACATTGGGATGCCACTATCACCTTTCAATTGCTTTTGTCTTCTGATGTCACAAAACTTTTAGTAAATTCAAGTTGCATTGTATGCAGACTCCTGCAAGACTGTAAAAATAATTACGGAATGTATATTGAGTAACAAATGAGAATCACTTGGTGCCAGAAGGAAACCAAAGTCCCAAGGATAACAGTGCATGTGGATCTCTTTCAGGATGTTCTCAGTACCCTGGTTGAAGAGCATTAAACAAGATTTTCCACCATTTTGTATCTATGGGAAAAGACATTGTTTAATCAAGTCTATAGGGACCTTTTTTTCAAAAGGTTTTTTCATTTGCTCACTCACCACTGCAACTTTTCTTTGCCAGGCCTTATCCTCGGAATTGAATATGTATGAATCTCAGAGTCAGGAGTATAAATATGAAATCGAAAGGCTTGCTAATGAACTTCAAAATGTAAAGAAGAAATACCTTACCCAGAAGCGCAAAGAACAGCAGGCTAAGTATGAAATCTGACAATTTTATCTGATAATGAACGTTTGTTGTATAAACTTTAAAAACCCTGGCTTAATTCTCTATCTCCCCCTCCCCAACCCCCTACTTCAGCATTTAAATTTTGTCTGGCTGACAAGCTGACCAGACAAAATTTAGCCATGACCCAAGAGATGGCTTGGCAGGCATCCCTGTGGTATGGTTTGAGTTTAGATAGACAGCTCTGAATATCACATTGTCAGGCTAACTTTATCCACACAACTTTGGCCATACTGGAGAGCGGTCCTAAAGTTAGTTGGCTAGCTTCATTCAGTAAACTTTATCCAGGTACATTCAACGCTGATTTAGATAAAGATATCTAGTTAGCTGTAGCACTTGCTATGGCACTAAATATTAGCCTCTTGGTGTTTTTGATGCTTACTGCTTGCTATCTTGTTGGTTTTAGAAGAGCCTGCTTTCCTCCATGGCCTACTGTTGGGTTGTGCACTGCTATGCAGAAGAGTAAGGTTCGATTCCAAAGTTTGATTTCTGCAACAGTGACACCTATTGGTCAGATCCAGGGTGCACGCTCACTGGGATTCATATAAAGCTAGGATCTATAGTTCCTGAATTGTCACTGAAATGGTTGGGCTAGAATGGAGTGGGCAGGGGAGGGCTAAAAAAAAGAGGGAGGGCGGAGCATTGGAAATCTATGAATGAAAGTATAGGGCACCACAGCCTCAGCAGAGGCCAGGCCCAATTGGAAGTCTAAAGGAGCAGGAAGAAACGGATACATTTAAAATGTAACATGCTTTGAGAATCATTTGATGGTAAGGCATTAAGTAAGAATCAATTTATTATTATTATTATTTTGGCTCAAAGGCTTTATTCGTACTAAGCAATCTGTTACAAATTAATAATCACTAGTAGTCTGATTTATCTTATCGCTGAGGCATCCCACGGTAAGATTCAAATGTGCGCGTGCTACCCACACGCTAAAAAATATTTTTAATTTTTTCACCGAGGGGACGTGTCTGGGGAGGCAGAGAGTGGATGCATCTATTCAATTCAGTTAGCGTATTAGCATTGTTGCAAAATAACTGATTAGCACAGGATTAGTGCATGAGCCCTTACCGCCTACAAAATAGGCGACGTTAAGGGCCCATGTGCTAATGGCCCTTACTGCAGAACTAAAAATGACCTTAATGCATAGGAAAGACCCGCAGAAGGGCATACTAAGGCCACCTTTTAGCGCTGAATTGTAAAAGGACCCCTAAGTTTTTCTGAGAACAAGGATGATACAGAGTCTTCGCATATGGGTAGCATCATCTGATGGAGCCCAGAACAAAGCTGTTTACTCATAGCTAAACTCCAGCAGATACAGAATGCAGCGGCTTGACTAATCTTCCGGATTAAGAATATGATTGGCTCCCTTTTAAAAGCTCAAATTATTTTAAAAATTGCTTTTATTGTTTTTCATATATTACATATTTCACTGGACTAATTAATTCAACTTTTGTCTCAATCATCTTTTGCTTCAACTTTGGTATACAGTACATTTCTATTAACATATCCTAATGTTAAGAACATAAGAATATATGAACATAGGAATAGCCATACTGGGTCAGACCAATGGTCCATCTAGCCCAGTATCCTACATCCAACAGTGGCCAATCCAGGTCACAAATACCTGACAGAAACCCAAATAGTAGCAACATTCTATGCTACGAATCCCAGGGCAAGCAGTGGCTTCCCCGTGTCTATCTTAATAGCAGACTATGGACTTTTCCTCACTTTTTAAAAACCCATATATGCTAGCTGCTGATATCACATCCTCTGGCAATGAGTTGCAGAGTTTAACTATTCATTGAGTGAAAAAATATGTTCTCCTATTTGTTTTAAAAGTATTTCCATGTAACTTCATTGAGTGTCCCCTGGTCTTTGTACTTTTGAAAGAGTAAGCAATCGATTCACTTTTACTTGCTCTAAACCACTGAGGATTTTGTAGACCACAATCATACCTTCCTTTAGCCGTCTCTTTTCCAAGCTGAAGAACCCTAACCTCTTTAGCCTTTCCTCATACAAGAGGAGTTCCATTTCCTTTATCATTTGGCTACTCTTCTTTGAACCTTTTCTAATTCCGCTATATCTTATTCAAGATACGGAAACCAGAATTTACTCAAGGTGAGATTGCACCATGGATCAATATAGAGGCATTATAGTATTCTTGGTTTTACTGACCATCTCTTTCCTAATAATTCCTAGTATCCTGTTTGCTATTTTGGCCACCGCCACACTCTTGGCAGAAGATTTCAGCGTATTGTCTACAATGACACCTAGATCTTTCTCTTGGATACTGACTCCCAAGGTGGACCCTAGCATCAGGTAACTGTGATTTGGATTATTCTTCCCAATGTGCATCACTTTGAATTTGTCCTCATTAAATTTCATTTGCCATTTGGATTGCAGGTCTTTCAATTTCCTAAAGTCTTCCTGCAATTTTTCACAGTCCACGTATGTTTTAACAACTTTGAATAGTTTTGTGTCATCTACAAATTTAATCACCTCACTTGTTGTTCCAATTTCTGGATAATTTATAAATATGTAAAATGGCACCGGTCCCAGTACAGATCCCTGTGGCACTCCACTATTCACCCTTCTCCATTGTGGAAAATGGCCATTTAACCCTATCCTCTATTTTCTGTCCAATAACCAATTCCTAATCCACAACAGAATATTGCCTCCTATCCCATGGCTCTTTCATTTCTCAGGAGTCTCTCATGAGGTGCTTTGTCAAAAGCTTTCTGAACAACTAGATACACTACATCAACCGACTCCCCTTTATCAACATGTTTATTCATGCCTTCAAAGAAATAAAGCAAATTGGTGAGGCAAGACTTCCCTTGGCTGAATCCATGCTGACACTGTCCCATTAAACTAAGTTTGTCGATGTGTTCCATTATTTTTTATAATAGTTTCCATTATTTTGCCTGGCTTACCAGTCTTTAATTTCCCAGATCACCCCAAGACCTTTTTTTAAAAATCGGCATTACGTTAGCCACCCTCTAGTCTTCGGTTACTATAGACAATTTTAACAACAGGTTACAGATCACTAACAGCAGATCGTCAATTTCATGTTTGCGTTCTTTCAGTACCCTGAGGTGTTTACCATCCGGTCTGGGTGATTTATCATTCTTTAACTTGTCAATTTGGCTCAGTATGTCTTCCAGGTTCACCAAGATTTCTTTCAGTTCCTCCACATCATCATCCTTGAAAACCATTTCTGGTACAGGTAGATCTCGTATATCTTCTTCCTGCAAGACTGAAACAAACAATTCATTCAGGTTCTCCGCTATGGCCTCTTTTATAAAGACATATAGGTGCCTATGGTGGAATTCTATTACTGGGCCCATTCTATAATGAAATCTAGACCCCTAGGTTCTTTTATAGAATACAAGCATAACCTGGTATCAATGCACCTAACATTTAGGTACCTGCAGTCACTCCAGGCCATATAGCTGGTGTAAGTCCTGGAGCATAACATAGTAGATGACAGCAGAAAAAAGACCTGCACGGTCCATCCAGTCTGCCCAAGAAGACAACTCATGTGTGCTACTTTTTGTGTATACCCTACTTTGATTTGTACCTGTGCTCTTCAGGGCACAGACCGTATAAATCTGCCCAGCACTATCCCCGCCTCCCAACCACCAGCCCCGCCTCCCAACCACCGGCTCTGGCACAGACCGTATAAGTCTGCCCAGCACTATCCCTGCCTCCCAACCTCCAGTCCTGCCTCCCAACTCCGGCTCTGGCACAGACCGTATAAGCAGGGGCATAGCCAGACACCCAATTTTGGGTGGGCCTGGGCCCAAGATGGGTGGGCAGAAGAACCTTGCCCCGTCCCAAAGGTGATTTGGTCTCTCCTCTTGCCTGCATGTGGGGCCAGTGCGAGCAGTATGTATGTCACTGCTCACTGCAGGCAAAGATCTGCTACTTACAAGGTATGCAGGAGGGACAGTTGTTGGGAGTTTTCGGTTGGTGGGGCTTGGGGATCCCTGCCAGCCACATCATAGGTATGCTGCTACTGGGTGGGCCTGAACCCAAAGTGGGTGGGCCTGGGCCCACCCAAGCCCACCCTTGGCTACGCCACTGCGTATAAGTCTGCCCAGCACTATCCCTGCCTCCCACCACCGGCTCTGGCACAGACCGTATAAGTCTGCCCAGCACTATCCCCGCCTCCCAACCTCTAGCCCCGCCTCCCACCACTGGCTCTGCTATCCAATCTTGGTTAAGCTCCTGAGGATCCATTCCTTCTGAACAGGATTCCTTTATGTTTATCCCACGCATGTTTGAATTCCGTTACCGGAAAGCATATAACTGAGAGTTTTCTTTAAGTTATATGCGTAAGTGGGAGCCCTGCATGCCCATGCTGTGCCCCTCTGAATGCTCCCCTTGCAAATACTCCCTTTGTAAATTTAGTAGGTATTTGCAAAATATCATTTATACATGGTTATATGCACAAATATGCATGTATATATTATTTTTCTAAACATCTACATGCATAACAAATGTGTAAATGTGGGTGCTTAGTTTATTCTTGTGTCTTTATAAAATACCACCATAAAACCTGCTGAAATCAAAGCTACGATGTAGCAATGTACATTTACACTAGTTTGGGAGCAGGAGTAGATTCATGTGGATCAAGTATGCTTGTAGGTGTGTGCTTTGTAACCTATTCAAATACTTCAAGAGTCTGCCCATGATCTTCCCAAACTTCTCCTGTGAAAACATCCATACCCGGGTCACATGCAAGTATGTGTCTTCTTGATATAGCACCTACTTGTATGTGTAGGGTAGTTTTATTAGAGGTCCTTTATGCGTGTATATAGGCATAAATAAGCCTTTATTAAATTACCCCATAATGGCGTCTCTGAATGCAGCAGCTGTGACCAGATGAATAGGATGTTAGACCAGCCTGGATCTCATGGAACAACATCTTTTCCGGAGATGGGAAGGCGGTAGAACGAGAGGACATGAAATGAGATTGAAGGGGGGCAGACTCAAAAAAGATGTCAGGAAGTATTTCTTCACGGAGAGGGTGGTGGATGCTTGGAATGTCCTCCCGCGGGAAGTGGTGGAGATGAAAACGGTAACGGAATTCAAACATGCGTGGGATATGCATAAAGGAATCCTATGCAGTAGGAATGGATCCTCAGAAGCTTAGCCGAAATTGGGTGGCAGAGCAGGTGGGGGAAGAGAGGTTGGTGATTGGGAGGCGAGGATAGTGGAGGGCAGACTTATACGGTCTGTGTCAGAGCCAGTGATGGGAGGCGGGACTGGTGGTTGGGAGGCGGGAAATACTGCTGGGCAGACTTGTACGGTCTGTGCCCTGAAAAAGGCAGGTACAAATCAAGGTAGGGTATACACATATGAGTTTATCTTGTTGGGCAGACTGGATGGACCATGCAGGTCTTTTTCTGCCGTCATCTACTATGTTACTATGTAGATAATTCTGATCCTGCCCCATAGGCATCAGAGGTATCAATATGAAAGGGCTCAGGAGCTACACCAGTTATATCGGGAAAGCATTGATCATCATCGAAGTTGGGCAGCGGTGAGAGTTGAGAGGGCAAACCATCTTCTTAAAGGTGAAAGATTCTGCTGCACTGACACAGGCATCAAGGGAATCAACATAGATGCCTCATAGCTTTTGCTCTATTAGGCTTGAGGATGTTATAATGCCGTTGTATCGCTCCATGGTGCGACCGCACCTTGAGTATTGTGTACAATTCTGGTCACCGCATCTCAAGAAAGATATAGTAGAATTGGAAAAGGTGCAGCGAAGGGCGACTAAAATGATAGCGGGGATGGGACGACTTCTCTATGAAGAAAGACTAAGGAGGCTAGGGCTTTTCAGCTCGGAGAGGAGACGGCTGAGGGGAGACATGATAGAGGTATATAAAATAATGAGGAGTGGGACAGGTGGATGTGAAGTGTCTGTTCACGCTTTCCAAAAATACTAGGACTAGGGGGCATGCGATGAAACTACAGTTTAGTAAATTTAAAACAAATCGGAGAAAAATTTTCTTCACCCAACGCATAATTAAACTCTGGAATTCGTTGCCGGCGAAGGCGGTTAGCTTAGCAGAGTTTAAAAAGGGGTTAGACGGTTTCCTAAAGAACAAGTCCATAAACTGCTACTAAATGGACTTGGGAAAAATCCACAATTCCAGGAATAACATGTATAGAATGTTTGTACATTTGGGAAGCTTGCCAGGTGCCCTTGGCCTGGATTGGCTGCTGTCGTGGACAGGATGCTGGGCTCGATGGACCCTTGGTCTTTTCCCAGTGTGGCATTACTTATTTTCCATGGACAGCAAGATACACAGTACTTACATTACCCTTCCTTCTCTAGGAGTTGATTACTTATACTTACTAGTTATATACTGAATCTGGAGGGACTCCATGTGCAAGTAACTGTGAAAGCACGTTATTACCCTAATACATCTGAACCACACTGGCCTTGTGGGAAGAAGATTCAAATCTCAGTGTCCATGAGGACAGCCACACGCATTCTCATTGATTAATAAACTCATTTTATAGAATAACTTGACATCTTTCTGAAGGTGAAAATAATCTCTATATTTCACTCTCCACTTTGTAGCTGATGTGACATAATCTTTGCCTGATTCATTTACCCAATAAAATGCTTTTCTTCTTTCTCCTCTTTTGGCACCTTCTCCGTATTCACATAATCCAAAAGTAATCAGTAATCTGCAACTACTTAGTTTTCGGAGATATATTAAGAATTTTAATCATGTTTAGGGAAATGTTGCAAACTATTTCTGCCTTGGGAAAACTACTGGATGCCAAAGATTGCTGGCAATTCATAGAGGACATAACTCTATCTCATAATATATATTGCACTGTGTCCTGGTAATTGCCACGTCGCTATAAAAAATGATTCCTGTCCATGTGCAGATTGCATACAGCAGTTTGTATACCTGAAACTACAATATCAGCAACAACACAGTGAGCTGTGACAGTTTAATGATTTATTTTATTTTTATCTTTGTTACATTTGTACTCCGCGTTTTTTCCCACTCATGGCAGGCTCAATGCGGCTTACATGGGGCAATGGAGGGTTAAGTGACTTGCCCAGAGTCACAAGGAGCTGCCTGTGCCTGAAGTGGGAATCGAACTTAGTTCCTCAGTTCCCCATGACCAAAGTCCACCACCCTAACCACTAGAAGTCAGCCCTTGCAGATCACCAATGTGGCCGCGCAGGCTTCTGCTTCTGTGAGTCTGACGTCCTGCACATACATGCAGGACGTCAGACTCACAGAAACAGAAGCCTGCGCAGCCTTCTACGTGGATGGAATGTTGCTAGTGGAATAGCAACATTCCATGTAGAATCTGCAATAGTAGCAACATTCCAAGTAGAATCTCCAATAGTAGCAACATTCCATGTAGAATCTCCAATAGTAGCAACAGAATCTCATATAGTAGCAACATTCCATGTAGAATCTCCAATAGTAGCAACATTCCATGTAGAATGTCCAATAGTATCTATTTTATTTTTGTTACATTTGTACCCTGCGCTTTCCCACTCACGGCAGGCTCAATGCGGCTTACATGGGGCCATGGAGGGTTAAGTGACTTGCCCAGATTCACAAGGAGCTGCCTGTGCCTGAAGTGGGACTCGAACTCAGTTCCTCAGTTCCCCAGGACCAAAGTCCACCACCCTAACCACTAGGCCACTCCTCCATTTAAAGTCCCCATACTATCTACCACACTATTTCCAGCAGATGCCTCCGGAAAACGGGTTTCATCTTCAAAGTTTGGATCCAACGCGCTTGCACATTTTCTTGTCTATTAACAGGAACGGAAAAAGATCCAGTAATATAGTCTGTGCGTTTACCAGAGTTCAGGTTTACACAAAGGTAGAGGAGTGTGGTAGCCGTGTTAGTCCACTCTTAAGGTTATCAATAGAAATCAAACAAAATAAAACATGGAAAAGAAAATAAGATGATACCTTTTTTATTGGACATAACTTAATACATTTCTTGATTAGCTTTCGAAGGTTGCCCTTCTTCGTCAGATGGGAAATAAGCAAATGTGCTAGCTGACAGTGTATATAAGTGAAAACATTCAAGCATTACTATGACAGTCTGACAGGGTGGGAGGATGGGGGTGGGTAGGAGGTATGCATGGGGACATCAAAGCATCTCATTGATATTCTAACAGGATGGGTGTGGATAGGTGAGGGGTGGGGTGATCAACAGAGAATTACAGCTTTATGGTTTATAATGGGCTAGGAAACCCAGATCCTTGTGAAATATAAGGAATTGTCTTTTGTCTTATCCAGAGCTTTTCTGACCTAATCTTGGTTAACTTGGAAAAAGAAAAAAAATTAAAAACTAAATTTTCTTGCCAGAATAGAGGAGTGTGGTAGCCGTGTTAGTCCACTCTTAAGGTTATCAATAGAAATCAAACAAAATAAAACATGGAAAAGAAAATAAGATGATACCTTTTTTATTGGACATAATACATTTCTTGATTAGCTTTCGAAGGTTGCCCTTCTTCCTCAGATCGGAAATAAGCAAATGTGCTAGCTGACAGTGTATATAAGTGAAAACATTCAAGCATTACTATGACAGTCTGACAGGGTGGGAGGATGGGGGTGGGTCGATGGTATGCATGGGGACATCAAAGCATCTCATTGATATTCTAACAGGATGGGTGTGGATAGGTGAGGGGTGGGGTGATCAACAGAGAATTACAGCTTTATGGTTTATAATGGGCTAGGAAACCCAGATCCTTGTGAAATATAAGGAATTGTCTTTTGTCTTATCCAGAGCTTTTCTGACCTAATCTTGGTTAACTTGGAAAAAGAAAAAAAATTAAAAACTAAATTTTCTTGCCAGAATAGAGGAGTGTGGTAGCCGTGTTAGTCCACTCTTAAGGTTATCAATAGAAATCAAACAAAATAAAACATGGAAAAGAAAATAAGATGATACCTTTTTTATTGGACATAATACATTTCTTGATTAGCTTTCGAAGGTTGCCCTTCTTCCTCAGATCGGAAATAAGCAAATGTGCTAGCTGACAGTGTATATAAGTGAAAACATTCAAGCATTACTATGACAGTCTGACAGGGTGGGAGGATGGGGGTGGGTAGGAGGTATGCATGGGGACATCAAAGCATATCATTGATATTCTAACAGGATGGGTGTGGATAGGTGAGGGGTGGGGTGATCAACAGAGAAATACAGCTTTATGGTTTATAAAGAATTAATTTCCTGTTGTTGCTTCCTTTCAAAGCGTACAGGGCGGCATCAGGCATTATTGCCGGTTTTGACTGAAAACAAAATAACAGAGGCTGCCTTGCTTATCAGCAGTTCTATTTTTCTAAACAGCGTTGCTCTTAAGACGATGCTTAGCAGCCAAAGCGGTGCTCTGGTGTTCTTTATTTGGGGCCATAATGGAAAGTAAAGGGAGGTCTTTGTCTAACCTATCTAGGCATTCGTTTTACCGTAACCAGTTATCCCAGTAGTGCAGGCAGAGCAAAATAGCATTTTTATTGTGATACGGAAAATGCTGCCTTTCTAGTTCTCTTATTTTCTTGGCAGCTCTATACAGCCCCTTGTGCTTCAAAACATAAGAAAACAAAAAAAGGAGAAAGGTCCCCTTTGAAAGGAATGCCAAAGGAGTAGGGCGGATTTGTTTTATGTAGATTTACAGTCTTCTTTTTTCTCAACTTTCTTTTATCAGTTTTTACTCCAAGGTTCTGTGATTCAATTTTTATTGGTTCACTCCTACTTCTTTAAGAACGTAATTGTCATTTTTAAATTTTTTTATTTTTATTACATTTGTACCCTGCACTTTCCCACTGATGGCAGGCTCAATGCGGCTTACATATTGTATACAGGTACTTATTTGTACCTGGGGCAATGGAGGGTTAAGTGACTTGCCCAGAGTCACAAGGAGCTGCCTGTGCCTGAAGTGGGAATTGGACTCAGTTCCCCAGGACCAAAGTCCACCACCCTAACCACTAGGCCACTCCTCCACTGTTGCTACTATTTGAGATTCTACATGAAATGTTGCTATTCCACCAATGTGGCCGCGCAGGCTTCTGCTTCTGTGAGTCTGACGTCCTGCACATATGTGCAGGACGTCAGACTCACAGAAACAGAAGCCTGCGCAGCCTCAGACTCACAGAAACAGAAGCCTGCACAGCCTTCTACATGGAATGTTGCTAGTGGAATAGCAACATTCCATGTAGAATCTCCAATAGTATCTATTTTATTTTTGTTACATTTGTATCCCACTCATGGCAGGCTCAATGCGGCTTACATGGGGCAATGGAGGGTTAAGTGACTTGCCCAGAGTCACAAGGAGCTGCCTGTGCCTGAAGTGGGATTCAAACTCAGTTCCTCATGACCAAAATCCACCACCCTAACCACTAGGCCACATTAGTGATCTGCAAGGGCCGACTTCTACATGGAATGTTGCTATTCCACTAGCAACATTCCATGTAGAAGTCGGCCCTTGCAGATCACCAATGTGGCCGCGCAGGCTTCTGCTTCTCACAGAAACAGAAGCCTGAGTAGCCTTCTACATGGAATGTTGCTAGTGGAATAGCTGCTAGTGGAATAGCAACATTCCATGTAGAACCTCCAATAGTAGCAACATTCCATGTAGAATCTCCAATAGTATCTATTTTATTTTTGTTACATTTGTACCCTGCGCTTTCCCACTCATGGCAGGCTCAATGCAGCTTACATGGGGCAATGGAGGGTTAAGTGACTTGCCCAGAGTCACAAGGAGCTGCCTGTGCCTGAAGTGGGAATCGAACTCAGTTCCTCAGTTCCCCAGGACCAAAGTCCACCACCCTAACCACTAGGCCACTCCTCCACTGGGTTAGGTCCAAAGGTCCAACAAGCCGAATATTTTGTATCCAGCAGTGGCCATTCTAGGTCACAAGTACCTCACAGGTTCGCAAACTAATGGGCACCTGCATTGTTTCCAGTAAGAACGTTCATAACTGTTTGTGCGTTGGTTTCCCATGCTGTTTTTAAACTGATGGTTATATCAAGGAAAGATGCATGTTTTACTTCTATTGGTCCTATTTTCTTTCAGAATGTTCACTTAAAGTGGGTTTAGTGATAAAGCCTTGTTGTACAAAGTCGGGAAAACAGGTTTCGTTAATCAAATGTGTTGTCAAAAAGCATGAACTGTTCAGCATTTCCCAGGGGAAGGAGTTTTTCTCCCTCAGCTGCATGAATGCAGCAGGTAGGAGCCATAAAACAGTGGGCTGCAAGAACAGTTTATATAGCGGATGTCTGGAATGTACTCCCAGAGGAGGTGCTGTAGACAAAAATGTTGATGGAATTCAAAAAGACGTGGAATATTGACAAGGGATCACTAAATGGCAAGAGGATGAAAACCAAGCATTGAGAACTTCAGCTCAAAACAGCCATGAAATTATTTTTTTGCACTTCTGAAAAGTCATGGCAGGAAACCTGCCTGGAGCCACAGACTAAATGGGCCAATGCGTTAACAGCTTAGAATAAAAATAAATGCAGAACAGAAGGGGTTTTCGCCCTCTGATACACTCATCAGAGATTGAAGAACTGAGTATTTCAAGAACCCTGTTTGTAGAAGGGAATGGGTTTTTCTCTCAGCTTCATAAATGTAACGGACCGGAGCCAAATATAAATTACAAACTTTAAACACTGCTCCGATAACCTTATAGGAAGGAGCAGCAGGTGCTTTTAGCTTACTAGAAACAATTTGAGACTTAGGGGCCCTTTTGCTACGCCTCGTAAGCGTCTACGCGCGCCCAACGTGCACCAAAATAATAATATACATAGTAGATGACGGCAGAAAAAGATCTGCACGGTCCATCCAGTCTGCCCAACAAGATAAACTCATATGTGTATACCTTACCTTGATTTGTACCTGTCTTTTTCAGAGCACAGACCGTATAAGTCTGTCCAGCAGTATTTCCCGCCTCCCAACCACCAGTCCTGCCTCCCACCACTGGCTCTGGCACAGACCTTATAAGTCTGCCCACCACTATCCTCGCCTCCCAACCACCAACCCCTCTTCCCCCCACCGGCTCCGCCACCCAATTTCGGCTAAGCTCCTGAGGATCCATTCCTTCTGCACAGGATTCCTTTATGTTTATCCCACGCATGTTTGAATTCTGTTACCGTTTTCATCTCCACCAGCTCCCGTGGGAGGGCATTCCAAGCATCCACCACTCTCTCTGTGAAAAAATACTTCCTGACATCTTTTTTGAGTCTGCCCCCCTTCAATCTCATTTCATGTCCTCTCGTTCTACCTCCTTCCCATCTCCGGAAAAGGTTCATTTGCAGATTAATACCTTTCAAATATTTGAACGTCTGTATCATATCACCCCTGTTCCTCCTTTCCTCCAGGGTATACATGTTCAGGTCAGCAAGTCTCTCCTCATACGTCTTGGAACACAAATCCCATACCAATCTCGTAGCTTTTCTTTACTGCCCGGCTACCACATGGCTCTTGTGCTAATTTCATTTTTGGCGTGCGTCCAATACGCGCGTCTGAAAAATAATTTTTATTTTTGGACGTGCATATCGGACACGCGCCAAGTGGCATTTGACGCACATAGGTCATTACCGCCTGGTTACCACGTGAGACTTTACCGCTAGGTCAATGACTGACGGTAAGGTCTCAGACCCAAAATGAACGTGGGGCAGTTTTCATTTTGCCGCACGTCCATTTTCGGCAAAAATTTTAAAAAGGCATTTTTACAGGTGCGCTGAAAAATGATTCTGTTTGCGCCCAAAACATGCATCTACACTACTGCAGGCCATTTTTCAGCGCACCTTAGTAAAAGGGCCCCTTAGTTTAGCTTCTGAGAGGAGGCTTGGATAATGTCATACTAATGTGCTCAGGTTCAAATCATGCTGTTTTCAGACTGTGTGCAAAGATACATTAACCTTTGCTGGCAAGGATGTTTTTCCAAAATTAAAGGGTCAAAGAGAGAAGAAAATAGAGTTTGGAAACAGGCTTAGACCCTTTGTATGGGAAAACCAGATTGAATGATGTTACTGGAGAGTGAAACACTAGGAGATCTAACTCGTAGGAATGTTTATTGTCTCAACCTCGTTATCCAACTGTTTATTGTGCTTATGATATTCATGGGGATAAGAAACCTAGGGTGGCTGTTTTGTTTCATGCTAATGTGTCAGTACAGCTTCTCCATATGAAGCAGGATCCTGATGGTTGGTTCCTCTTGTTGCATCTGTTATTAGAGCAGGAAGAGGTTACTTTAACTTCTGTATATGCTCCAAATGAGCATCAGGATCAATTTTTTGCTAAACGTTTGTTGGCCCTTCAGCATTTTGCCAGGGGGTTGCTTATTTTGGCTAAGCAAGATGTAAATAGGAACAACAAACATAGTTTGAAATGCCTATATGCGAATTCCAGAAGCCTAAGAAATAAGATGGGAGGGTTAGAATATATTGCACTAAATGAAAAATGAGATATAATAGGCATCTCTGAGACCTGCTGGAAGGAGGATAACCAGTGGGACACTATCATACCGGGGTACAAATTATATTGTAGTGATAGGGTGGATCGAATTGGTGGAGGGGTAGCATTGTATGTTAAGGAGGGCCTTGAATCAAATAGATTGAAATTTCTGTAGGAATCAAAACACAACTTGGAATCCCTATGGATTGAAATTCCATGTGTAAAGGGGAAAAGGATAGTGATAGGAGTGTACTACCATCCACCTGGCCAGGATGAACAGACGGATGTAGAAATGTTATTAGAAATTAGAGAGGCTAACAAAATGGGCAACACAATAATAATGGGTGATTTCAATTACTCCGATATTGACTGGGTAAATATAACATCAGGGCATGCAAGGGAGGTAAAATTCTTTGATGAAATCAAGGACTGCTTTATGGAGCAGCTGATACAGGAGCCTAGTCCTTAGTGGACCAACTCCTTAGCGGAGCTCATGATCTGATGCTGGAGGTATTGGTGCTGGGGCTACTTGATAACAGTGATCATAATAAGATCAGATTTGATATCAGCTTTGGAGTAAATACACACAGGAAATCCAATATGTTAGCATTTAACTGTCAAAAAGGAGACTAATAAAATGAGAAGAACTGTTAAAAAAAAAATTAGAGGAGCAGTTGTGAAGGTCAAAAATTTACATCAGGCATGGATGCTGTTCAAAAATACCATCCTGGAAGCCCAGGCCAATTATATTCCATTATTAAAAAAGGAGAAAGAATGGCCAAACAACAGCCGTCATGGTTAAAATGTGAGGTGAGGGAAGCTATTAGAACTAAAAGAAAATCCTTCGGAAAACGGAAGAAGGATCCAACTGAAAATAGTAAAAAACAGCATAAGGAATGGCAAGTGAAATGCAAAGCACTGATAAGGAAGGCAAAGAGGGACTTTGAAAAAAAGATTGCGTTGGAGGTAAAAACACATAGCAAAAAAACTTTTAAGGTATATTAAAAGCAGGAAGCCAGCAAAAGAATCAGTTGGAATGCTAGATGACCGAGGGGTAAAAGGGGCACTCAGGGAAAACAAAGCAATAGTGGAGAGTTTAAATGAATTCTTTGCTTCAGTCTTCACCGAGGAAGATTTGGGAGAGATACCATTGCCAGAAAAGATATTCAAAGCTGATGAGTCAGAGCAACTGAATGAAATCTCTATAAACCTGGAAGATGTAATGGCGCAATTTGACAAATTGAACAGTAGCAAATCACCTGGACCGGATGGTATTCATCCCAGAGTACTGATAGAATTGAAAAATGAACTTGCAGAACTATTGTTAGAAATATGTAATTTATTTTTTAAATCAAGCATGGTACCGGAAGGTTGGAGAATGGCCAATGTAACGCCGTTTTTAAAAAAAAGGTTCCACAGGTGAACTGGGAAATTATAGACCGGTGAGCCTGATGTCGGTGCTGGGCAAAATGGTAGAGACTATTATAAAGAACAAAATTACAGAGCATATTCAAAAGCATGGATTAATGAGACAAAGCCAACATGGATTTAGTGAAGGGAAATATTCCCTCACCAATCTATTACATTTCTTTGAAGTGGTGAACAAACATGTGAATAAAGGTAAGCCAGTCAATATTGTGTATCTGGATTTTCAGAAGGCGTTTGACAAAGTTCCTCACCAAAGACTCCAGAGGAAATTGGAGAGTCATGGGATAGGAGATAGTGTTTTATTGTGGATTAAAAACTGGTTAAAAGATAGAAAACAGAGAGTAGGGTTAAATGGTCAGTATTCTCAATGTAGAAGGGTAGATAGTGGGGTTCCGTGGGGGTCTGTGCTGGGACCGCTGTATTTTAACATATTTATAAATGATCTACAGATGGGAGTAACTGGTGAAGTAATTAAATTTGCTGATGATACAAAGTTATTCAAAGTTGTTAAATCGCAAGAGGATTTTGAAAAATTACAAGAGGACCTTACGAGACTGGGAAACTGGGCATCCAAATGGCAGGTGATGTTTAACGTGAGCAAGTGCAATGTGATGCATGTGGGAAAGAGGAACCCGAACTATAGCTACGTCATGCAAGGTTCCACATTAGGAGTCAATGACCAGAAAAGGGATCTAAGTGTGTGGCAGCGGCTGAGAGCAATTAGAATGTTAGGTATTATTAGGAAAGAAATGGAAAACAAAAATGAGGATGCTATAATACCTTTGTGTTGCTCCATGGTGCGACCGCACCTCGAATACTGTGTGCAATTCTGGTCACCACAATTCAAAAAAGATATAGTGGAATTAGAAAAGGTACAGAGAAGGGCGACGAAAATGATAAAGGGGATGGGACGATTTCCTATGAGGAAAAGGCTTAATCGGCTAGGGCTCTTCAGCCTGGAGAAGAGATGGTTGAGAGGAGATATGATAGAAGTCTATAAAATTATGAGTGGAGTGGAATGGGTAGACATGAATCGCTTGTTTACTCTTTCCACAAATACTAGGACTAGGGGCAAGCAATGAAGCTACAGAGTAGTAAATTTAAAATGAATCAGAGAAAATATTTCTTCACTCAACGTGTAATTAAACTCTGGAATTCACTGCCAGAGAATGTAGTGAAAGTAGTTAGCTTAGTGGGGTTTTGAAAAGATTTGAACATCTTTCCAAAAGAAAAGTCCATAAGCCATTATTAAAATGATTTGGGGAAAATCCACTGCTTATTTCTAGGATAAGCAGCATAAAATGTATTGTACTTTTTTGGGATCTTGCCAGGTATTTGTGACCTGGATTGGCTATTGTTGGAAACAGGATGCTGGGCTTGATGGACCTTCAGTCTGTCCCAGTATAGCAATACTTATGTACTTATGTAATTTTAATGCAACTATGCAGCCCATTATGGATCATACGGTCCCCCCATTGGCTCTAGATATTCAGTTGTCCAGGGCTTTTGGGCAGATGGTTGATAGTCTCAGATTGTGTAATGTTTGGAGGATGGGTCACCCAACAACTAGAGACCACACTTTTTAATCTCACTCCCATGCCATTTACTCTTGATTAGATTATATTTTTGTAGATAAGACTCTTCCTGATATGGGCTGCACTTCTGCTATCAGCCACATTACTATCTCTGATCATGCTCCCCTATGGGTGATCTTTGTGTGAAGAGATCAGAGATATGCGTTGGACTTTTAACAATGTATTGTTGCAAGATGAAGAACTATGGCCGACTTTAACAAGGTTTTGTGTGAATATTTTGATCTTAATATGGACTTGAGGACTTCCCTGTGCATTCTGTGGGATGCTTCTACAGTTGTCTTTCAGGGATTTTTTTTTCCGAGAGCCAGCAAGTGTGCTAGAGCTCAGCAGGTCCATTTGGGCTGGTGTTTGAAACAGCTTAAGCTCTTGGAGACTCGACACAATGTGTCTGGAGCGATGTCGGACCTTTGGGCTCTGCTATTCATGATGAACAATTGTTAATGCTCAGTTGAAACAAACACATTATGAATATAGTAATAACCTGGTCACCTTTTGGCCACTAAACTACGCAGGGCAAGAGCTGATAGGCATGTTTTGCGAGTGAAGGATGCATTCATGGATCTGCTTGACTAAATCTTCTCAGATTCATAAATGTTTCCAGCAGTTTTATCAAAATTTGTGTACATCAAATGCGGCTATTTGTTTTACATCTATTGATAGTTATCTCGCTGCAAGGCCGCTGCCTTCGTTGCCTTCAGCGCAGTGTGATGCTTTGAAAGCGTGAATTACAGTGAAGGACGTTTTGCAGGTTATTAAACAGTTGCCCACTGGAAAGTCTCATGGGTTGGATGGTTTTACTAATTAATTTTATAAGGCTTTTGCTGTTGGCCTTTATCTATTTATTTATTACAGTATACTTGCTATACCGCCTTCACTAAGTGGTAGACCAAGGCAGTTTACAATATCAAAATTACAACAGAAAAGTGGTAAGAAAAGAACTATAAAATCCTGATAGGATAGGAAAGACTATCATTCATAAAAGAAGACAATATTAATAAAACGATGGAGAAACACTGCGAAAGGATAGGAGAACACATTGAGAAAGGAGGGGAAGACGGGGACCTTAGGGGAGGGAAGGAAGGGATGGGAAACAAGAGCAGCATCCAATGAACTAAGACCACATTCCCCTCCTAACCAGGGTTAAATGCATGTGTGAAGAGCCAGGTCTTCAAGGGGCTCTTAGGGGCCGTTTTACTAAGGCGTGTAGGTGCCTACTCGCATACAGTGTGCATCAAATTAGAATTACCACCCTGTTAGCGTTCCCTGGGCGGTAATTCTAATTTTGACGTGCGTTC
Source organism: Microcaecilia unicolor (assembly GCF_901765095.1). NCBI lineage: Eukaryota > Metazoa > Chordata > Amphibia > Gymnophiona > Siphonopidae > Microcaecilia > Microcaecilia unicolor. Next base: position 36,208,393 of record NC_044035.1, on the reverse strand, counting down.
AAAATGCACTGCAGAAAATAATTTCTATTTTCTACCACGTGTTGCTAACTGGGCAGTGTCAATGGACCTGTGTGTGTCCAGTACACGCGCCTACACCAGCGCAGGCCATTTTTAGCTGTGCCTTAGTAAAAGGGTCCCTTAAATTGTTTAATAGAAGATTCTGTATGGAGGGATAATGGTAGTGAATTCCAAAGAAATAGAGCAGCAAAGAAAAAAGCCCGATGCCTTGTAGACTCCAAAATTGCCTATTTAGGACAAGGTAAGACCAAATGGTGATCATTTAGGGAACGGAGGGAGTGAGAGGGAGAATAAGGAATTGTAAGGAAGAATAGGTACTCAGACCAGTCTGTAAGGCCTTGAAGGTAAGCAATAATGTCTTGTAAATGATCCACTGCTCAACAGGAAGACAATGATGAGCTTGGAGAAGGGGAGAGACATGATCATAATAGCGAGCATGGCACAACAGACCTTTCCCCCTTGTTGGCACTGATATTGAACTCAGTGTGTGATGGTGAGCCATTGCCCCCTACGATAATGGAGGCCTAGTTGGCTGTCATTCCAAAACCTGATCAGGAAAGAATTGAATGTGCTTCATATCATCCTATCTCTATTTTAAATACAGATGTAAAAATTTTGACTAAGGTCTGGCTGGGGTGCTCCCTACTTTGATTCATCCAGATCAGGTGGGTTTTGTGGCTCAGTAACAAGCAATGGATAATGTGAGAAGGACGGTCGATTTGCTTTATGTTACTAAAAGCACTGGCACACCAATGTGTCTTCTTGTTCTGGATGCCGAGAAGGCATTTGATAGGGTACGTTTGGAATTTCTTGATAAGGTCTTGGCTAAGTTCGGGGGTGGGACATTTTTAGTGTTCATGGATCCAGAGTTTTTATTTCTCAAAAGCGTGTGTCCGAATTAATGGCAGTAATTATGCTTTGTTTACTCTCACGCGGGGCACCCATCATACCCTCTTTTGCTGAGGCTGTATAGGCTAATCCTGACATTAGTGGGGTAGTAAGGGGAGTTCAGGAGTTTAAAATTATCTTATTTGCGGATGACGTTCTTTTGTCCCTTACTCATCCCCTGATTTCTTTTCCTAATTTATTGAACGAGATCAAGGCCTATTCAGCAGTAAGTTAATTCTACAAAATCTATGGGGTTGTAGGTAGGTCTCAGTCCACTTTTGAGGTTTTACAGGACTCTTTTCCTTTTAAATGAGCTCCCAAGGAGCTTCATTACTTGGGAGTACAGTTCACCTGGGATGTCCAGAATCTTTTTCAAGTTAACTATCCTGATCTTCTTTAAGAATCCTTTTTTCTTCACTCGTCCCCTCCTCCCTTTATTGGTTGCCAGCAACTTTGAATGTTAGCGCTCTTGTTACCGACACACTTTAATTGGGTTTTACTCCATTCTCTATACTATCAGAGTCCCTGTAAGTCATATGGTTACTTACAGTGGTGGAAATAAGTATTTGATCCCTTGCTGATTTTGTAAGTTTGCCCACTGACAAAGACATGAGCAGCCCATAATTGAAGGGTAGGTTATTGGTAACAGTGAGAGATAGCACATCACAAATTAAATCCGGAAAATCACATTGTGGAAAGTATATGAATTTATTTGCATTCTGCAGAGGGAAATAAGTATTTGATCCCCCACCAACCAGTAAGAGATCTGGCCCCTACAGACCAGGTAGATGCTCCAAATCAACTCGTTACCTGCATGACAGACAGCTGTCGGCAATGGTCACCTGTATGAAAGACACCTGTCCACAGACTCAGTGAATCAGTCAGACTCTAACCTCTACAAAATGGCCAAGAGCAAGGAGCTGTCTAAGGATGTCAGGGACAAGATCATACACCTGCACAAGGCTGGAATGGGCTACAAAACCATCAGTAAGACGCTGGGCGAGAAGGAGACAACTGTTGGTGCCATAGTAAGAAAATGGAAGAAGTACAAAATGACTGTCAATCGACAAAGATCTGGGGCTCCACGCAAAATCTCATGAGGAAGGTTAGAAATCAGCCTACAACTACAAGGGGGGAACTTGTCAATGATCTCAAGGCAGCTGGGACCACTGTCACCACGAAAACCATTGGTAACACATTACGACATAACGGATTGCAATCCTGCAGTGCCCGCAAGGTCCCCCTGCTCCGGAAGGCACATGTGACGGCCCGTCTGAAGTTTGCCAGTGAACACCTGGATGATGCCGAGAGTGATTGGGAGAAGGTGCTGTGGTCAGATGAGACAAAAATTGAGCTCTTTGGCATGAACTCAACTCGCCGTGTTTGGAGGAAGAGAAATGCTGCCTATGACCCAAAGAACACCGTCCCCACTGTCAAGCATGGAGGTGGAAATGTTATGTTTTGGGGGTGTTTCTCTGCTAAGGGCACAGGACTACTTCACCGCATCAATGGGAGAATGGATGGGGCCATGTACCGTACAATTCTGAGTGACAACCTCCTTCCCTCCGCCAGGGCCTTAAAAATGGGTCGTGGCTGGGTCTTCCAGCACGACAATGACCCAAAACATACAGCCAAGGCAACAAAGGAGTGGCTCAGGAAGAAGCACATTAGGGTCATGGAGTGGCCTAGCCAGTCACCAGACCTTAATCCCATTGAAAACTTATGGAGGGAGCTGAAGCTGCGAGTTGCCAAGCGACAGCCCAGAACTCTTAATGATTTAGAGATGATCTGCAAAGAGGAGTGGACCAAAATTCCTCCTGACATGTGTGCAAACCTCATCATCAACTACAGAAGACGTCTGACCGCTGTGCTTGCCAACAAGGGTTTTGCCACCAAGTATTAGGTCTTGTTTGCCAGAGGGATTAAATACTTATTTCCCTCTGCAGAATGCAAATAAATTCATATACTTTCCACAATGTGATTTTCCGGATTTAATTTGTGATGTGCTATCTCTCACTGTTACCAATAACCTACCCTTCAATTATGGGCTGCTCATGTCTTTGTCAGTGGGCAAACTTACAAAATCAGCAAGGGATCAAATACTTATTTCCACCACTGTATATAACCATGCCTTACAGGGACTCCTGAGGCAGGGCCTCTGTGGCCAAAACACAATTTGTGTCGAGTCGATTACATGTTAATAAAGCTTCTGATGTGAACTCTTTGAGTCCATTGGGCGTTTTGTTTTTGCATCATCGTTCATGTCACTCCTGCTGTGTTTGCTTGGCTTGGATTCTCTACGCGGAGGACTTTCGTTCTTCTGCGTTTGTTGATGCCAGCTGCAATACCACAAGATTTCTAGTATGTTAGCTGCTAGAAAATCAGTATATATTTCACTGGGATATGAATTCTGACTTCATACGTTAGCAGTTGAAAAACAAATATTTGCTTTGTTAGGGTAACTTGTCCAATAGTTATACCTTCAGATTCTCAGATTACATTGTTCCAGTCATTTGTAATGAGATACTTAATACCTTTAGCTGTCATCAGTTATATTTTTTCTTAATTGTTTAAATATAATTATGGGGGTGGAGCAAGATGGCAGCACACTAAGATCTGCTCTCTGGATCTCTCTTTGTTGGGAGAACTTCTCTTTTTTTCTTTATTTAATTATGCCTCGTATGAAAAGGAAGGGGTCGGTAAGGGTTGCTACCTCTACGACCAGGACCTCTTCTCCCTCTCAGCAAACAATGGAGAGATTTACAGAGAAACTCACCGGTTCAGAGGACACCAAGAGGGGCCCTGCTGTTGCTTCGGGTGGAGGAGAAACCGAAGTCTTGGGGCTGGATGTCACCTTATCACCCCCGGCGCTTAATCCACCACCTCTCCCTGCTGGGCTCACACCCCAGGGGAGACTTCCTACCTTAGAAGGTATTCAAGGAAGTACTCCGTTTCGAGGAAGTTCAGCCAACAGGAGGTCAGGAGAATCTACTGGCCCTGACTGAACGTCATACGTTTTTTAGAAAACCAGATGAGGCGGTAACGCTAGACTCTATTTGGGATGTTCTCCAGCATTTGGACAAAATAGTGGTTAAATCTACGAATTAGATATCAGCAGTAAGTACTGTTAATACTTCTTCTATGGCTTTTTCCTCTATGAAAAAGGAAGTTAATAACAAAATTAAAGATATAAAAGGTGAACTAAAATCTGTTCAATACTGCACTGGGACTTTGATTAAAGATAACATGATTTTGAATCGCAAGATTGAACAAATGGAAAACTATAATCGAAGATTAAATTTAAGATTTTTGAACTTTCGTACTGCACCAGGCTATACGCCTATGGGAGTCTTTAAAAGATATTTACTTGAAATACTTAAATTCACCCCTGAAACGATACCTCCAATTAATCGAATATATTATTTGCCAAATAAAACATTAATAGGAAACATGATGGAAGTACCTGTTCATGAGAAGAAAGAACTCCTAGACATTTCCGACATACTGGAAGCGTCATTATCAACAGAATCTGAAAGATCGACTTTATTAGTTTCTTTTGTCTTTGAGCAGGATTTGGAAGCAGTCAGGAGGCTAGCCCTCCGTAATATTCAGACTTTATTTTGGGGGAAAAAAGTTTGGACTTATCCTGATGTAACAAAATCAACGCAGGTTAGGAGGAAAGCCTTCCTGGCTTTAAGACCAGAAATATTAGTGTTAGGAGGTTTTTTCCACTTAAATTATCCCTGCAAATGTAATGTAAAGTATTAGGGTGTGAAATATGTTTTCTTTTTGCCAGACCAGCTATGTGCCTTTATTGATTTGAAAAAGATAATTTAGGAAGAGTGTATAATATGTTTCTAATAGTTTGTTAGAATTAAAACGGTTTTGTATTTGGATTAGGCTTATACAAATATAAATATAGGTGAGTTAAGTGCTAAGCTTTATGACTGGAAACATTTTCTTTTTATACTCTTCCTCTGAGTTTAGATGACTCTACCCCCCTCATATTTGTGGTCTAAGACAAGGAATTTAATTTAATTTTCAGTTCGTTACGATGGGGAAACCCAATTTCTACTATTGTATCTTCGTTCCTGATTTTTATGTTCAAGATTAAAGGCTTGTAAAATTTTTAAATACTAATAAATATAAAATAAATAAATAAACATAATTATATTCTTTCAGAGGAGGTACCTTGTTTGTTTGTTAAACTAAAATAGGGTTTAATCAACGTATTGTTAACAGTTGAGCAGTCATGTCATGGAAATACTAAGAATTGTATTGTTTAGAGTATGGTTGATGATGAAAGTAAAATGAGCCTTTCTTTCTTTTTTTTCAGGGAGAAGGAAAGGACTTTGGCTGACGTGGGGACATCTATAATACAGTCTCATAGAGTAGACGGAACTCATTTTAAAGGCGGGGGCTTTGCCGTTAAGCAGGCTCCAAAGATAATGGCTTAACATCCAGTAGTCCTCTGTGCTGGACAGTTTCTCCCAGTGTTGTGTACCGAACTGACATTTTTACTTTTGAACTTATAAGAAACTACATATTAAATAGCTATTTTCAAATTAGACTTTTGCCTGCCTGAAAGAGACATGTTTGGATCTGATAAGGCTATCATTTATAGTGTTTGCTGAGATACCAGTCTATTTGTACCCCACCTCTTTTTTTAATCATGTATGTTAATGCAGGCTGACTATATAGTGCATACGCTGTGCCAGCTGAAATTATTTTGAAGAAAGTAGAGTAAAATGGTTGTGGTTGTGAAAGGCTGCATATTTTCCAAGTATTTGCCCATGATTGGGAGACTTTTGTCATTTAGTAAACTTGTATTGTGGTCGGCAACAAAGCCGCCCACCCAATAGATAAATATTTGGATTAAAGATGGGGTTTATGATTTCACTGATCTTGCTCATTTTGCCTATCTCTAACCTCGACTAAAAAGAAATCTTCAATCTCCTTGCACTACAGTATTGTAAAAGTAACCACCACAAGCGATAGCTAAGCTTCTACTGCTATTATGCCCTTGCTTCTGAAATGATTTCATTAGCTTCCTGCAATTTACCGAAACAGCTGGATGCAACTGTTTGAAGCAGTGTCACAAATTGCCTTATATGGAAGGGATCCAATAGACTCATGACGTATATTGATATGATTCCATCAGATCTAGCAAACGTGGTGACTTCTAGGGGTGTGCCTGTAACATTTTTCGTTTTGTTTCATTTATATTTCTTTTTTATTCTAAATACCTAAAAAGTTTGAAATATAGGTTTTCCGGGTGTCTCACCTTGTAATTCTCTAACCCTAGAAATTACAAGGTGAGACACCCGGAAAACCTATATTTCAAACTTTTTAGGTATTTAGAATTTAAATTGAGACGGTTTGAAATTCCCAGGTTTAAATTTAGAGTTTTTCTTTTTTATGTCATTTCCATTGTTATCGATTTCATTTTTTTCCTGTTCTTTTTAGTTTGCAGTATTTTTTAAAACACATTTTATGGAGTCGATATTCAAACGGATTTAACCAGCCAGGAGATGTTCCTAGCCAGCTAAGGGGCCTTTTTACTAACACAAGCTAATGCACTAGAGCATTTTGCAGTAACTTGCCTATCGGTGTGCACTAATCACTTGCTATTTATTTTATTTTTTTGTGTGGTTTTTGGGGAGAGGCGTGTCATAGGTAGAAAATGGGCATGGAAGCATTAACCAGCTAGCGCATTCACAGTAGCACGTGCTACCTGGGGGCTCCTTTTACTAAACGAGCGGTAAGCTCAATGCGGGCTTACCACTCGCTATACTGGAAGTACCACTGGGCTACTGCAGCAGCCCAGCGGTACTTCCCACCCCTAGTGCGCCATCATTTCTGGCGCTACAAACATGCATTTATTTTTATAGCGCCAGAGTGTACCCGGCAGTAATCGGGCAGTGTCGTGCGCTGCCCGGTTACCACTGGGTTAACACGGGAGCCCTTACACCACCTCAATGGGTGGCGGTAAGGGCTCCTCCCCGAAATGGCTGTGCGGCAAGTGCTTTACTTGCTGCCCAGCCACTTCCTGCAGGAAGTCGAGACTTCCCTTTTACCAGCTACGGTTAAAGGGGCCTCGGTGAGCATGTGAAATACGCAGGTCCCTTTTGCCGCAGATTGGTAAAAGAGAGGATCACTTAGCACCCTCTAAAGAGGAGTCAGTAAGTGCTCCTGTGTTAATATTTTTGCAGGTCTCGAGCACTATTGAAAAAAATTAGCATGGGACCTATAAAAAGAAAAAAGCTGTATTTTAGGGATGAGTTAGAAATGGGCTTAATGCGTGGAAAATCTCACATTAAAACACACTAAGCCCATTTCATAATGTATCTTAGTAAAAGGGCCCCTTAATCGCGTGTGCAGGGCTATCAACTGAAATTCAGCGGCATTTACAAGCTAGTACCGCTGAATATTAGCACCAACCGCTAAACTGAAACCCAACTATTTTGTAGGCGCTCCAGGGGCAGAGCTGGCACTTATGCAGTTAAATGCCAATATTTAGCACTTAACCACCTAAGGGGGCCTTCAGTAGCGTTTTATGCTTGCACTAAAAATCAGCTGAGACACCCATAGGAGTATAATGGACAACTCAGCGTTTACCACAAGCTAAAAACGCTAATGCGGCTTTGTAAAAGACCCTGTAAGTTAACCAGACAAATCGGACCACATAAAACACAGTCCTACCTTTATCTGGTTTTGCATAGGCGGTTAAGTGCTGGATATCGCATTTGACCAGATAAGAGATGGCCGGGTGCATAAACCCAGATATTCAATGCTGATGCCTGGATATATAACGCCAACGGCGGCCAAAAAATGCTGATCACTGGTGGCTGAATACTTACCCCAATATTCTTACAAGACAATAATTTCATGTTGCCGAAGTGTGAGTAATGCATGCTGTAAAAGTAGCGGGCCATAAAAAGGCAAAATGAAACGCAACAAAATTTTGTTTAATTTCTTTTTGTCATTTTGGATGGGAGACGACTCAAAAGGAAACGGGAAGTTTTGTTGGTGTTCCCACGCCATTGAAAACCATAGCACATCCTTAATAATTTGTGACTATCTTGCCTGAAAACAAGTTGCTTCCAGAGGTCCAGACAAATTGTGAAGGGAGGCACTTAAAGAATTAAAAATAAAAAAGACTCTGTGGGAAAACTTGATAAAAGATGAGTACTACTCTTTGTCAGAGGACAATTCTATAAAAGGGTTGGTGAGGTTTAGGTGCCTAGGGGGCATCTGTTTAGAGCCTATTGTATAAAGGAAAGTGTGCACTTTTTGCTTGATACGATACTAACTTAAAAGGCCCTATATGTACAAATATCTTTAGGTGCAAGCACTTAAACCAGTCATAGAACTGGTGTAAATGATCGCACCTAAATCAGAAAAGGCTATGGGCTAGATTATTGTATTCTATAATCTATGGGGGGAATTCAGTAAAAGCTGCCCAAAGTGGGGCACACGAGTATGGACACGGATCGCAGATCTGTACGCAAGATAAATAGCTGATTAGGCTATGACAATCAATTATTGGTGTTAAAAAGCACTTAATGGCAGTAATTAGGAGTTTCACACGAATCTGCCCTTCACCGTATTCTATAACATCCACACCTAAACTTCATAGCATGGAACTCCAAAGGGGGTGTGGCCATGGGAGGGGCATAGGTGGATCAGGGGCGTTCCCAGAATTTGAGTGTGATGTTATAGAATACCTGCATTTGCACGCCTTACTGCCGTTAGTTGGGTGCCAGCATTTACACCAGCCTTTGGCAGGCATAATTGCTCGTGCCCAAAATTTGACATTTCCACCTAGGTGTATTCCAGAAATGGTGCCTACATTTAAGTATTCCTATGTGGAATTCATAGTGTCTAAAACTATGTGCATTCATTTACACCAGTGAAAATGTGGCATAAATCCCGATATGTAGATTTACACACACTGGGCCATATTCTATAACAATGTGTGTACATTTTGGAACGCCCACGAAACATCCATTTCCCTGCCTATAACCACACCCACTTTTGCTTGCACACATTAGAGTTTAGGCACAGTGCGTTACAGAATACGCTTAGGGATTTCTGCACCTGAATTTTAATTTTTGCCAATATGGCTTGTTAAATGCTGTTAAGAATTCTGATTAGCTTGTTAAGTTACGCACGTTGTTTTAGAATCTACCTGGATTTGGGCACGGAACTCTAGGCACACTGTATAATCTGGAGAGCTATGAGTACTAAGGTAGTATTCTGTAAAGGGTGCTCTGTTCTGAGTACTCTTTATAGAATACTAGCTTAAAGCAGATCATCCTGGTGCCGAACTGTGGGCATCATTTACTGAATTCCCCTCTATGTGTGTAAATATGTGCTCTGCTGACATTGTGCCCATAGTCCGCCTGCAAACTATGCACCGTTGCATTTAGGTGCCAGATTATAGAATAGCCCATATCTAGAATATTGACATTTCTGTGCATATGTGCACACATCACTGTTCCCTGTAAGCTGAGCGGGAATCCTCCACCTATAGTCCTGCCAGTAGGGGGTGCTATGAGGGATAGGCAAGCTTTGCAGAACTCCAGGGAACCTGCCTGTCCCTGGCGACTGAAGACACAATATCAAAGCCTCATTCTCCACTGACAGCAATGCAGTTGGAGGACTCCCGTTCAGCTTAAAGGGAACAGTGGCACAAATACACCCATATATGCTGCTGTTCAGCTAATTTATTGGCACCTACTCCTTAGCGCCTTCTTTATAGAATTACTCCCCAAGTGCAATATAATGCACAGAAGGTATAATTTTATTTTAAAACATTATGCTATAAAATCTAGACTCATGTTGTAATTTAGTTTCCTGAGAAAAACGATACTATGGAAGTTATAGTCTTTTCCCTATATATATATATATATATATATATATATATATATATATATATATATATATATATATATATAATTAAAGTAGCAGTATTAGCAAGCTAATTTGAAAGGGCTCAATAGACAGTTATACCCACCAGAATCAGAAACATCATTTATTGTAGACCTAAAGCAATATTAATGATTAAAAGTTTCTAGAACCTCCTCCTGTTTAGCCTTTTTGCATCATTATGAATCTAATTATACCTCTGGACTGGCGCTTATCAGATTCTTAAGCGGTCACCACTGGAGAGATTGTTTAAATACAGGGGTGTGACTGTAATTAAAGATATGTTCCTTTTATTCTGAAAAGTGTGAAGCTATATGAACTAACATCTGACAAAACAGAGAGAAGACATATGAAAAAGAGCTGAAGAGGACACCAAAGAACCAAGAGACATCAACATTGAGGAATCTGCCTAATACTACTGTTTGAAAGGACTTCATTCTTGCTAATATTTTTCCATAATCAGATTTACTGGAATTACCCTTTCCTTACCAGGTATATGGGCCAAGTTACTGAATGAGCCACTGATGCATACAGGACTTTCAGACTCTTAAGAATGTAATAACATTATGTCTACATGGAGTATGAGCTTTAGCCCAAAGAGAGAGAAAAATTAGCCCACAGTGATAAATTGATAAATGTTTCACAAACTCTTTTTTGCAGAGATTGTCATCTTTGTTTTGGATAAAGTGGCATAAGTCTGCATTTGGACATTTTTCTCACAAAAACATTCAAATCAGCATTTTCGAAACCTATTTTTAGACTTTTTCTCTGAAGTCCGCCAGAAGTGCATCCAAAACTCAACAGGGAGTGCCAGGGGCGTGCGTGTTCAGGGCGGAACTTGGACGTTCCTAAGACTTAGATGTTTTTCAGCCATAATGGAACAAAACAAAATCGTCCAGGATTAAAACGTAGATGTTTTGAGCTAGACCTGTTTTTATAACAAATAAGGCACAAAAAGGTGCCCTAAATAATCAGATGACCACTGGAAGGAATCAGGAATGACCTTCCCTTATTCCCTCCCACCCCCCAAAAATGTGAGGAAAAACATTACTTGACACCCTAAAATGTTATACTCAGGTCCATCAGAATAGCATACAGGTCCCTGGAGTAGTCTAGTGGTGGATGCAGTGCACTGCAGACAGGTGAACCCAGGCGTCTACCTCCCCTACCTGTTACTCGTGTGGAGGAAACCCTGAACCCTCCAAAACTCACCAGAAACCCAGTGTACCCACATATAGGTGTCCCCTTCACCCATAAGGGCTATGGTGGTGGTGTACAGTTGGGAGTAGTGGGTTTTGGGGGGCTTACAGACGAGGTAAGGGAGTACCTGGGAGCATTTTACAAAGTCCACTGCAGTGTCCCCTAGGGTGCCCTATTGCTTTCCTGGGATGTCACTTTTCCATTATTCTACCTGATTCCAAGCTTTCTATTTTTTATAACATCTGAGCCTTGTGTCTATTGTTTATCAGTAGATTTGGACTTTGAATTCAGATCTATAGATAAAAAGGAGGTCTCATTACATATATCTAAACACTAGAGTGCTATTTTTCCATACTTCATAGCAAGAGTGTACATCCCCTAATTACCTGTCCCAATGCAACTGAAGCTTTTACCTCCCCAGTGCATGTAAATGGTTTCATCCCTGTGTGGATTCTCTGATGCTGTATGAGGCTTTCTTTCCAACCAAAGCTTTTACCACACTCAGAACATGTAAATGGTTTCACTCTATTATAGATTTTCTTGTGTATTGTGAGGTCTGCCTTCTGCCTAAAGCCTTTACCACACTCAGGGCATGTATATTGTTTCACTGCAACATGGATTCTCTGGTGGACTGGTCTAGCAATGAACCATAGAATCCATTCGGAAGTTAAAACAGTTGCATATAGAAAATGTGGTAAAAGCATCATACCAGAACAGCATACTAAAAAATAAAACACCACTGGGGTATGTATATATTTGCGTGATTTGTTTATTTATATATGATTTTATTTATGTTTTACGATATGTTTTATTTTTTAGTATGTTCTGGTATGGTTTATTTATACACGTGTATATGTTTTTTTACAGTTGTTATATGCAAGCCCCTGACGCAGCTCTTTAGGAGGACGAAACGCAGCCGTGTCGAGCTTATTTTAAATAATGTGGTGGATAAATTATTTTTCTCAACATTGCCATTGGCCCTACTTCCATTGTTAGACTTCCAAGCTTGTGACTTGAAGTTTATTCCACATATTCACTAAACACTGTCAGCTTGCCTTTAGAACTCTAGGTTTAGTAGTTGATCTTGGAATACTGCCCAATAAGCATCCCTCTAGGACACATTGTTAATGTTTATCTTCAGCATTTTCTGTTCTCTTGATTAAAATAAGTCAAATACAATGTGAAATATATCTGTGCATTAACTGTTCAATTTCTCCCTCTTGCATTTTGTTAGTGATTGATTTATTCAAGTAATCCTTAAACCAGCTAACACCAACAGTTTTGATCTATAAACAACGGTGATCTGTGAAGAAAGGATAATTGGTGCAGGACAGGAATCGAGGAAGGTCACACAGGTCATGCAACTTCCCTTTTGATAGTCTATTTTTTTTTTTTAATTGCTATCAAAAAGGAGAATAATTAGTTCCATTGTTGCTGGTGCCACCTAATAGTATGCGAACTTCAAGAAAGTTCCAGAGCATGAATAGGGCCCTCAATCCATGAGTGAAGTTTTCAAGATACCTATGTTAAGAAAATTAGCTTGAGTCTTGGGCCACATACATGCAAACATATCTCACGAATGCTTCCCCAGAGTTCAGGAGAAACCCAATCTGACTGAGCACATAATGGGGGTAATTCTACATGGCGTCTGGGAAAAAAACAGGACTCCCAACATTTTTCCAAAGAACCCAAGAACATCCCAGTGCAGCAGAAACTTCTGCCTGGAATTCGAGACATTTCTGAGTACTTTATTTTTCAACAGGATGGCGCTCTATCCAGTGGATAGAGTTTGCAAAACAGTTGAGTTCTCAATGAAACCCCAGAATTAATTGAGCCAACAGCTCAGTGATGTTCAAGACTTCGTGATTGTGTCAAGGTTAAAGGAGCACACTGTGAACACAAATTATCAATTAACTAAGAACCCCCCCCCCTAAATATACTAATGTCTTTTCAAATGTCATACTAAATGTTTAAACAATTGCAAAGTACTTTGAAACTATGTAAGGAATCCCATTTTTTCTGGACACCTTGTGTAAGGGGGCATCTACTTTAAGCAGTAAAGTATGCACTCACTTTGGGATGTTTTAATCATTTACATAAGAACATAATAGCCATACTGGGTCAGATCAATGGTCCACCTAGCCCAGTATCCTGCTTCCAGCAGTGGCCAATTCAGGTCACAAGTACCTAACAGAATCCCAGACAGTAGCAAGATTCATGCTACTTATCCCAGTCTATCTCAGTAACAGGCTATGGACATTCCCTCCAGGAACTTGTACAAATCTTTTGTAGACCCAGATACATTAACTGCTGATACCACATCATCTGGCAACGAGTTCCAGGGCTTAACCGTTGAGTGAAAAAAGATTTCCTCCTTTTGGCGGCGCACCGTACTTTTTCAGTGCAGGAAGAACTTTTAAAGTTGGGTTATGTTCCTCTGCTTTTGGGTCGGCAAAATTCATTCGAGTCCTTTTTCAAGATGAGGCTGCTTTTTTCCTCATCGGATGGCTTGTTACCTTGGAACTAGATCCCTGATGCAGGCATTTGTTGCCAAAACACCGTGTCAGGTCTGCCTAAGAAAGTGAAGCTCAGATGCCCCCATTCTTGAAGGCCTCTTATGCTTTTTTGTCTATTTGCTTTGGCTTTTGTGCTTTTGAATTCCCTCTCCTTTATTATTAGTACTATATGATCTGTCAGTGTGACTCCATCTAGAAAAGCAATTATAGGTAAGTAATTACCATTATTATCCCTGATCATATGTGATGAACCTTGTTTCTTTATCTCACAAGTGATGATATCAAGTTTATTATGGAAATTCATTTTTGACTGAACAATTAGAATAAGTCCTATGTCTACCAGAAAAAAACAGATGTATTTTATAAAGGGATTTTGTTTAGAAAGATTTTAGACTCCTGATGTGTCTCTTTCAGGTAGTTTTGATTTGAATATCTGTGAGAGCCTTTTGTGACCAAAGTAGTTCACTCTGGAGGTATTTTACAAAGCATCGGTAAGCCCAACGCGGGCTTACCAAATGCTAAATTGGCACTACCGCTGGCCCAGTGTGGCTGCCAGTAATAGTTCCACCCCGAGCAAGCGCTATTTCTGGGGGAAAAAAGAAACCTCCCCGGAAATGGCTTGCATGGCAGTAACCCAGCAGTAATTGGGCATTGCCACTCTTTGTCCATTTAGTGCCGGGTTACAATGGGAGCCCTTATCGCCACCTAGGGGGCACTGCAGTTGACTTCATAAATTGCTGCCAGGTACATAGCTCCCTTACCTTGTGTGCTGAGCCCCCCAAACCCCCCCTAAAACCCACTACCGACAACTGTACACCACTACCATAGCCCATACGGGTGAAGGGGGGCACCTAGATGTGGGAACAGTGGGTTTCTGGTGGGTTTTGGAGGGCTCACTGTTTCCTCCACAAACAGGTAGGGGGGGGGGGTATGGGCCAGGATCCGCCTGCCTGAAGTGCACTGCACCCACTAAAACTGCTCCAGGGACCTGCATACTGCTGTGATGGACCTGCGTATGACATCTGAGGCTGTCATAGAAGCTGGCAATCAATATTTTTAAAGATGTTTTTTGAGGGTGGGAGGGGGTTAGTGACCATTGGAGGAGTAAGGGGAGGTCATCCCCGATTCTCTCTAGTGGTCATCTGGTCATTTCGGGCACCTTTTTGTGCCTTGGTCGTAAGAAAAACACGACCAGGTAAAGTCGTCCAAGTGTTCGTCAGGGACGTCCTTGTTTCTTTTGATTATGGGTCGAGGACGTCCTAGTGTTAGGCACGCCCAAGTCCCGCCTTCGCTACGCCTCCGATATGCCCCCTTGAACTTTGGCCATCCCTGCGACAGAAAGCAGTTGGGGATGTCCAAAATCGGCTTTCGATTATACCGATTTGGACGACCCTGTGAGAAAGATGTCCATCTTCCGATATATGTTGAAAGATGGGCGTCCTTCTTTTTCGAAAATGAGCCCAATAGTAAACATTTTTTTAAGTATATTAAAAGCAAGAAGCCGGCAAAAGAATCAGTTGTACTGCTAGATGACAGAGGGGTAAAAGGGGCTCTTAGGGAAGACAAAGCCATAACAGAGAGATTAAATGAATTCTTTGCTTTGGTCTTCACCAATGAAGATTCGGGAGACATACTGGTGCCAGAAATTGTATTCAAAGCTTATGAGTCAGAGAAACAATGAAATCTCTATAAACCTGGAAGATGTAATGGCTCAGTTTGACAAATTGAAGATGTTGATTTGGAGCTCTTTGAGGCTTTTTCCTTCCTTTAATTGAATTCCCATCGTGAGTATAATTCTGAAGTTTTGTGGGTCATCATTTTGATTTTGATTTTTTGACTTTGATGATTCCACATCCGTTTGTATATATTTTTCGTGAATCCTAAGATTATATCATATCTGCTGAAACTTCAACTTTCAGCAGACATTATATACTCTTAGGATTTACAACAGCAATTGTTCAATAGTTGTGTGTCAGAAATCTCTAATCTCCTACTGCTAATGTAGGATATGATAGAAGTCTACAAAACACTTAGGGGCCTGTTTACTAACGTTTTTAGCACACGTTAAACGCTAGAGACACCCGTACAGTTCTATGGGTGTTTTTAGCATGTAAAAAAAACAACAAAAGTGGAGAAACTAGATCTGCTACAAGGGTAAAGATGATAAAAAAAACTAAAAAGTAGCGTGATCAACACAACACTTCCAAGACACTGTGGAGACGAGTAAGAGATAATCAACCTTTATTAAAAAATGTAAAAAAACTAATGTTTAGGGCATGCTAAAAATGCTAGCATGCCCTTAGCATAGCTTAGTAAACAGTGGTGTAGAATGGGTAAATGTAAATTGATTATTTTACTGTCAAAACGTACAAAGACTAGGGAACACTCAAGGAAGTTACATGGTACTAATTATGGGCTTTGTAAAAATAAACCCAAACAAACAGTGAGCCATTCAAAAACCTATACAATTTCTGTGGGGGCCCTTTTACTAAGCTGCACAGGTGCCTACATGCGCCCAACGAGCGCCAATTAGGAACTACCACCCAGCTACCGTGTGACCTGGGCGGTAATTTCATTTTTTATGCATGTCCAGCACATGGCGCTAACCAGGTGGTAATCGGCATCGTACACATGCTGACAATTACTGACTGGTTAACGCATGACACACTGCTAAGTGAATGGGTGACGGTAAGGTCTCAGGCCCTGGACTACTGCAATGCACTTTACGCTGGCTGTAAAGAACAAATCATCAAGAAACTTCAGACTGCCCAAAATACCGCAGCCAGACTTATATTTGGAAAAACAAAATACGAAAGTGCAAAACCCCTTAGAGAGAAATTACACTGGCTCCCACTTAAAGAACGTATTGCGTTCAAGATTTGCACAATTGTTCATAAAATCATTCACGGAGACGCCCCGTCATACATGCTAGACCTCGTGGACCTTCCACCCAGAAATGCTAAAAAATCTGCCCACAACTTTCTTAACCTGCACTTCCCCAGCTGCAAAGGATTAAAATACAGACTAACACATGCGTCCAGCTTCTCCTACATGAGCACGCAGCTATGGAATGCATTACCAAGGCATTTGAAAACAATCAATGAAATAATTAACTTTCGCAAATCTTTGAAAACCTATCTCTTCAACAAAGCCTACCACGACAATCAATAATTAGCTACAACACTCCACCACTCCTCCCTTATTCTGACTGTCTTCTGTTATAACTGCTTGACTATATCGCCTTGATATCTTTGTAACACCAATTGTATCTTTTGTACCCTGAAATGGCGATGCCATAACAGGTCTTTGTAAGCCACATTGAGCCTGCAAACAGGTGGGAAAATGTGGGATACAAGTGCAATAAATGAATAAAATAAAATGGATGCACACCAATTTTCATTTTGCCTCATATCCGTTTTCGGCCAAAAAAGAGGCCTTTTTTTTGCAGACACACTGAAAAGTAGACCTGCGCGCGTCCAATACACGCATCTACAACAGCATAGGCCACCTAAAGGACCCCTAAATCATTTAACTAATTTGATCTTTGAAATACACTGCAGTGTTTCTGATGAATTAGCTAACCTACCAGAAAAAACGTTCCGGTAGATATACCAGCTTTTGTTGCAGCCTCTGCTTCTTAGCAGTTTAAGACAGAAGTATTATTTATTATAAATCCAATCAAACATTGGAGCATGATGGTTTTGTTGATTGCTGCTGGGCATTATATACTTGGAACAGCTAGCAATAGAATAGTCCAGTGTATCATCACCTTTATCCACTCGACTGGAAACAAATAGCAGAAGGCACTGAAGAGGAAAATAAAGTATATTACTCATGGCTTTTTTTTTTCTTTTTTTACTTTCAGCCAAAAATATTTCTAATAAACGCAAGGATTTCAGGTTAAACATCAGCTTAAGCAACATTGACTATTCTGTAGCCTGCGTATCAATTAGCAGTGGTCTGGATGAGCAGTAAGATTATTGAGGTGGACCTCTGGCTATAAATAGGGACTTTTTGGCCCTGTAGTAATGCACAGCATTCCTGGTGAGCTATCAGGTTGACACAAAGGTGGGACATAATGGTGGTCACGTTGTTTGGTTGCTGGCCAAGATATATCCTTAATAGTGTGGGCAGAAATAACAGAGCAGACTAGATGTGGTGATTGTTTTTTCTCTGCTGTCATCTACTATGTAATGAGTGGAAATGACTGATTTTTTTATTACTTCTTACAACAGAACTGGTTAGCATTTGTTGAAAGTAACATCGAATCTCAAAGACGACGATGACAGATTTAAGTTATAGCATGAAATACAATATACATTTTTATATAAGAGCCTGAATGCATGAAAACACATTTTTGAATAGTTCATGTATGTGCTGAGATCCATGTCCACATGGAGTCTGGCAGCACTATTGTAGAAGAGCAAGGTAACGTGTGTAAGTGCAATGTAAAATTGGCATCTCGCTGCTCCCTGGAATACATAAATTAAAAGTCCCACTGAAGGTACATGTGGAAATGTTCCATGGGATCACTTCCACATGTAAAATACCACAGCAGCGAGAGGATGCAAGTGATACGCCTGCATTTTGGCCCAGTCCAGCACCTGAATGTGTAATATGCACTGGCTCATATGATGCATATATAGGTTCCACATTCAAGCACCACTTAGGGAGCTACTTATATGTGCCTAGGTGCTTGCAAGATGCACGTGGCAAGGCCTGCAATGTGGGACTTTATCAGCGTGTTTCTGGTCTGTATATTCTAATGGCCACTAGTGGGCATATATTAGCACCAAACTAGGGAAAGGAACTTTTTCAATGCCGAGAGCAACATCCCAGTACATCTAGTGCTCTCTAATAAGGGAGCACTCTTCCTCCTCAGTGGGAATTGCTCAGACTACGCCACAACACAGAAGATGTGGGAGTGTATCTAGATGGCTCTGGAAAAGCAGAACTAATTTAACTCCGCACTTACACACCTGTCACAAAGCCATGCAGCAGAGGGATGACACCTATGGAGTTGTCAGCAAAGTATAGGAATTCCAGGATTCCCCTGCCATCTTGCAAAAGATCCTTCTCTTCACACAGACATAGAGTATCATGCTGTCTCAGGGTCTTCAGTGTTATGGTAGGCACACCATATGGTCAGAGGCCAATATCTTCTAGGTGGTGTTCTCATGAATTCAACAGCCACATACAATCTGTCAGGTGGCATGGCCCTTTAAGAATGCCAGGCAGCCAACCCCCCACCCACTTAAGTATATGTTAAAGACATATAAGGGAATAGTATGAAACACAATAAATGATACTGCACTGTACAGAGAAGTCACATGACATTCCTTCAACACATTGCTGGAGGGACCCCATTACCAGCTTGCGGGATATTGTCTGTCCCGATGTTCTTGGCACCTCAACAGGCCCGAGGTGAAGTCCTGATACAAATCTATCACCCATTCTGGTTTTTTTTTGTTTTTTAAAAAAGTATTTGTATTGAATTTTAAAATTACAACAAATATTTTCAAAGCAGAAGAAAGAAAAAAACATGTACAGTAATACAATATATGATAAAATAGGCAAAGCTGAGGTTTAAAATCCAGTTCCACCAAAGATAAACATTCACTTGAGAGTTATCTTTCCAATGCGATATTATTAATTTATCATCTTCTGAGAGAAAAAATGGAATACAAATGGACTTCCAGATGATATATTTTGGTAAAAAAGATTATTGGAACCCAAAAATCCTTTTTAACTTATCCCAGACATCTGACCAGAATAGGACTAGATTAGGGCATTCTAGTAAGAGATGCACAAGAGTTCCAGTGGGGTTGTTTTTTTTTTTTTTTTGCATGACCAACATAGATCACAATATGAGGACCCAGACAACTTACTCTTTCTAGGTGTCCAAAGAGCCCTATGGTACATAAAGAAAAGAGATTGTATTAATGCAGCTGATAAGGAGGCCCTTGGGCCAGTCAACCAAACATGAGACCATTGAGTATCTGATAAAGTATCTCTGCAGCTCCTCAGTACCTCTCCACGCTCATCTCTACCTACACTCCGCCCCGAGAACTCCATTCACTGGGTAAATCTCTCTTATCTGCACCCTTCTCCTCCACCGCTAACTCCAGACTCCATTCCTTTTATGTTGCTGCACCATATGCCTGGAATAGACTTCCTGAGCCGGTACATCAAGCTCCATCTCTGGCCATCTTCAAATCTAAGCTAAAAGCCCACCTTTTTATGCTACTTTTAACTCCTAACCCTTGTTCACTTGTTCAGAACCCTTATTTTATCATCCTCACTTTAATATTCCCTTATCTCTTGTTTGTCCTCTTTGTCTGTCCTAATTAGATTGGAAGCTCTGTCGAGCAGGGACTGTCTCTTCATGTTCAAGTGTACAGCGCTGTGTACGTCTAGTAGCGCTTTAGAAATGATAAGTAGTAGTAGTAGTAGTAGTAGTATAAAGAGTCATTGAGATCTAATCCCATACATGCTGGAGTAGAACAACAAGAAGCAGTAATGTTGGATTGCATTGTTTTATAAAATAAAGAGGCCCTATGCTGTAATCTGCAATGATTTTCAATAAAGCCATTAAGAGCCAGGACATGATTAACATAGTTAAGATTCCATTCCCGATGTTCTTGGCACCTCAACAGGCCCGAGATGAAGTCCTGATACAAATCTATCACCCTTTCTGTTTTATCTTCCTGAAAACAGCTGAATTCTTGGATGGCTGGCCTCTGAATCTTTTTGCCCTTCTCCATGTACCATGCGCTCTTCAGGGCTGTTCATCATGTGTCAAGTAGTACCTAGATCATCTTCAATGCAAAATTGTTTTTTTTTTCACATATCTTTATGCCATACTAGTTTCTCGCACAGGCTAGTCGGTAATTCCCATTATAAGCAAGGACCATACACTTTTTCCCTCACAAATGCACATTCAGTGTAGCAGATATCATGTATGTACACTGCTATATGCAATCTTTTATGCTATGGATGACTTATATTATGCAATATCTCCATTTAGAATCACTGCGAATGACAATCAAGGGAAAAGAAGCACCTTAGTCAGGTGGAATTACATTAATTAATCAACACCAATGGCAGAAAACACATGAGCTTTCAGGCATTTCCTAAAGAGATAAGACAAAGTTTAGCCACTCCTCCATGTGCAACTTTCTTCAAATCAGTCACCTTACTTTCTAATTCTTCCTACTTTCTTTTTTTTAATTTATTTATTTATTGGTATATTTCATTATTTCACTACAAATTGTGAATATGCAATCAGCATAACAAACAGGAAATCATATAAATCAAGTTCAGATAATTCTCTAGGCCTATTCGTCCACAAATTAATTAAGAAACATTTAGTTCCAAGAATCAAGAATTATAAACAGCAGAAGGTAAAGAAAAAAAAAAAAAAAAGCACCAGTTGCTACCTCGGGTTAACGGCCCTAGCCTGCTATTTATGGGGGGCACACAACATTCATTTCTACTCTTGCATCAAGAAAATCTTTTAACTGTTTAGGGTCAACAAATTGAAACTGTTTGCCCTCCAGTAGTAAATTACATATACAAGGAAATCGTAATACAAAGTTTATTCCCATTGCCAACGCTCTAGAACGCTGTTCCAAAAAGGCCCTGCGTCTAGTTTGAGTAGGCTTTGAGAGGTCAGGAAAAATACGGACCTTTGAGCCCATAAACAGATTTTCTAAGTGTCTTAAGGAAAGTCTTAATATAGCATTGCGATCAGGCTCCAAAACAAAAGTGACAAGCATAGTAGACCTCTGAGTAACAATCTCTAGTGAACTCTCGAGGAATGAAGTTAGATTCATTCCACCTCCCACTACTGGGGGGTTTCCATCACCTCCCCTAGGGTTCAAGATGTAATAGGCCCGTGTTATGGGGGGCAATGAATCCTTGTCCATTCCAAGAATGTCCACCATATATTTCTTAACCATTTCAACAGGTGGAATTAAAGGAGACTTAGGGAAGTTAAGAAATCTAAGGTTAAGTCTCCGAATCTGATTCTCCAAATATTCCGTTCGTTTGTGAAGAAAAATATTATCCTTAACCAAAGCAGTCTCTAAAGTTCCCATTTCTTGCAATTTGGTATTCATATTTTCCAGTTTCGAGGAATTTCTTCCTACTTTCTTACCCATCTATATGTTACAACTTTGCCTTACCCTTCACTACCAATTATAATGTTCTATTACATATTGTGTTGGCATTGCTAATATACCATGTCATACTTTGCATTGTTTTCAAATATTTTTACTGCTGTAATTGCCTATTGCTCATGTTTGATCTATTCTTACTGTACACCACCTTGAGTGAATTCCTTCAAAAAGGCGTTAAATAAATCCTAATAAATAAAAATAAAAAGTCAATCTTACAAAATGTGGCACCCTAAATATCTGAATGTGGCTAAATATTTGAAATATCTATCTATCTATCTATCTATCTATCTATCTATCTATCTATCTATATATATATATATATATATATATATATATATTAGCTTAACCCCTTTGCAGCTTAGAAATACTATAGTGAAAACTTGAGCCAATCGAAAGGACTTGCTAGACCTTAGTAGAAGACAATGATTTGTTATTCCAAACGCATTTTGGCCAGCAAGGGTCTTAAAAACAAAACATTCAGTCTTAAAACATGTATGAGCGGAAACTGGAAGCCAATGGAGCTCTCTAAGCAAAGGAGTTATTCTCTCAAATTTGCTCTTTCTAAAAATTAACCTCACAGCTCTGTTTTGGAGCACTTGTAATCTCTTGAACAGTTTTCCAGCAATACTTTCTTATAAAGAATTGAAATAGTCCAGGTATGGGAACAAAACTAATTGAGCAATGCTTCTAAAGCTTTGAATACTGAGAATAGAACAAATAGCTCTAAGCTGTCGAAGTCGAAAATTAAACTTTTTAATAAGGGTTTGGCCTGATCTTCAAAAGTAAGTTTAGAATCTAATATTAAACCCAAAACTTTAGATTTGTTTTCAGTCTCCAAAACCTCCCCAGTAGCAAGCTTCAAAAACTTTTGGGATAAAGAATCAAAGTCCCCAAACCAGACCACCTTAGCCTTCTGTCTATTAAGTTTGAGAAACTTTTTATAAGCCCAAAACTCTTATCAAAGAAATATTTTTGATCAACATTTTTCTAGTATTTTCATAAGTGTCCAATACTAGACAAAGAAGGAATATGTCATCAGCATATGACATAATTAATATACCTAAAGATGCTAACATCACCTAGTGGTCATAAGTACATAAGTAGTGCCATACTGGGAAAGACCAAAGGTCCATCTAGCCCAGCATCCTGTCACCGACAGTGGCCAATCCAGGTCAAGGGCACCTGGCACGCTCCCCAAACGTAAAAACATTCCAGACAAGTTATACCTAAAAATGCGGAATTTTTCCAAGTCCATTTAATAGCGGTCTATGGACTTGTCCTTTAGGAATCTATCTAACCCCTTTTTAAACTCCGTCAAGCTAACCGCCCGTACCACGTTCTCCGGCAACGAATTCCAGAGTCTAATTACACGTTGGGTGAAGAAAAATTTTCTCCGATTCGTTTTAAATTTACCACACTGTAGCTTCAACTCATGCCCTCTAGTCCTAGTATTTTTGGATAGCGTGAACAGTCGCTTCACATCCACCCGATCCATTCCACTCATTATTTTATACACTTCTATCATATCTCCCCTCAGCCGTCTCTTCTCCAAGCTGAAAAGCCCTAGCCTTCTCAGCCTCTCTTCGTAGGAAAGTCGTCCCATCCCCACTATCATTTTCGTCGCCCTTCGCTGTACCTTGGTCTCATATACATATTGAATAGAAGGGGGAAGGGGGGGGGGGGAGAGCAGCGACCCCTGAGGGACACCACAGCCTGGCTGTCAAGATGTTGAGACAAACCCATTCTTCTGTATTTTATAAGATCTTTTTCTCAGAAATTCCATTTGAGCACTTAGCCCATAATGCCCAACTCTTTCAACCTATAAAGCATCAATTAATGATCTACAGCATTTACACACAAACCAATATTATATACCACGTCTAAACAGCTCCTTTCAAAACAAGGACCAGAAGGATATTAAGCCATTTTTCCACATAGGATATCCTAGTAGTAGTTAAAGGAAGGAGCAAGATTACAAGCCTACCTGCCAACATGGCACTGGGCATACCCTACCAATCACTCCAACATATCTCCATTATTCTGTCTTGTCATAGGAAACATGGTACCAGAGTTTCATGGAATATTCATGCTGAGATGGCTGCTCATTAAAAAGTGTTCACCTCTGTCTTCTTCTCTAAGTGCTTTAGAATTGAAAGAGACATAGAAGTGTTCAAAACATACTTCAAGGCATCCAAGAGTGGCAAATGCTGACAGAGTGAATAAAATTTAGTCTTTCTATCACTAACACAATCTTGTCTTCAATCAAGAGTGATAGAAGACAAGGCTACGTACATGAGAAATACAGCTTCTTTATTTCTTTTTCAAATACAGATACAATTAATAATTTTTCATGGGAGAACGGCTCTGCTATACAAAGGTATTATGTGAACCCGTCTCTCCAAAGTAATGATGTGGATCAGCTGTTTATATACTTTTATGTTAGACAATGCTTCACATTACTTTAGCACTTATCTTCCTCAGAGATCATTCTGTTCTCTGTTCTCACCATCTATTTTCCCTTAAGTTGCTAATCCATATTATCCTGTTTATTTACACTGGCCTCCCTCTCATGGCTGCTTGCACTCAAAAATGTCTTATCAGATCATGAGTCTCCGGCTTTTGCAACAGACAAGGCTAACACAGGAGTTCTTTACTCTACATCGTGGCTGTCCTTTTCGACAGGCAAGCTTGGCTTTAAAGATTTTCCCCGTCCATTTTCGGAGGCATTGGAAACAAATATACATTACAAACAATTTACATCTAAACCCTGACCCCTGAGGCAGGCGTTGTTTAACGCCGAAACATGGCCCGTGTCAGGTCATTTTTCAATAAAATACTCCTGTTGTCTCAGTCTTGAAGGCCCAGTGTTGCTTTTTTTGTTTGTTTACCTTCTATGTATGCTGTTTACCCTCTCTGTTTGGTTTAAACTGAAACCTCAAGAAGCCAAGACTCTGCATACAGTGCAAAACCAGAGAAAGAGAAACAGAGATGCATGTCTACGTGTACTGTGCAAAATATAAAGATAGCAGATGTACAGTGGCATAGGAAGGGGTGGGGTGGGAGGGGCGGTCCGCCCCGGGTGCACACCGCTGGGGGGGTGTCGGCTCCGCTGGTTCCCTGCTCCCTCTGCCTTGGAACAGGTTCCTGTTCCGGGGCAGAGAGAGCAGGGAACCAGCAGAACCGACGCACTCCCGGGGGGGGGGGGGGGGGGGGGTGTTGATGCGCCGAGGGGGAGGTGCACAGCGGCGAACCGCCCCGGCTGGCAGCCGCCCTTGCTATGGCACTGCAGATGTACATTTCAAAAACTGACATGTTCCAATCACTATACTGAAAAATTAAATAAAATTAAACAAAAATGAGATATAAGTGATACCCTTTTACTAGGTTTATTTAACACATTTTTTGATTAGCTTTTGGAGGCCAAAACCTCAGGTCAGCTTTCAGTTCTATTGTCTATATTAGGTCACTTTTTTCTACAAGTGGTTATGCTTGCTTATTGCTCCTTAAGTACAATTTTCAATAATAATAATAATAATAAGAAGAAGAACAGCTTTATGGTGGATTTCTTGAATTCTGAATTTTATTGTCTATCATAAAAATACAGTATAAACTGGGAGTCACGACCTAGCTTATTTTATAACTGTACTAGTAAAGAAGGCCCGTTTCTCAGAGCAATGAAACGGGCGCTAGCTTGTTTTTTTTTTTGGGGGGGGGGGGGTGACTCACATACGGAGAGCAGGAGCATGGCCATCCAAATGGATTTCTTCTGTCAGCGCTGTTCGTGTTGTCGGTGCTGCAGTGTAAGTGAGCGGTTATGTCTTCATTGCTGCTGGCGCTCCGTTTCGTCCAGTGTTAGTGCTCCGCCCTTGACGTCACCACGTAGTGACGCGAAGGCGGGGCACCCACTGTTGGGGAAAGCAGCTATCTCGACGCCTCAACTTCCGGTGGGGAAAGCTGATCTCGACGCTTCAACTTCCGGTGGTGGTTTCATTTAGAACGTTGGGGTTGTGAATTATATAGATAGATAGTTTACCTCATTGTTTTACATAATGACATAGTAGATGATGGCAGATAAAAACCTGTACAGTCCATCAAGTCTGCCCAACAAGATAAACTCATAGTGTAACGTATGATGTGATTCTACATATGTATACTTGATCTTGATTTTCAAATCACAGACCGTAAAGGTCTGCCTGGCACTGGCCTTGTTCTTCAGTTACTGAAGCTGAATCTGTCCAGCCATGATCAGGTCACAGAAGTCTGCCCAGCACTGGCTTTGTTTCCCAATTACTGGTGTTACCATCTACTTATTGCTAAGCTTGTTTGGTTCCATGCCTTCTCTACAGGATCCCTTTGTGTTTATCCCATGCATTTTTGAATTGTGTTACTGTTTTCATCTCCACCAACTTCCGCAGGAGGGCATTCCAGGTATGTACCACACTCTCCATGAAAAAGTACTTCCTGAGCCCGCACCCCCCTACTCCCCGCAATCTCAATTCATGTCCTCTAGTTCTACCACCTTCCTGTCTCTGGAAAAGGTTTGCTTGTAGATTAATACCCTTCAAATTGAATGTGTGTATCATATCACCCAGTCTCTCCTTTCCTCCAGAGTATTCCTCTTCATGTCCTCAAGTTTCTCCTTATACATCTTGCGATGCAAACCCCACACCATTTTTGTTGCTTTTCTCTCCTTCTATCTGGTACATCTCCTTTGCATTTCTGCACCCCAACTGCATCGCTCTGCACTTCTTGGAATTAAAGTTTAACTGCTAGACCTTTGACGTTGCCATTTACGTGAAGGGTTTTACAAATGATCAAAGAATGGCCAAAGGATTATTATATGATTATTGATATATATATGCTCTATCAATAAAGTCCATCATTAGACATTCCATCAGATCCCATAGGTAAGATAGGAAACTGGTGTCCACCAGAATGGGAATAAGCATTACATAAAGGTAAAAGGTAAAATAAGACCCCTGTACACAAATTGCAAATAACTTATGGGGACCAGCACCAAAATTTAGGCATCATGATGATGCACCCTAATCCCTGGATTCTATATAACGCACCTAAAAATCTGTGGCGAAATCGAAGAGTTTTCTGTAACAATGTGCATAACTTAATTGGCTTAACAAGCTAATCAGCGTTGATAACAGCACTTAACAAGCAATAATGAACACTAATTGGCAATAAGTAGAATTTACGCATACAACTCGCTAAGCGTACTCCGTAATGCACTGCACCTAAGTTCTAACATGCGTAGCCAAAAAGGGGAGTGGTTATGGGAGGGGAAATGAGCATTCTGTAGACGTTCCAAAATGTATGCATGTAGTTATAGAGTATGGTCCAGTATGCCTAAATTCACGCACTGGGATTTACGCCATGTTTTTGTTGGTGTAAATAGATGGATGTAGTTTTAGGCGCTAGGATAGCAACTAAGCGTATTCTATATACCACGCCTAAATCTAGGCGCTGCTTATAGAATATGCTTGTGAGATGTTTTCTGTGCGGATTTTTTAGGCGCCATATATAAAATCCCCCCCCCCCCCAAGTGCGAAATCTATCATGATAGTTCCTCATGGAACTGCTGTTATGGAATACTAGACTATGGGACCCTTTTACTAAGCTGGTGTGTGCCTACCACCAGTGACATAGCTACGTGGGGCCACGGGGGCCTGGGCCCCCATAGATTTGGCCTGGACCCCCCTGCTGATGACCCTCTCAACCCCCCTTCCACCGCCAACCCTCCCCCACCGCTGCTGTCGCCGTCAGCTACCTTTTCTGGTGGGGGACCCCAACCCCCACCAGCCGAGGCCCTATTCTTCCGGCCCAAGGCTTCGTTCTGTTTCTGTGAGTCTGACGTCCTGCAAGTACAGGACTCACAGAAACAGAACGAAGCCTTGCGCCGGAAGAAGAGGACCTCAACTGGCGGGGGTTGAGGTCCCCCACCAGCAAAGGTAGGCGATGGCAGTGGTGGGGGAGGGTTGGCGGGGGAGGGGGGTCAAGAGGGTTGTTGGCGGGGGGGGGGGGGGGGTCAAAGTTGTTGTTGGTGGTAGCAGCGGCGGGGGGATCAAAAATGGCGGGAGGGGGTCAGCAGCGCTGGAGGGAGGGCTAAAATGTGCCCCCTTGGGCTCTGGACCCCTTCCCGCCAAAGTCTGGCTATGCCCCTGCCTACCACATGTCAAAAAAGCACTGCTGTGGGATGTGCTGAGGTGTCCCGCGGTAGTGTGCCATTCAGCGTGCGCCAGTCCTGTGCTAAAAAATATATTTTTTATTTCTTAACGCAGGAGGCAGTCAGTGGGTGGAGAGTAGCCGTGCCCTGCGCTAATTGGGTAGTACGGGCACATTGTCGGAAGCTGCCTGATTAGCGCAGGAGCCCTTAACACCTCCAAAATAGGTAGGCCACAATGCACGGGAAACCCACACGCTAACAACAGCGCCAGCCACTTTTTAGCGCAGCTTAGTAAAAGGGCCCCTAAGTCTGCAGTTTCACTCTTAGCTTTAAGGATGAACACTTGTGCCATGTCAAAACCTGCTGTGTGCTCGTGCCTAGCTATTGGCAGTTCGGCGCGTATCTCCTATTATTCTATAACCTGCGCACTTAACATCTAGGCACACCCAATTAGCACAAATTAGAATTGGCAGTTAACTCCAATTAATAACCAGTTATGAAATTAAGTTGAGTATGCAACTGACATTCTATATATTATACATGCAAATTTGTACGCTAAGCCTAAATTTATAGAATTAGTTTTTTTTTTCATAGCATCCTCGTCTTACACATTTTCCGCCGTATATTTAAAACTGTTTAACCAGCCAGAAATGACCTTGGCCAATTAAATGGCACTTAACTGGCTTTTCAGCAGTAGATAGCCGGCTATCTCCCGGTGAAAATTGCCGATTTGCGTTTAGTGTATAGCCAGTTACATTGCGCGATATAACCAGCTATCTGTAGATATTCAATGCATCGCTGGCCAAGTTTGGCAGCCATATTAGGTATGTCTTTGGCCCACTGATACTTAACTGGTTAGTGTTGAATATCGGCGTGGCCAGTTAAATTTAAACCAGCCAAAAAATACCCGGATATTCAAAGCCGGTCACCGGAAACGCCCAGCATTGAATATCCGGGCTCAGCGCCGACAGCAAGAGGCAGCCCGGTTATGTCCCATGGTCTAAATATCAGGCCCATAGTGCCTTCTTGTCATTTCAATCTAGGTGACCAGAACACCCAAGAGAATGAGTGTTCTTGGTCATCACACATACTTTTGCGTGTAAGCCATTTTACATGAATATACTAGCATGTGTATATGAAAATGTTTTTTTAAATTGCTATCTTTTGAAATGCTGCTTCCAGATTATGGTGGCAGCTTGTCACAGATGTAGCAGATTTTTATTGAGTTTATTTATTTGCAAACCTTTATATAACGCTCTAAGGGGTCATTTTACTAAGGCGCGCTGAAAAATGGCCTGCGGTAGGGTAGGCACGTGTTATGATTTTTCAGCGCACCTGTAAAAATGCCTTTTTTTAAAATTTTGACCGAAAATGGACATGCGGCAAAATGAAATTTGACACACATCCATTTTGGGTCTGAGACCTTACCGCCAGTCTTTGACTTAGCGGCAAGGTCTCACGCGTTAACCGGGCGGTAATGGTCTATGCACATCAAAAGCCTTTTACCACCCGGTAGCCCCGTGTGCCAGAAAATAAAATTTATTTTCTGACGCGCATAGGGGACGCACGCCAAAAATGAAATTTCCGCCCAGCACACACAGTAGCTGGGCTTTGACTCGGGATTGGCGCGCATCGGGCATATGTAGGTCCTTATTAAAGGGCCCCTAAGGGGATCTTTTACTAAAGATTAGCTTGAGTTATCTGCAGCAGAGCCCATAGGAATAAACTAGGTCCTGCTGCAGATAACTCAGGCTAATCTTTATTAAAAGACCACCTAACTGACTAGCAGAGCAGAGCGGTGTACAAATTAAAACAGCAGAATAGGAAAGGAACTCCATTAAAAATAGAAAATTAAACATTCATACCAAGTAAACTACAAGAAGAGGTAAAAATCAGGGCGGGGAAGGGATAGACATTTACTCAAAATAATTGAAGGAACAGAATTAAAAGAGAGTTCAATTAAAAAGAAACAGAATTAAAAGTAAAATAAAACGGGTAGGTAGCTAGTCTTGATAGTCAGACAGTCCCTCCGAATGCTTGGTATTTTAATTCAATCTTAAAGTTCTTGACAGAATCTTATTAAAATGGGTAGCTGCAGAGCACGTCCTAGTGCCGCACTCCATGAAGAGTAGGAAAACAAAATCCTTCCAGGTCCATGCTCAGCACTTTTCTAAAGTCTATTATTTGGGCATGGATTAATCCAGCCTCCTCTTGGTTGATTTAGATTAATTTGAGCTACAACATGATCAGATGTGCAATTAACCAGAATGTCAATGTACACTAACACAATTATATTTAGGGACCAGTCCACTAGGCTTTTAGCCTGCTGCAAAATGGAAAATTATTGTACCTTAACAACTGCAAGCTCTACAGATCAAGTAAACGCTGTATTCACATTTCCTCTGATAGCTGATGATGTAAGAAGAGTAAGGCAGGTAGAGTTTTGATCGTGATGATCATGCTTGTAAAATGGATTGCTGGTCCACTTTCAGCCGAGGTAACACAGGAGAGAAGATAACTGACCTTTCTAAACCGCTCCAGGCAGTCTTTTTGTTACTTGTATAGGAGAGTCCTGAAAAGCAATTACATTGCGCAAAGGGCCTTTTATGATGCTATTAGTTTAATTCGACTTTCTGAGAAATCAGCCTTAGGGAAGCCTAAAATCCCAGAAAACTCCATAGGTTTATTTGAGGTTTGGATTATCAATAGAAATCAAACAAAATAAAACATGGAAAAGAAAATAAGATGATACCTTTTTTATTGGACATAACTTAATACATTTCTTGATTAGCTTTCGAAGGTTGCGCTTCTTCGTCAGATCGGAAATAAGCAAATGTGGTAGCAGATAGTGGCCCCATGTTAGCCGCATTGAGCCTGCCATGAGTGGGAAAGCGCAGGGTACAAATGTAACAAAAATAAAAAATAAAAAAAATAAATATATAAGAGAAACATCAAAGCATTACTTTGACAGTCTGACAGAGTGGGAGGGTGGGGGTATGCATGGGGACATCAAAGCATTTCATTGATATTCTAACAGGATGGGTGTTGGTAGGTGAGAGGAGGGTGATAAACAGAGAAATAAAAAGAGAAATACAACTTTATGGTTTATAATGGGCTAGAAAACCCAGATCCTTATTAAGTCCTGTCTGTTGGGTGTCAAAATATTCAATCATTCTTACTTCAAAGGTCTTACATTCCTGTATTGTTTTAAAATTACCTTTCAGTATTCTTACTGTGAAATCACTGGTGCAGTGTTCTGGTCTTGTAAAGTGTTGGCCCACAGTGGTGGGGGCTTGACTGGCACCGGCTATTTTCATGTGATGTCTGTGCAGATTGAACCTTGTCTTAAGCATCTGGCCTGTTTCTCCAATATAGCATCCTTCGTTACATTTTTTACACTGAATGATATATACCACATTGGAAGATGAGCATGTAAAAGATTCCTTTATGTTGAATATTTTTCCCTTGTGAATGACTGTGGGGTCCTGTGAAATGTTTTGGCATAGCTTGCAGCTGGATATGTTACAGGGAAACGTGCCCTTTTCTTTTTCAGTCTGTGTTGGGAGTTTACTTCTGATCAGCTTGTGTTTTAAGTTTGGTGGCTGTCGGAAGGCCAGCACTGGTGGGGATGGGAATATCTCTTTCAGTAATTCATCTTCCTGGAGTAGGGGCTGTAGGTCTCTTATGATTTTCCTCAGTTTCTCCAGCTCTGGGTTGTATGTCACTACAAGGGGGATTCTGTCTGTGGCTTTTTTTTCTTTGTACTGTAGCAGATTTTCCCTGGGTGTTTTGAGGGAGGAGACAATATTCTTGGAGATTATTTTGGGTTTGTAGCCTTTCTGTTTGAAGGATGCAGTCAGGGTTTCAAGGTGTCTATCTCTATCCTCTGGGTCCGAGCAGATATGGTGGTATCTTGTGGCTTGGCTGTAAATAATGGATCTTTTTGTATGTGAAGGGTGGAAGCTGGAGTTGTGGAGGTAGCTGCATCTGTCTGTGGGTTTCTTGTATATAGATGTTTGTATACAGCCATCACATCGAAAGCTAATCAAGAAATGTATTAAGTTATGTCCAATAAAAAAGGTATCATCTTATTTTCTTTTCCATGTTTTATTTTGTTTGATTTCTATTGATAACCTTTAAGAGTGGACTAACAAGGCTACCACACCTCTCTATTTGAGGTTTGGAGAATCAGCAAGGCAAGGTCTGTCACATGCTATTCCTTGGTCTATAAAGCAGGATCAGCGTTGTCCTAGTGTCCAGAATACTTTGTAAAACTGTGAGCAAGGCCATTGAGAAAAGTAAGAAATTCTCTATACTACATCGTGAAAACACTAAGGTGCTCTTTTATTAAGCTGTGGCATAAAGTGGCCTTAGTGTGCCATTCTTCGAGTTTTTCCCGTGCGGTAAGGCCATTTTGCCATAGCCATAAAATAGATGATTTTCTTTTGTATCAATACATTTTTTATTAGAAGAAAACAAGAACATACAAAGCCCCCCAAAACCCCAACAAAATATACTGGAAAACTACAATCTCCTCCCGGCCCCTCTCCCAACCTCCCCCAACAGGTTCTGCACCATGAGGGACACACTGTGACACTGCAGTGCTCCTGTGCCACCACAAACAACCCTTCCCCTCCCCCTTACACCTCCCGATCATCATCACAAAACAAAAGGGCAAGGAAAATGGATGATTTTCCCATTTTTTGTATTAATGGCCATGGGTTCCTGTAGCCTTTAGCATGCGGCCATTAAAAACAAATTTATTGCCATGCATTTTGTAGGCTGTAAGGGCTTATGCAGTAATCCTGTGCTAACCACATAGTATGTGGTATCATATTTATTATTTATTTAGATTTTGCTCACACCTTTTTCAGTAGTAGCTCAAGGTGAGTTACATTCAGGTACACTGGATATTTCTCTGTCTCAGGAGGGCTCACAATCTAAGTTTGTACCTGAAGCAATGGAGGGTTAAGTGACTTGCCCAAGATCACAAGGAGCAACAGTGGGATTTCAACTGGCCACCTCTGGATTGCAAGACCAGTGCTCTAACCACTAGGCCACTCCTCCACTAGCAACAATTAGTAGCAACATTCTATGCTCCACTGCACTAACCACTAAGCTGCTCCTCCACTAGCAACATTCCATGTAGAATCTTCAATAGTAGCAACATTCTATATATTTATTTAGATTTTGCTCACACCTTTTTCAGTAGTAGCTCAAGGTGAGTTACATTTAGGTACACTGGATATTTCTCTGTCTCAGGAGGGCTCACAATCTAAGTTTGTACCTGAAGCAAAGGAGGGTTAAGTGACTTGCCCAAGATCACAAGGAGCAACAGTGGGATTTCAACTGGCCACCTCTGGATTGCAAGATCAGCGCTCTAACCACTAGGCCACTCCTTCACTAGCAACATTCCATCTAGAATCTCAAATAGTACCAACATTCCAGAATCTCAAAAAGTGGCAACATTCCATGTAGAATCTTCAATAGTAGCAACATTCCATATATTTATTTATTTAGATTTTGCTCACACCTTTTTCAGTAGTAGCTCAAGGTGAGTTACATTCAGGTACACTGGATATTTCTCTGTCCCAGGAGGGCTCACAATCTAAGTTTGTCCTGAGGCAATGGAGGGTTAAGTGACTTGCCCAAGATCACAAGGAGCAGCAGTGGGATTTGAACCGGCCACTTCTGGATTGCAAGACTAGTGCTCTAGCTACTAGGCCACTCCTCCACTTGTCCATTAATCGTAGTTAACTGGTTAGCACAGTAATGCCCCCCTGACATGCCCCTGTGGATTACTGTGCACTAAAATGGCACCACAAGATGCCTGAGCACATCCCACAATGCACCAGTAAAAAGGCTCCTATGGAAGGTATACAGAACAAAAGTGGGTCACCAGCTCTAGAACCTATTAGATTCTCTGCATGTTTTCTCTAAGTCTTAAAAGGCCTGCATGTGATGACTCACATTTGAACCACTTTTAAGCTCCTAGATTTAGGAGTTTAGTGGCATTTTGAGCACAAATGTAGGTACTCATCCCTGGTAAATTTTCAAGGAGACCAATTTAGGAGCCTAACTCTCAAAATTAGTAGCATAAAGTCTTTGAATATCAGTATCTATACGTTTGGATTTTGTGTAATACTTTTAACATGCAGTTCATGTGACATAGAAAGAACCTTTTCTTGAAGCATGAGATCATTGACATACAATTATGTATAAGAGGGGTCTTTCCTTTACCCAGGGACATCATGTGATTTGGTGGCACCCAAGGCAGGGGTAAGGGAGGGGCTGGATGATGCTGAGCGCTGGAGAGGGGTGTTCATCTCCCGCAGTCTCTTTCAATCAAGCTGGATTCTGCATTATCACTATAATGATAACTAAGCAGTAGTAGCAGCGTGGTCTTCTTGGACATGATGGACTGAGCATTGCCCTTATCTTCTGTGTCTTCCAATGTATATTAAATCAAATCAAATCCTGCCCTTATCAACAGCATGATGGATGTAAACACAGAAGAAACAGATCTCCGCAACAGTATACAATATGTAGCAAAATAGCGAAGATGACTCAAAAGCAATGGATGACGCTCCAGATGAAAAACACTGTTTATTAAGGATGATCAAGACCCCTCCCATCCATGTCCAGCGATTCTCCTCTCTCCCCTGCCCTCCCCTCCCATCCATGTCCAGCGATTCTCCTCTCTCCCCTGCCTTCCCCTCCCATCCATGTCCTGCGATTCTTCTCTCTCCCCTGCCCTACCCTCCCATCCATGTCTAGCAACTCTCCTCTCTCCCCTGCCCTCCCCTCCTATCCATGTCCAGCGATTCTCCTCTCCCCTCTCCTCCCATCCATGTCCAGCGATTCTCCTCTCTCCCCTACCCTCCCCTCCCATCCATGTCTAGCGATTCTCCTCTCTCCCCTGCCCTCTCCTCACATCCATGTCCAGCAATTCTCCTCTCTCCCCTACCCTCCATGTCCAGCAATTCTCCTCCTCTCTCCCCTGCCCTCCCATCTGATCCATGCCCAGCGATTCTCCTCTCTCCCCCTGCCCTCCCCTTACATCGATGTGGAGCGATTCTGCTCTCTCCCCTGCCCTCCCCTTCTATCGATTCATTCCCCAGCCCGTCCTTCTTCTCCCCTGCCTGCCTGCCTGCTATGAAGCACTAAAGAAAGGCTGCAGGCAGCGATTGAGAGAGGCTGACAGCGTCGGAGCTTCCCTCTGCGAGTCCCGCCTATGTTGTTTCAACTTCCTGTTTCCGCATAGGCGGGACTCGCAGAGGGAAGCGCCGACGCTGTCAGCCTCTCTCAATCGCTGCCTGTAGCCTTTCTTTAGTGCTTCATAGCAGGCTGGCAGGCAGGGGAGAAGAAGGACAGGCTGGGGAATGAATCGATAGAAGGGGAGGGCAGGGGAGAGAGCAGAATCGCTCCACATCGATGTAAGGGGAGGGCAGGGGGAGAGAGGGGAATTGCTGGACAGTAGGGGAGTGAGACAAAAGCGTGCAGGATTTGCCGGGAAAAAAGGTGCCGGTACGCCGTACCATTGCATACCGGCACAAAAAAAAGCCCTGAGCTTAACAGCAGCACAGAAAGGTAGTGATCTGCAATCAGTCAGCACACAAATGGAGCAGACCAGAACATGTAGAAGTATGAAGCACAAGCACCCGACATGGCCATATTTCGCATCAGGGGTAAGACTGGCAATTTAGTTGCATTTGACTTGCCAGTGCTTATGTTGCTTCTTATTTTCTTCATTTGGATCATTTTTTATTCTTTGAAGGACAATTTTTTGGGTGTAATAGCCTCTTTTACTTCACCATGCTGGCTGTTGTTTTCTCTTCTTTCCACCTTTGCAAATACGTGGAATGCATCTGGACTGGGCTTCCACGATGGTATTTTTGAATAATGTCCATGCCTGATTTAGTGTCCTAATCTTTTTAACCATTTTCCTCATTTTATTATAGTCGCCCTTTTGAAAATTAAATTCAGCTACAGTAGATTTCCTTTGCGGGCTCAGCCCAGATAGTAGCTCAAAATTGATCGTGTAATGATCACTGTTTCCCAGGGGACCCAACACTGCCACCTCTCGCACTATATCCTGTATGCCACCAAGGACCAGATCCAAAATGGCTCCCCCTCTCCTTGTTGGTTCCTGGACTAGTTGCTCCAACAAGCAGTCGTTTATTACATCTAAACATTTTATCTCCCTGGCACTCCCTGATGTAACATTTATCCAGTCAATACTGGGGTAATTGAAATCACCCATTATTATAGCATTGTCCAATTTTCCAGCTTTCCTAATCTCTGTAAACATTTCCTCATCCATCTGTTCATTCTGTCCCAGTGGATGGTAGTACAGCCTTACAAGAATACTCCTTCCCTTCACACATGGAATTTCTATCCATAATGATTCCACGCTGCTATCTGTTTCATGTAGAATGCAGTGGCGTACCAAGGGGGGGGGGGGGCGGTGGGGGCGGTCCGCCCCGGGTGCCAGTGGGTGGGGGGTGCTCCGCTCCCGCCTCCTCCTTTAAACAAAAATCGGCGAAGCAGCGTCGCAGGCAGCGCCTCCTCTGCCCTGCTTGTGAAAAAATCAAATCTCCTTCTCCTCGTCTTGACGTCGACTTGGGCCTTCCAATCAATCACTATGTCCCGCCCTCCTCTAAGGTAAATTCCGCGAGGGCGGGCGGGACATAGTGATTGATTGGAAGGCCCGAGTCGACGTCAAGACGTCAAGACGAGGAGAAGGAGATTTGATTTTTACAAGCAGGGCAGAGGAGGCGCTGCCTGTGATGCTGCTTCGCCGATTCAGACAGTAGTGAGAACGGGACTGAGGTGGGGAAGGAGAGGGGCGAAAGGGACTCGGGTGGGGGTGTTCAGAGGGGAAAAGGGGAGGGGAGAAGGGGACTGGGGTGGGGGTCTCAGACAGGGGAGGGGGAGGGGAGAAGGGGACTGGGGTGGGGGTCTCAGACAGGGGGAGGGGAGAAGGGGACTGGGTTGGGGATCTCAGATGGGAGATGGGGAGGGGAGAAGGGGACTGGAGTGGGGATCTCAGACGGGAGAAGGAAGGGGAGGGGAGAAGGGGACTGGGGTGGGGGTGTTCAGAGGGGAAAAGTGGAGGGGAGAAGGGGACTGGGGTGGGAGTCTCAGAGAAGGGGAGGGGAGAAGGGGACTGGGGTGGGGGTGTTCAGAGGGGAGAAGAGGACTGAGGTGGGGGTCACAGACAGGAGAAGGGGAGGGGAGAAGGACTGGAACTGGGGGCTGAAAAAAGGGGCAGTTAGAGAGGGGACAGATCCTAGATGGAAGGGGGAGCGAGAGGGAGGGCAGACCCTGGATGGATGGGAGAGGGAGGGCAAATGGTGGATTGAAGGGGCAGAGAGAAAGGGCAGACAGTGGAGTGGATGGAAGGGAAAGGGCAGACAGTGAATGGAAGAGGCAGAGATAGAGGGCAGATGTGGATGGAAGGAGCAGGGTGAGAGGGCAGACATTGGATGGAGGGGACAGCAGAGAGGGCTGACACTGGATGGCAGAGAACGAAGACAGATGCTGGATGGAAGGAAGATGGTGAAAAGAAGATGAGGAAAGCAGAAACCAGAGACAACAAACTGTAAATAAAATATATATTTTTGTTTTATGCTTTAGGATAAAGTAGTATTGTAGCTGTGTTAATAAATGTTTATAATAGAACATGTAAACAAGGTAATCTTTTTATTGGACTAATTTTAATACATTTTGACTAACTTTCGGAGAACAAAACCCCCTTCCTCAGGTCAGGATAGGATACTGTAACAGCACTATACTGTACTGACCCGAGGACGGAGGTTTTGGCCTCTGAAAGCTAAATGTATTAGTCCAATAAAATGGTATTATTTTACTTTCTATATTTGTTTTATTTCTATTTGTTAATTTGTAAAGTGGTGATTGGTACTTGTTAGGTTTTTTTTTTCAAATTTACATCTGCTGTCTTTATATTTTGCACAGTACTAGGGGACATTTTCTGTTTCTGTGGTGTTGCATTGTATGCAGAGTCTGGCATCGGGGGTTCAGTTTAATTTTTGTCTAAATAGAAAGTTTATGATTACTTATTCTATAGTGGATTAGGGTGTATCTGTGTTTGTGAAAAAGACATGGCTTTCAGTTGGCATTGACTGTGCAGGATCTACGATCTGTACTATTCTGTCTGGTTTCGTTTTACAATAGGTGAATTGATGTTCTAGTGCTCACTGTAGTGTTTAAGATGCTTTCCTTTTCCTTGTGTGACTCGTAGAAATGACTGCTTATGGTATGGTAGAATTGCTCTAAAGGTCCTGAGTGTTTTGTATTCTCGGCATGCCTAGTACTGGATTTGGGGGGGGGGGGGGGGGTGTTAAAAAATGACCGGCCCCGGGTGTCAACTACCCTAGGTACGCCACTGGTAGAATGTTTATTTTATTTGACTCAATTCCCTATTTAACATATAGTGCAACCCCCCCACATTTGATTCTCTCTATCATTGCGATACAATTCGTACCCTGTTAACACAGAGTCCCATTGATTGTCCTCTTTCCACCAAGTCTCTGAGATGCCTATTATATCTACCTTATCATTTAGTGCTATATACTGTAACTCTCCCATCTTATTTTTTAGGCTTATAGCATTTGTATACAGCTACTTCAAATTGTGTTTTTTCCTTTGATCTACAAGCTGCTTAGAAGTTAAAGGGAATAATTCACATCCTTTATCCTGCTCTCTCATTAAGCACACCTGGCTAACTTTCAGCATTGTTGAAACCTCTCTACTGGGATTCTCTAAATGTCCTGTTTCAATAGTATCCTTCAAGAATACTCCATTCCAAACCACGTACTCCTGGGCGACTGTTGGCTTTCCCTCCCATTCTAGATTAAAAGCTGCTTTATCTCCTTTTTAAAAGTTAGCGCCGGCAGCCTGGTCCCATCCTGATTAAGGTGGAGTCCATCCTTTCAGAACAGTCTCCCCCTTTCCCAGAATGTCGCCTAGTTCCTAACAAATCTAAATCCCTCATCCCTGCACCATCGTCTTTGGAGCTCTGCCTGCATTTTGGGTCCTGCACATGGAACGGGGAGCATCTCTGAAAATGCTACCCTGGAGGATCTTGAATTCAGCTTTCTACCTAAGGTTCAAAGAAGAGCGACCAAAACGATAGAAGGGGATGGAACTGCTCCCATATGAGGAAAGGCTAAAGAGGTTAGGGCTCTTCATCATGGAAAAGAGATGGCTGAGGGGGGATATGATTAAGGTCTACAAAATCCTGAGTGGTTTGGCGTGGCTGGAGGTGAATTGATTTTTCACTCATTCGAAAAGGGGATGCTCTAAGAAACTGCATGGAAATACTTTTAAAACAAATAGGAGGAAATATTTTTTTCACTCAAAGAATAGTTAAGCTCTGGAATTTGTTGCCAGGGGATGTGGTAGCTTATCTAGGTTTAAAAAAGGTTTGGAAAGTTTCTGGAGGAAAAGTCCATACTCTCTTATTGAGACGGACATAGGACAAGCCACTGATTACCCCAGGATTGGCCATTGTTAGAAGCAGGATACTGGGCTAGATGGACCGTTGATCTGACCCAGTATGGCTGTTCTTATTTCTTATAGATGTGTAGACATCAGCCTTGCCCTTGTCAAGCCCCGAACACACTTTTTTTTCTAAACATGGATACCTCAATGTGCCTAGCACTTCCACTTATAAATCACAGCCATTCTAAAATTGCAATTTATATGTGAATTCTGTTTCCATGCGTAAGTGCTGGTATTTTCATATGGAAGTCAGGCATAATGGCTTCTGAAATAATGGCCGAAATCTTGTAAATGGAAAGCAGCATAGTTTGACCGTAAGACTTCTGCCACCCAGCCAGTAATATTTTGAATTAACTGCGGTGTAGTTCTAGTGGGCATTCTCTTTCTGTAGGGCCTTTAACTCCTTCAAAAGGTTGTTCCTTAATGGAAAATTTGCGGCTTGTTAATTATTATGTATTTCTAATTCGGCCTTGGTTACTGATGGATGAAAGCCTCTAAGGATGTGTGAAAATGTTGTGCCATAAACTCTAATGAGAACATTTTCCTGTGAAAGGCAAAACTTGCCATTTCCATAGCCCTTGAAAGTGTAAAGGAAAAGAAAATAAATATGATATGTAGATGCAGTCACAATGCAGCAAAAAAAAAAAAAAAAAAAAGACCTTTTTTGTTAGAGATTTGTCAATCCCAGTGTAAGTTGTCCATTAATTTTGCAGAAGTGGAAAAGGTGACAACTTAGTTTTCAATATTTCACCTTTCAAAGAGAAAATTTTGGAGCACCTTTAAATGTTTTTTACATGAACGGCTGGAGTATTCATCCTGTTGCCATACAAATATCAGATATTTATAAAATCATGAAAAATAATGTAAGACGATTTCAAATAACGTATATGGGCTCAATATTCAAAAGATTTGACTGGGTCATGTTGCTCAATATTGACTGTGACCGCCTAAGCACGGTCTGGTTAGAGCCGGGGCAGTCCGGGGTGGAGCCTGGGAGGAGTCAGAACTTAACTGGCTAGCAATGATATTCTGCTAACCAATTTAAGTTTCTTCATCGAAGCTATTTTGACAGTCCAGTGTTATTCCCTGTTGAACTTCGGATTATATTTATATCGTTTTGTGTGTATTGATTTAATAAAGACATCTTTTTTTCATAATCAGCTATACATCATAAGACTCCTGAGGAAGGCGCTTTGCATGCCGAAACAGAGCTGCTGTGTTGCAATAAAGACTTTATTTCCATCATCACGTCTCCTCCGGTATTTGAGAAGAGTCCACTCTTGGAATGCATGGAATGCCCTCCCACGGGAGGTGGTGGAGATGAAAACGGTAACGGAATTCAAACATGCGTGGGATAAACATAAAGGAATCCTGTTCAGAAGGAATGGATCCTCAGGAGCTTAACCGAGATTGGATAGCAGAGCCGGTAGTGGGAGGCGGGGCTGGAGGTTGGGAGGCGGGGATAGTGCTGGGCAGACTTATACGGTCTGTGCCAGAGCCGGTGGTGGGAGGCGAGGCTGGTGGTTGGGAGGCGGGGATAGTGCTGGGCAGACTTATACGGTCTGTGCCCTGAAGAGCACAGGTACAAATCAAAGTAGAGTATACACAAAAAGTAGCACACATGAGTTGTCTTATTGGGCAGACTGGATGGACCGTGCAGGTCTTTTTTCTGCCGTCATCTACTATGTTACTATGTTCCTACTTTTTGCTTCTGCAACCAATTTTAGTAAGCAGATAAAGTTGGGACAACAAAAAGGATGTTTTAACTTTATCTGGAGGAGTGGCCTAATGGTTAGTGCAGCAGGCTTTGATCCAGGCAACTCGGGTTCCAGGTACAATGATTGTGTTAGCCAGAGAATGTCTTCCTTTCAGTGTAATGGTGCCATGGCCATGGAAGCAGCAGCCAAAGACAAGAAATTCACACTGAACTGGATTTTTATACAGCACAGTATGGCAGAGGTAAGAAGTTGGAGAGGAGGCAGAAGGGAGGAGTAAAGTGGAAGAGTGGCCTAATGGTTAGTGCTATGACCCTGGCAATCTGGGTTCGATTCCCACTGCAGCTCCTTGTGACCTTGGGCAAGTCACTAAACCCTCCATTGCCCCAGGTACAAAAACTTAGATTGTGAGCCCACTAGGGACAGAGAAAATACCTGCGTATAGTGTGAACAGCGCTGCGTACCTTAGTAGCACTATAGAAATTGAGTAGTAGTAGTAGTAGTGCTATTAGTAGAAGTATCTGCTGACCTAACCAGGCACTGTCTTAGTTAACTTCCAGGTGACCGCACCTACCTGAATATTCAGTGCCGGAGTCCAGATGTGGCCCAGCACTGAATATCCAAGATTAATCCATCAAAAATGGTGGGGTTTAGGGAGGAGTCATGATGTCATCAAAAGGAGTGAGGTGTAGTTGGGTGTGGGTGAGAAGGGCATGGCTTAGGTAGGGAGTGAGTGGGGCTATGGTGGATCTTCAATGCTGATTGGCTGATACAACCAGACGTGGGTATGACCACCTATCAGAAGTATGCAAATCAGGTCTGACAAAACCTATATAACTATACTACTGTTCTACTTAGGGTCCTTCTTGCAGACTTCACAGTCAGCATTTATGAAGGGGTATAGCATGGAGAGTATGTTGGTCTAATTGCTGGATAAGCCACATTATGATCTGGATAGAGAAAATTGGGTTTTGGTGGTCCTGTTATATGTATCTGTGGCATTTGATACCTGAGGCTTATTTGTAGAATATTTTGCCTCAAGCTGTGAGGAATGAAGAACTTAAAAAGAGAACATTTTATTTATTTTATTTTATTATGACATTTGTATCCTGCATTATCCCAAACAGAGTTCAGATTCAATGAAAGAAGATAAAGATAAAAATGAAAGTAGATAAAGACCATCCTGCTTATTTTTGAAGGAGAAGGGCGCCCAGCTTCTGACACAAATCAGGAGATGGGCGTCCTTCTCCTAAGGTCGCCCAAATCGGCATAATTGAAAGCCGTTTTTGGGCGTCCTCAACTGCTTTCCGTCGCGGGGACGACCAAAGTTCAAGGGGGCGTGTTAGCAGTTACAGAAGGCAAGATGGGGGCATGGTTAACAGATGGGCGTCCTCGGCTGATAATGGAAAAAAGAAGGGCGTCCCTGACGAGTATTTGGCCGACTTTACTTGGCCCATTTCTTTTTCACGACCAAGCATCAAAAAGATGCCCGAACTGACCAGATGACCACCGGAGGGAATTGGGGATGACCTCCCCTGACTTCCCCAGTGGTCACTAACCACCTCCCACCCCGAAAAAAACAACTTCAAAAACGTTTGTCTTTTTTTTTTTTTGAGTATGTGCTTTGCTATACCTCCATCCTTGCAACGGCAGTTGAGGACGTCCAAAATGTGGATGTTTCTGTAAGAAGGACATCCATGCCTTTGCTATGCCTCTGACACCCTTTTTATTTATGTGGATTTGGGATGACAAGTAGCAGCAGTAGGATTTGACCCAGCCACCTCTGGATTGCAAGACCAGTGCTCTAATCACTAGGACACTCTTCCACTCCACTCCCTTGAAATTTGGCCATCCCTGTGGGGGGGGGGGGGGGGAGTATGCAGGTTCCTGAGGAAGGGGAGGTATGTGAGTGTCAGTGGAGGCATAACAAAGGCATGGACGTCCTTCTTTCAAACATTTTGGACGTCCTCAACTGCCCCCCCCCCCACAGGGATGGCCACATTTCATGGGAGTAGAGTAGAGTGGAGGAGTGACCTAGTGGTTAGAACACTGGTCTTGCAATCTAGAGGTGGCTGGTTCAAATCCCACTGCTGCTACGTCTGATCCAAAATCCTGCTAAATAAAAGGGGTGTCAGAGGCATAGCAGGCATGGCTGTCCTTTTCACAAACATCCACATTTTGGACATCCTCAACTGTCATTGCAGGGAAGAATGTCCTCAACAGCCATCACTTCCCCTCCTTAGGAAGGAAATCGTGTGCAAATGAGCTAACAGCGAGCAGTTCATTTGCATGCATGCCCCAGTAAGGGAAGGGCTTTTTCTTTCAGTTAGTGGAACCAGTGCACTACAAATGTTGCGACCAAATGGCTTGGATTTGGTCATTTCTGAGATGGGTATCCTCGCTTTCCATTATCGCTGAAAACTGGGGACGACCATCTCTAAGGTCGACTTAAATTTCATGGTTTGAGCGTCCCCGACCGTATTAATGAAACGAAAGATGGACGTCCATCTTGTTTTGATAATATGGGTTGCCCCACCCCTTTACAGGGCCATCCTTAGAGATGGGCGCCCCCGTTCGATTATCCCCCTCCATATGGCCTATCCAATCTGTCCATCTGTGCCATCTGGTTTCCTTTCTTCTCCCTTAGAGATCCTGGGTAGTTGTCCTTTGTACTTGTTCCATGATCTCTAAGAGAGAATGGATGTTTCAGCATTTTGTACAAGTCAATATTTAAACTCATGTTCCCTGAAATTCAGCGCTGGCTGATATTAAGAACACAAGAATAACCAGACAGGGTCAGACCATCTAGCCCAATATCCTGTTTCAAACAGTGGCCAATCCAGGTCACAAGTGCCTAGCAGAAACCCAAATTCAAATATTGGTGGTGAATATCAGCGTATGCTGCAGACCACTCCTGTTATCCAGATAATGGTGATATTCGGCACTGCTATCCGGATGAATTTGGACGGCCATTTTTCTGTCCTAAGTTATCTGAAGTTATCTAGAGAGCAGCACTGAATATCACTGCTAAATGGACAGTTTCTCACTCCACCCTCACATAACCCCTGGGTTGCACCATGGTGGTCTGTAATAATTTTCAGCAGCAGTTTCGCTTTCTATTTCTTCAATAAACAAAAATAGAATCAAAATTGTTCTTATAATATGGCTTAAAATTCAACTGCCAATTACCAACTCGAAAACTGTCATGTGAGTCATCAGGCCAATTATATTCACTTGACTTGTGTTCAGACCAACGGATGTTACCATATTTAACAGAAATATCCAATATTGCTTTCCATAGTTTAATTGATATTCTCGATCTCCACCCCTCCAGTCTTTATGTACCATATCAATTATTCACCAATACAGATCTTCCACTCTGTGGCATTTCTGCAAATAGTGACTCACAAGAGGACCTAAAACATTGCATAAGTACATAAAGAATGCCATACTGAGGAAAGACAAAAGGTCCATCGAGCCCAGCATCCTGTCCCCGACAGCGGCCAATCCAGGTCAAAGGCACCTGGCAAGGTACCCAAACGTACAAACATTTTATACAAGTTATTCCCGAAATTGTGGATTTTTCCCAAGTCCATTTAGTAGCAGTCTATGGACTTATCCTTTAGGAAACCGTCCAACCCCTTTTTAAACTCTGCCAATGAATTCCAGAG
This sequence comes from Microcaecilia unicolor, assembly GCF_901765095.1. NCBI lineage: Eukaryota > Metazoa > Chordata > Amphibia > Gymnophiona > Siphonopidae > Microcaecilia > Microcaecilia unicolor. Next base: position 36,163,573 of record NC_044035.1, on the reverse strand, counting down.
TTTAATTACACGTTGGGTGAAGAAATATTTTCTCCGATTTGTTTTTAATGTACTACACTGCAGTTTAATCGCATGCCCCCTAGTCCTAGTATTTTTGGAAAGCGTGAACAGATGCTTCACATCCACCTGTTCCACTCCACTCATTATTTTATATATCTCTATCATGTCTCCCCTCAGCCGTCTCTTCTCCAAGCTGAAAAGCCCTAGCCTCCTTAGTCTTTCTTCATAGGGAAGTCGTCCCATCCCTGCTATCATTTTTGTTGCCCTTCGCTGCACCTTTTCCAGTTCCACTATATCTTTCTTGAGATGCGGCGACCAGAATTGAACACAATACTCAAGGTGCAGCCGCACCATGGAGTGATACAACGGCATTATAACATCCTCACATCTTTTCACCATACTTTTCCTAATACCCAACATTCTATTCGCTTTCCTAGCCGCAGCAGCACACTGAGCAGAAGGTTTCAGTGTATTATCCCTTTCTTGGTCCGTAACTCCTAACATGGAACCTTGCATGACGTAGTTATAATTCGGGTTCTTTATTCCCACATGCATCACCTTGCACTTGTTCACATTAAACGTCATCTGCCATTTAGCCGCCCAGTCTCCCAGTCTCGTAAGGTCCTTCTGTAATTTTTCACAATCCTGTTGCGAGTTAACGACTTTGAATAACTTTGTGTCATCAGCAAATTTAATTACCTTGCTGGTTACTCCCATCTCTAAATCATTTATAAATATATTAAAAAGCAACGGTCCTAGCACTGACCCCTGAGGAACCCCACTAACTACCCTTCTCCATTGTGAATACTGCCCATTTAATCTCACTCTCTGTTTCCTATCCTTCAACCAGTTTTTAATCCACAATAGGACATTTCCTCCAATCCCATGACCCTCCAATTTCCTCTGTAGCCTTTCATGAGGTACCTTATCAAACGCCTTTTGAAAATCCAGATACACAATATCAACCGGCTTACCAGTCCTTATTGTTAAAAAAGCTGTTTTTCTGGTTGGTATGATAAGGCACAGTCCGTGTTTTGACGTAATAAAATGCCTGCCTCAGGGGTCACAATATATTCAAACGGATAAAGATAAAGCTGTCCAAAAGGCACCGTTCGAAACTAAATAGAAACATCCATCAAAACCAATTCTAAATAAAAAGTCTTTATTGAAGCAACAACAGAGCTGCTCTTCCTAGGAAGCTGACACTTCAAAGGGACTCAGACCCTCAGCAAGCACAGTCTGCATAAATAACACACCATTGATAACTGCTGCCAAAGACAGTCTTTTGCTATACTCTGAAATTCTACACGTCTGCACGCAGTGAACTCTTAACCAAGAAAATCAATATTCTGACTTAAATAAAACTGTTTTAAGTGAATTTAGAAAAAGGAGCTAAATAGTATGTAAGGATAATTATCAAGTTTTGTGGAGATCTAAAAACAGTACTGTATTAGCATTGCTGTTAGCTGCATTCCAAGGAGTGCTTAAGATCAATTACTCTCTTTTGTACCTGAGCTGCTCAGCTCCCCTCCTCTTCCCCTCTCCATTGCCTACAGTAATTCCAAGCCTGCAACTTGAATAATGAGAATTATCTGGATTTGTAACCACGAGAGCTACACTGTTGCCTGTCACCCGACCTTAACTCTCCTTTCACAGCTGTACAACTGGCTATGGAAGAATGGCAGCTTGAAAGAGGAACCCGAGTGTTTAAGGTTAAGTGGAGGGGCATTTTCGAAAGAAACGTGTAAGTGGGATTTGGATGTCTTTGTAAAATATCCAAATCCGGAGGCAGGGTAAAGCTCATTTTCGAAAAAAGATGGACGTCCGTCTTTCATTTTCAAAAGACCAAGTACGTCCTTGGATTTGGACATCCTTAGATTTGGATGTCTTTGACTTTCGGCGATTTTTGAAACCAAAGACGTCCAAGTCAAAAACGTCCAAATGCAAGCCATTTGGACATGGGAGGAACCAGCATTTGTAGTGCACTGGTCTCCCTGACATGCCAGGACAGCAATCAGGCACCCTAGGGAGCACTGCAGTGGACTTCATAAAATGCTCCAAGGTACATAGCTCCCTTACCTTGTGTGCTGAGCCCCCCCCCCCAAAACCCACTATCCCCAACTGTACACCACTACCATAGCCCTTACGGGCGAAGGGGGCACCTAGATGTGGGTACAGAGGGTTTCTGGTGGGTTTTGGAGGGCTCGCTGTTTCCTCCACAAATGTAACAGATAGGGGGGTATAGGCCTGGGTCCACCTGTCTGAAGTGCACTGCACTCACTAAAACTGCTCCATGGACCTGCATGCGCTGTCATAGACCTAAATATGACATCTGAGGCTGGCATAGAGGCTGGCAAGTAATATTTTTAATAATGCTTTTTGAGGGTGGGAGGGGGTTAGTGACCACTGGGGGAGTAAGGGGAGGTCACCTAGTCATTACGGGCACTTTTTTGTGCCTTATTCATTATAAAAACAGGTGCGGGTGAAAACGTCCAAGTTGTAGTCATGGACGTCTCTGCTTTTTTCGATTATGGGTCAAGTCTTAGGAACGCCCAAGTCCTGCTTTCACCATGACTCCGATACGTCCCCTTGAAATTTAGACATCCTTGCGACGTACTTCAGTTAGAGACGTCCAAAATCAGGTTTTGATTATACCGATTTGGACATCTCTGAGAGATGGACGTCCAAGTGACAATTTATGTCACTTTTTGGATGCCCATCTCTTTCGAAAATGAACCTGTTAGTCTCCTCTGTCATACTGCTCAGTTCTGTACTTGCAAGCATTATTCAAACAGCAAACAAAGGAAACTGATATGAGAGCTATACTGTGGCTTCTCGCACACTCTACACTCTCCCTTACTGCTGCACAACTGACTATGGAAGAATGGCAGTTTGAAAGAGAAACCCTACCTAATACCAGCGAATCATTGCATCATTTTGAGTCTGCCACAACAGCACATCCACACCTCCTCACCTTACAAACTCCTGAAACTTCATGACCTCTCCTCATCATCGGTGGCTTGTAACAGTCCAGTGGCAAGCATACCCATTTTTACTAAAGTATTAGAAACCTACATCAGTAAACAACTATCTTTATATCTGGAAACATTTTCTATATTACAGTGGTCACAATTTGGCTTCAGATCATCACATAGTACAAAACATTGCTGCTAGTTCTAACTACATATGTCAAACAACACCTATGCAAAGGTGACCACATAATTCTTCTCCAATTCGATATATTGGCAGCGTTCGATCTGATTGACCACACATTGCTACTCAAACGCCTGGACCAGATAGGAATAATAGGGACTGTGTTCAAATAGCTCAGTGAATTCCTTTCAAATTGAAGATATTCTGTCAAGCAAAACAACCAACTTTCCAACTACTGGTCTCCTAACTGTGGGGTCCCGCAGGGATCTCCCCTGTCACCTACCCTATTCAATCTCTTATGTCCTTCCTTGCCTCAATACACCTGGGTCTTAATGAACTACTATTATCCTATGCGGATGACATCCTGCTTCTTTTACCAGTGACAGCATCAAACATAGATCCAACTCAGTCTGTAGAGAATGGTATGACTGCGGTCAGCACCTGGGCCCTGACCAATAAATTGAAATTGAATGCTAAAAAAAACAAGGTCCTGTGGTTCCGAAATCAAGGAGTTGAGGTCCTATCATCAATATTTTTGCCCAATGGTCAAAGCTTTACAGTCGAGTCTGAAACCAGAGTACTAGGGTTCTTACTTGATTCTTCACTCACCTTCTCTTCTCATATTAACCAGGTATGGAAGAAAACACTATTCAAAATGAGACAGCTACGTCTAGTCAGATCATTCTTTGCATTACTAGTCAGTGGCGTAGCTACGTGGGGCCTGAGGGGGCCTGGGCCCCCGTAGATTCCAGCCTGGACCCCCCTCCCGGCAAACCCGCCCCCGCCACCACCTACCTTCACTTTTGCTGGCGGGGGACCCCACTCCCCGCCAGCCGACGTCCTCTCCATCCTGCTGTTGCATGCATTGCTGACGTCCTGCACGTTGTACGTGCAACGTCAGACTCAGGGAACAAAACTCTGTTCTCTGAGTCTGATGTCCTGCACGTACAATGTGCAGGACGTCAGCAATGCATGCAACAAGAGCAGGATGGAGAGGACGTCAGCTGGCGGGGAGTGGGGTCCCCCGCCAGCAAAAGTGAAGGTAGGCGGCGGCAGGGGAGGGTTCGCGGTGGGAGGGGGGTCAGAAAAGACGTGGGGGGCGGCAATGGCGGCGGGGGGGGCGGCGCCGGGGGAGGGCTAAAATGTGCCCCTCCCCTCGGGCTTTGGACCCCCCCTCCCACGGAAGTCTGGCTACGCCCCTGTTACTAGTCAATGTTAGTCCTATCTCACTTGGACTACTGTAACATTCTATTTACTACTTAACACTACTACTTAACATTTCTAGAGCGCTACTAGGGTTACGCAGCTCTGTACAGTTTAACAAAGAAGGACAGTCCCTGCTCGAAGGAGTTTACAATCTAAAGGACGAATTGGAAAGGTACTAATTGGAACTTGGTTTCTACCCAGAGCATAGCCTGGCATCAGCTCTTGGGTTCGGCTCCATAAGGGAAGATATTTGCAACGCACAACCTGCTTGTTGCTTTAACAACAACAGCGGACTACGCCATAAGCAGTAAAACTTTAAAACTTGTTTTCTTAGTATTTTCAAAATCCTACCAGTGTTATACTGGCTAACTAGAACAGAAAAAAAAAAAACAGAGTTCAGTGTCCAATGGTCGCTCCCCTGTGCACGGAGCAGGGCTCACAGACCTCATCTCACATATAAGAAATCTGCTCCGATTCCACCTCACCTTCCACTAGGAAATATAATACTGTTCGAACAAAATGAAGGTGAAGACGTAAATCAAATTCACCCCTAACACTCCAGGTAAACACATAATCAATGCTACATATTTAAGCACTTCTCAGCATCTGTGCTGTACTGCAATTTGTTACTATATACAGTGGTGGAAATAAGTATTTGATCCCTTGCTGATTTTGTAAGTTTGCCCACTGACAAAGACATGAGCAGCCCATAATTGAAGGGTAGGTTATTGGTAACAGTGAGAGATAGCACATCACAAATTAAATCCGGAAAATCACATTGTGGAAAGTATATGAATTTATTTGCATTCTGCAGAGGGAAATAAGTATTTGATCCCCCACCAACCAGTAAGAGATCTGGCCCCTACAGACCAGGTAGATGCTCCAAATCAACTCGTTACCTGCATGACAGACAGCTGTCGGCAATGGTCACCTGTATGAAAGACACCTGTCCACAGACTCAGTGAATCAGTCAGACTCTAACCTCTACAAAATGGCCAAGAGCAAGGAGCTGTCTAAGGATGTCAGGGACAAGATCATACACCTGCACAAGGCTGGAATGGGCTACAAAACCATCAGTAAGACGCTGGGCGAGAAGGAGACAACTGTTGGTGCCATAGTAAGAAAATGGAAGAAGTACAAAATGACTGTCAATCGACAAAGATCTGGGGCTCCACGCAAAATCTCACCTCGTGTGGTATCCTTGATCATGAGGAAGGTTAGAAATCAGCCTACAACTACAAGGGGGGAACTTGTCAATGATCTCAAGGCAGCTGGGACCACTGTCACCACGAAAACCATTGGTAACACATTACGACATAACGGATTGCAATCCTGCAGTGCCCGCAAGGTCCCCCTGCTCCGGAAGGCACATGTGACGGCCCATCTGAAGTTTGCCAGTGAACACCTGGATGATTCCGAGAGTGATTGGGAGAAGGTGCTGTGGTCAGATGAGACAAAAATTGAGCTCTTTGGCATGAACTCAACTCGCCGTGTTTGGAGGAAGAGAAATGCTGCCTATGACCCAAAGAACACCGTCCCCACTGTCAAGCATGGAGGTGGAAATGTTATGTTTTGGGGGTGTTTCTCTGCTAAGGGCACAGGACTACTTCACCGCATCAATGGGAGAATGGATGGGGCCATGTACCGTACAATTCTGAGTGACAACCTCCTTCCCTCCGCCAGGGCCTTAAAAATGGGTCGTGGCTGGGTCTTCCAGCACGACAATGACCCAAAACATACAGCCAAGGCAACAAAGGAGTGGCTCAGGAAGAAGCACATTAGGGTCATGGAGTGGCCTAGCCAGTCACCAGACCTTAATCCCATTGAAAACTTATGGAGGGAGCTGAAGCTGCGAGTTGCCAAGCGACAGCCCAGAACTCTTAATGATTTAGAGATGATCTGCAAAGAGGAGTGGACCAAAATTCCTCCTGACATGTGTGCAAACCTCATCATCAACTACAGAAGACGTCTGACCGCTGTGCTTGCCAACAAGGGTTTTGCCACCAAGTATTAGGTCTTGTTTGCCAGAGGGATTAAATACTTATTTCCCTCTGCAGAATGCAAATAAATTCATATACTTTCCACAATGTGATTTTCCGGATTTAATTTGTGATGTGCTATCTCTCACTGTTACCAATAACCTACCCTTCAATTATGGGCTGCTCATGTCTTTGTCAGTGGGCAAACTTACAAAATCAGCAAGGGATCAAATACTTATTTCCACCACTGTATATATAAAAAAAAATAAAAAAATAAAAAAAAAGTTATAAAAAAAAAATAAAAACAAATGTAAAAAAAACAAAACAAACAAAAAAAAAAAACCACCCACCCAAACCCTTTTAAGCCTTCTTTGGAAACAGGAATAAGTCAAACTAAACACTACTGTCCCATTCTGACATCGTAAAGACACCAGGACAGCCAGCTCAGCGTCCCGCTTCCTCTCCAGTGTACGCAGCACTTTGCCAGAGAGAGAGAGGCGGTGAGAACATCTAGACAAAGGCTGGCTCAGCTCAGAAATGGTGTATGTTAAAAAAGCCAACGCTGGTTGGCGACTCCTTCACGGTCACTGTGATGAGGTTGGCGGTAACATCCGTGACAAAGACATGTTCAATAAGGCTTCGCGTGGGCTTCCAGTCCTGACTGGTCTGGATGGAGATGGACATGTTTTGGCCCCGGCTGGAAACGGATTAATCCTGGTCGGAATCCGAGCTGCTCTCTTCCCCTGTACTCATTTCACACAGCATGGACGGCTTGCAGCTCTCCTCAGTGGGCTGCCCTTGTTCGGGCTGCTTCCTCTCCTCTTCAGGGCTGGCAGAAGGGCAAAGGGACTTGTTGACCTCTGCTCTTCCAGCTGGCTTTTCACTCTTACTAGCACTGTCTGTTGTCAGTGTAGATTTGGCCAGGCCAGGCCCACTGCCCTTGACAGCAAAACCGCTCGAGTTCCCAGCTGGGTTACTGGTGCACACTGCAAATCATACAGAATACAGCTGCCAGACTAATATACAGATTGAATAGATATACTAGTGTTTCAACTCATCTTAACAAACTGCACTGGCATCCCATAACAGAAAGACTCAGGTTCAAAGCTGCATGTTTAGTTTTTCAAATGTTACAGGGTTTCACCTCTGAACTGCTGACTAAGACCACTTCGCTACATTTGGTCCAGTCTAACAGACTGAAAAAAAAACTGATGCTAGCGTCACAGTTTCAGTAGACAATTCGAAATCAGAAGATTTTTAGCTCCCTGTACTTGGAGTTAAAATATGGAACTCTCTACCTATTGCCATCAAAACAGAAAACAGCTACCTTAGCTTGAGGAAGAAGCTAAAAACCTTTCTCTAGGCAAAGACTGCTTCATAACAATCCATTGACTTCTACCTCCTAGTAGCATCCATTATCCTTTCCTATAATGTTTTTGGCCTCATGCATTACACCAATGGTATCTAATTGTTCTCATACCTCACACTAACATTATTGGCTTTTGTCTTACCTAGAATGTAAACTGCACTGAACCCTGAAAAGGGGATATTAGCGGTATACAAAAATTGATTGGATTTGGTTTGGTCCATAGTTTTCTGATCATTCCCACTTTCTGCTTATACAGGAAGCACAATCTCCTTTGCAATTCTCCCTGTGGTAACTTGAGATTCAGTTGTAACTCCTGTTTATATTGTTATGTCCTAGTCAACCATGCATAGAGACAGTCTAACCAAGAGTAATTTGGACATGGTCCAATGAATTACTGGAGACTGGCACAGCCTACTAGAAGAGTTCCAAATTCTGTGGTGGAAAAGGTGATCTGGAACCAGTATGGAGAGAAAGAGAGAGAGAGAACATGAACAAAACCAAGTTAGGTCAGACTAATGGTCCACTAACCACCTTATAATTGAAAGAGAAAAACGCCTAGATTTCGACCCAAATCGGGAGATAGACGTTTATCTCACAAAAACGAATAAATCGGTATAATGGAAAGCCGATTTTGGACGTTTTCAACTGCACTCCATCGCGGAAGCGTACAAAGTTGACGGGGGCGTGTCAGAGGCGTGGTGAAGGTGGAACTGGGGCGTGGTTATCGGCCGAGGAGAGATGGGCGCCTTTCGCCGATAATGCAAAAAAAAAAAAGTATGCGTTTGTAGCTAGAATTTAGGGCACTTCTTGGACCCTGTTTTTTCACGAATAAGGCCCCAAAAAGTGCCCTAAATGACCAGATTACCCCCAGAGGGAATCGGGGACGACCTCCCCTGACTCCCCCAGTGGTCACTAACCCCCTCCCACCACAAAAAATGATGTTTCACAACTTTTTATTTTCACCATCAAATGTCATACCCACCTCCCTGGCAGCAGTATGCAGGTCCCTGGAGCAGTTGTTAGGGGGTGCAGTGGACTTCAGGCAGGTGGACCCAGGCCCATCCCCCCCTACCTGTTACAATTGTGCTGCTTAATGCTTATTAGTCGTCCAACCCCCCAAACCCACTGTACCCACATGTAGGTGCCCCCCTTCACCCCTTAGGGCTATAATAATGGTGTAGACTTGTGGGCAGTGGGTTTTGAGGGGGATTTGGGGGGCTCAACACACAAGGGAAGGGTGCTATGCACCTGGGAGCTCTTTTACCTTTTTTTTTTGTTTTTGTTAAAGTGCCCCCTAGGGTGCTCGGTTGGTGTCCTGGCATGTGAGGGGGACCAGTGCACTACGACTCCTGGCCCCTCCCACGAACAAATGCCTTGGATTTATTTGTTTTTGAGCTGGGCGCTTTCATTTTCTATTATCACTGAAAAACAAAAATGCCCAGCTCACAAATTGTCGAATAAAACATGGACGTCTATTTTTTTCAAAAATACGGTTCGGTCCGCCCCTTCACGGACCCGTTCTTGGAGATAAACGCCCATGGAGATAGACGTTTTCGTTCAATTATGCCCCTCTAAGCCTAATAATCTGTTTCCAACACTGACCAATCTGGGTGACGTAAGTACCCAGCAATTTATTTTAAATTATTATTATTACAGACAAATGAACCATCTCTAGAAGACATCAATCATACCACCCAAATAATTAAGAAGGTAAAAGATTACAAAACACCTCACTGCTTGGATGGGGGGGGGGGGGGGGGGGGGGGGGGGGGGGAGGGGAGAGATAGAACTAAGGGGAATGATAGAAGAAATCAAATATCGGAAAAAGGTTTTAAGCATGAATAAACAACAGGCACCTAATTAAGGTATCAATTTAGCCAACTGCTATCTAGTTTTATTTTATTTTTATTCTTCTTTTTAATGTTTTTTATTGTAATATTTTAATTATAGTTTGTATGTGTTTTATTATTGTAAATGTTTATTTGGAACTCATCTAGATATGTAGGTGTAATAAATATATTACGAGTCGGTGTGGAAGTAGCTCAATTAAGTAATTGTATCGGGAAAATCTTAACTGTCCAGGGACATAGAAAATATAACTATTTCCCATGTATTTTACTCAAGATTTACAGAACATCTTAGAAAAAATGAAGTACCCAAACTATGGGATTCTTTTACTAAGGCACACTTATAGATTTAGCGTTCCATAGTTAAAGGACCCCTATGTGTTTTTGACCACATAATTAAAAATAATTTGTGGTGTTCCTGAGTAACATTTGCATAGTTTGAGTAAATCCAAATTCTGTGTCTCCATAAAAAGTCCAGAGATTATGAAAGTAGAGACACATTATCATATTTAGATCTTGCTCAAAGACTAACATAACCATTGATGTGGCTTACATAAGTACATACAGTGGTGGAAATAAGTATTTGATCCCTTGCTGATTTTGTAAGTTTGCCCACTGACAAAGACATGAGCAGCCCATAATTGAAGGGTAGGTTATTGGTAACAGTGAGAGATAGCACATCACAAATTAAATCCAGAAAATCACATTGTGGAAAGTATATGAATTTATTTGCATTCTGCAGAGGGAAATAAGTATTTGATCCCCCACCAACCAGTAAGAGATCTGGCCCCTACAGACCAGGTAGATGCTCCAAATCAACTCGTTACCTGCATGACAGACAGCTGTCGGCAATGGTCACCTGTATGAAAGACACCTGTCCACAGACTCAGTGAATCAGTCAGACTCTAACCTCTACAAAATGGCCAAGAGCAAGGAGCTGTCTAAGGATGTCAGGGACAAGATCATACACCTGCACAAGGCTGGAATGGGCTACAAAACCATCAGTAAGACGCTGGGCGAGAAGGAGACAACTGTTGGTGCCATAGTAAGAAAATGGAAGAAGTACAAAATGACTGTCAATCGACAAAGATCTGGGGCTCCACGCAAAATCTCACCTCGTGTGGTATCCTTGATCATGAGGAAGGTTAGAAATCAGCCTACAACTACAAGGGGGGAACTTGTCAATGATCTCAAGGCAGCTGGGACCACTGTCACCACGAAAACCATTGGTAACACATTACGACATAACGGATTGCAATCCTGCAGTGCCCGCAAGGTCCCCCTGCTCCGGAAGGCACATGTGACGGCCCATCTGAAGTTTGCCAGTGAACACCTGGATGATTCCGAGAGTGATTGGGAGAAGGTGCTGTGGTCAGATGAGACAAAAATTGAGCTCTTTGGCATGAACTCAACTCGCCGTGTTTGGAGGAAGAGAAATGCTGCCTATGACCCAAAGAACACCGTCCCCACTGTCAAGCATGGAGGTGGAAATGTTATGTTTTGGGGGTGTTTCTCTGCTAAGGGCACAGGACTACTTCACCGCATCAATGGGAGAATGGATGGGGCCATGTACCGTACAATTCTGAGTGACAACCTCCTTCCCTCCGCCAGGGCCTTAAAAATGGGTCGTGGCTGGGTCTTCCAGCACGACAATGACCCAAAACATACAGCCAAGGCAACAAAGGAGTGGCTCAGGAAGAAGCACATTAGGGTCATGGAGTGGCCTAGCCAGTCACCAGACCTTAATCCCATTGAAAACTTATGGAGGGAGCTGAAGCTGCGAGTTGCCAAGCGACAGCCCAGAACTCTTAATGATTTAGAGATGATCTGCAAAGAGGAGTGGACCAAAATTCCTCCTGACATGTGTGCAAACCTCATCATCAACTACAGAAGACGTCTGACCGCTGTGCTTGCCAACAAGGGTTTTGCCACCAAGTATTAGGTCTTGTTTGCCAGAGGGATTAAATACTTATTTCCCTCTGCAGAATGCAAATAAATTCATATACTTTCCACAATGTGATTTTCCGGATTTAATTTGTGATGTGCTATCTCTCACTGTTACCAATAACCTACCCTTCAATTATGGGCTGCTCATGTCTTTGTCAGTGGGCAAACTTACAAAATCAGCAAGGGATCAAATACTTATTTCCACCACTGTAAGTACATAAGTAGTGCCATACTGGGAAAGACCAAAGGTCCATCTAGCCCAGCATCCTGTCACCGACAGTGGCCAATCCAGGTCAAGGGCACCTGGCACGCTCCCCAAACGTAAAAACATTCCAGACAAGTTATACCTAAAAATGCGGAATTTTTCCAAGTCCATTTAATAGCGGTCTATGGACTTGTCCTTTAGGAATCTATCTAACCCCTTTTTAAATAATGTGATCCAATGATTACAACAAAAATGTTAAATTGGAGTCTAAGGATATAGGGAGTTCCGTCTCTCCACTTTGTTGCTCAGATCATTCTCTAGTGGGTAAATAGAAAGCCTTTGTAATTGGCAGGAGTGTTTCCAATGGTATGCTAAGCATATCGGAGAAAACAGCCACAAAGCGAGGAGGAACGTTCTATCCCTACAAGTAGCACACACAGGTCAAAGAGTAGGGTATTATCATTCATAATCGATATGTTCATGTATTATTTTATTTATATGTATCTCTTCTAGACTCCTGAGGCAGGTGCCTGTGTGCCAAACCACAGCTGCTGGGTTGAGTCTTTTGGTGTTTTTTTAATAAAACATCACACATTAGAATCATTGCATCTCTCTTGTGTCCTTTGGAAGAGCCTACCCATCCTATTCTTTGATCTGTGCATACTAAGCATATCAACACATACCTGTGGAGTCAAGACCTGAACTTTAGGAAACTTCAAAACTCTAAAGTTCACAGGCCTAGAAAGATTCTCTAAATGCTCCATTCTTCTATTATAAATTGATTTATCTTTAATGAAGGCACCATTAATAGTCTTGACCTCCTCCATAGCCTCTATCTTCCCTCCATAGATTTCCAAATTGGGCTTAGTACTTTGTATTATACCTTGCATCTCCAATGACAGAGCATTAAGCTCAGCCATGCAGAAAGTGAAGCATCCAGTCTTACTGGTATCATCCACAGAGAATCAAGTGTAACAACCAGTGGTTTTGACAGAGGAGGGTGAGGAGATCCAGATGAAGCAATTACCTCCAAAGAAGTCTGTTGCAACTATGATGTTCCATTGGCTTATGTCAAAGCTCTTCTATCAAACACAACCAGCAGTCCCACCATCTCCTTCCAACCTTGGGACTGCCATTGTTCGTGCCCGACTCTGCTTAATGATCACCTGAAAAGAATGATTCCAGCGTATCCTATGTATTACAGGTGGGTATATCACAGCCTTGATGATCTCCGAGGCTTTCAGGACTGGTTGTTGCACATAGAGGGTGTCATCTATAGGGAGAGAAGGAGCAGGTTTGTGAAAGTAAGGTTGTGGATGGGTATATTTATTTATTTATTGCATTTGTACCCCACATTTTCCCACCTCTTTGCAGGCTCAATGTGACTTATATAGAGCTCACACAGCAACTGTCTTCTATGGGAGGCACTGTTAATTGTTTCAGACTCACCATAGGCGCCCGGTATAAGAGGCTTGGAGAGGCTAAGCCTCCCCTGAGGGGTTTAAATTGTTGATTTACCTCCATCCTCACAGCAGGAGCTGCAGTGAAAGCCCTCTAGCCTTGTGTAACCAGTTGTAGAAATTGGTTTATGGTTTAATTTGTTTAACTTACTGCTGGGAGAGCAGGGGGGGGGGGGGGGGGGGTTGGCTGGAGGTGTCCTGGGTTGTCAGAGAGATATTTAACAAGGATGACTTCCTGACCTGCACTGAGGACAGATAGCAGCAGAATCGGATACTGGGCCAGCATGATCAGAAAAAGTCACCAGACAACAAAGGTAGAAAAGATCATTTTATTTTCATTATAGTGTTTGGAATATGTCCACTTTGAGAATCCGGTGCTCAACATTAAAAGTTTATATTTATTTACGGCATTTTATCCCACATTAAACATGAATTAGGGTGTTTTGTGGCTCTACATGAGAATTGTGATGATCTGATCCCTTGTTTCATATTGTTGACGGTCTGCATTTTCCGTATGGGTGGTATATTGGTGTATTAGGTTCTGCCCAGTGTAATATTTATGGTACAGTAAGGTGTGTTTTTGCACAAAGTTGAGCGATTGTGGTTAGAATATGCTTTGAGCAACCACTTTATTCTTTGACATATGATACATATTGTAAAGTGTATCCTCTTTTCTCAGCGGTTGCAGCTCTCCCCAACCTGAAGAACACCTTCCAGTACTGCTCCTGTTTTTCCACCTCAGAACAATGCAGCTTTTTAGTGCCTAAAAAGGGGTTTCCCTCTTTCCCTCAGTTGTGGCACCAAAACACAAAATAAAGCACAGTTATCGTTCACCTTTCTCAAGCCGGTTAGTTTCCCAGTCCCGGCTTCCACAGCTGCTGCCTCTCCCTCCCTCCTGGGGGAGAGTAGCAGCACATAACGAAAAAAAGAAAGAAAACAAATACCCTGTTCAGTGTAGCGGGTTTTTCCAAAACCCAGTTCACTTTTAGTCAAGCTTGCAAAACACAACTCAGTTTAGCCAGGCTTTCAAAACACAGTTCAGTTCTAGCCAAGCTTCAAAAACATAGCTCAGTCCAGCTAGGCTTTCAAAAAAACACAGTTCAATTTTAGGCCAAGCTTTCAAAACACAGCTCAGTTTAGCCAGGCTTTCAAAACACAGTTCAGTCCTAGCCAAGCTTCAAAATACAGTTCAGTTTTAGCCAAGCTTTCCAAAACACAGCTCAATTTAGCCAGGCTTTCAAAACACAGTTCAGTTCTAGCCAAGCTTTCCAAAAAACATAGCTCAGTCCAGCTAGGCTTTCAAAACACAGTTCAGGTCTAGCCAAGCTTTCAAAAATACAGTTCAGTTCTAGCCAAGCTTTCCAAAACACAGCTCAATTTAGCCAGGCTTTCAAAAACACAGTTCAGTTATAGCCAAGCTTTCAAAATACAGCTCAATCTAGCCAGGCTTTCAAAACCCAGCTCAGCTTAGCCAGGCTTTCAAAAAAACCACAGTTCAGTTCTAGCCATGCTTTCCAAAACACAGCTCAAGTTAGCCAGGCTTTCAAAACACAGTTCAGTAATGGCTTTGCGCAGGCTCAAAGCCTAGGGTCCCACCCTCTTGGTCAGTCATACTCCTACCTGACCTCCTCCCGCTTGACCCGGCTTGGCCCCGCTACTTCCTTGGCTTTCGCTGAGCCAGAGCTGAAAAGTCCATCGGCTCTTCTTGGGTGTTCTCCGGTTCAGTCAACTCCATAGGGCAAGGCTCCCTCTCTGCCTCTCTCTCCTCAGGAGCCCAATCCATATTCTCCTCGCCCCGCCCTTCTCCCAGCTGCTCACCCTTTCTTTCATTAAAGCTCTTTGGTGTCTCTTCTTTCTCCACCCACCTGTTCCACCACCTCTTCCACCAGGTTGGAGAATCAGCCTTATTCCTTCCCCTACGGCCCTCCTCTGGAGACTCTTGGGAATGCACATAGTTTCTCTTATCCCCGGTCTCCCTTGGGGCATGCTGGGAGTTGTAGTTCTTTATTTCTAGTTTTTCCTGGGGAATGCCTGCCTATAACGGGGGTATTCTGGCCTATCCCAGGGTTCCTTTGGGGCCTGTCCTACATACTCTTTACAATATCTAATATCTAAATTTAATAAAAGGTATTAATTGTGACTTTTATTTTTATTTATTTTTCTGTGTGTTATCAGACAATTATGGATTTAAGCTCCGCCCCTGGCCCCACCCTAACCCCTCCCCCTTTAGCCTCCCCAAACAGTTGGGCCACCGAATGCCTAAGAGACTCACTGGGGTTCCCATCACTGTCTCCAGCAAGCCAGGCAGTTCTTCCACTCTTTCCACAATGACAGGCACCAAAGTGTCTCCCTGTATAGATCTCCCCAAGTCCACAGGAACAATCCATGGGAGCACTGCTACCGAGTAGCAGCAGCAGTGGCCATCTTGGATCAAGCTCCAACCTCTCTGCTTTAATCGTAGCAACTTGTGATGATGTCATCACTTGTGTGCCTGTCTCAATCCTGCTGGGCAATAGAAAGTAAAAAGAATTTTCTCATCAAGGAAATGAGGATCATTCATCTGCTGGAGTTTCTATAACTTTCTTTGAAATGAGAGAAGAGCACTGAGAATAGTGGCTAAAAAGTTCACTTGATGAATGTTGTACTAAAATTTCATTGCACCTTTTGGAAGCTGATAACCAAACTCATTACACCTTTGAAATACAAGTTGGGTAAATAATTCATGGACAATTAAACTGACAGTTTGGAATCATTCCCACAGTGTGTCTGTTGTTTTCTGGCAGACCTTGCACCAGAGCCACAGAGAGGAAATTGTCCTTTATGCTGAGTCTCAAAGCCATATGAGGAGAGTTACTCCGAATACTGACAGTTCAGGGCTGTCACACCCTCCCCTCAAGCCCATTTTCCAGTGAACAACACCACCTGTCTAATACAGAATGTTACACCAGTGAAACTGCTTGCAGTGTGATAACAGGGTACCATGTAATTCGAATTATTAATAAGCTACTCATGTGTGTTATATGAGATTGCAAAATATACTTTAGCTGAACCAGCTACTTCATTGGCAGCAGCTGTCTAATCAGTAGTCCTCTTATCAGTTTTCTAGGCAAATTCAGGTATGATAGTGGCGGTGATTATGGTGACAGGATGTCATCCTCAATAAGTGATATGAACACAGGTGCCATTTCCAAAGACAGCTGCCTCACTCCTCTGTCATTTCCCCCTGAATCATGTAAAAATGTGGCCTGGGCTGAAGCCAGTATACAGACAGGAGCTTGGATAATGTGAAATGCAGGGAAAGCCAGCAGGTAATTATGAAGCATGGTCTCAGTTAATAGGCCTTCATCCCATACAGCCCTCTGTCATTCTATACGTACTAGATGACACTTGCTTAAATGTGTTGTGCCTGTTACCTCTTTCCAGCAGGACTCCACCACTTTTGCCCCAAACATTTTCCTCTTCCCTAGCCCCAGCCTCAATGTCTTAATATGCCTTAATATTGCCCTTCAAGCTCCCATTGTCTCCTTCCAATGTTCAATGTTTGTGTTCCATTGTTGCACTCCTTAACGACACTTCGATTGTCTCGCATAATTCTGCACAATATAATCCATAACTTCCATCATTCATTTCTTATTGTAAGCCACACTGAACCCGCAAAAAGGTGGGAAAATGTGGGATACAAATGCAATAAATAAAATAAATAAATGTAAGCATGAATCAGATATTCTCTCAATCCCTTACTTATCCCACGCTGCCTCTTTCTCTTTCTGAATTCCCCCTCCCTGTCCCCCTCTCTTTCACAATACTCCCTTTACCCCATCTAGTCATTCTTCCTCTCTCTTACTCCCCCACCTCCACCCGCCGAACTATATTTACATAAACTGCCCATCTGTCCAGTTCAGAGCACTGTCTCAGATGACATGTCTTGTGCACCATTTCCTTGACTATGTCTAGTGAAGATGGATCGCAAAAGCAAGAAATGTCTGCTGCAATGGAAAAATTACACTCTAGGTGTGGGTGACTGACCTGTGTGTTCACACTCTGCATTTTTTCACTCTACACTGTCAATAAGGTTACGAGGTTTGTGGTTTGCAAATTTTGGACACCTGGGTGGGGCAGGGCAGACCCCCACCTCCAGCAACTTTCCATCATAAAAATGATAATCTACTAAAAATGAATCTTCTATGCCTTTATACCATGCATCACATTATTTAAGTTTCTTAACACTTAATATTTAGGATCCTGTATGAAATCGTAAGATGGCTGGTAAGTCTCAAATAGAAGAGAATTAATTATACAACAACAAAAAAAACAAAGCACTGAGTTTGATTCCCACATCAGGCACAGCTCCTTGTGACTCTGGGCAAGCCACTTAACCCTCCATTGCCCCAGGTACAAATAAGCACCTGTATATGTAAGCCGCATTGAGCCTGCCATGAGTGGGAAAGCGCGGGGTACAAATGTAACTTTAAAAAAAAAACTGTCAAAATGGCCTGCCTACAATATTGCCCTTGACAAATTAGCCCCCCGATGCTGCCTTGTCCTAGATTCTGTGACTGGTTGCAGGGGGCCTGGCTATTGTGGGGTGGGTCCCTCAGTGATCACCCTACCCCTGAAGGGTGGCCTAGCATTTGAATACTGGCACATTTTTTGCTAGAAAAAAGGCACTGAACGTTGGCATGGTTTCTGAGAAGGTTTGAGAGAAAAGGACATTTCTCTGGGTAAATGAACATTATTTTGCTCTGTGCTTTGGCGATTTAAAGATAGGGGGTTAAAAAAAGAAATTGTAGGCTTATTGATAAAGACAGTTTGAATTTTAACAAACTTTATTAACTAGTTTCCATAATGTAAAATACTTTTCCCCATAGAGTTATTCTTGAACTTTCTGCCAGAGGTAGGTACTTAATTGTCACAGCCTACAGCATTAATAGAGGCGCAGCAGGGTCTAGTTCAGTCTTCAATGAAAAAAAACAAACAAACGTTATTAACTACTTTTCATAGTGTACAACCCTTTTCCCCATAGTTTTAAACTGAAACTTTCTGCCAGAGGTAGAAACTTAACTGTAATAGCCTAGAGCATTAAAAAGCATAGTAGCAGAACAGGGCTCAAAGTTTCTGTCTTAAAAGAGAAAGCTGTTTTCTGTTCTTTGCCAGGAGGAAAGGTAGCAGTGCTACTGACCTGAATTAAGGTACTGTGAGGAAGGTAGAAAAGCTGCAAAAATCACTAAGATAATATGATTATTGTGTTAACCTTCGAAGAGTCTATTTAAAGCAGTTCCCTTATAATCAAAACTATATAGAGGGGGAAGGTCCCAGGTAACCTTCCTTCTGAGATGTTCTGAGAGAAAAGGACATTTCTCTGGGTAAATGAACACTGTTTTGCTCTGTGCTTTGGTGGTTTAAAGATTGAGGATAAAAGAGAAATTGTAGGTTTATTGATAAAGACAGTTTGAACTTTAAAAAGCAAACTATATTAAATAGTTTCCATAGTGTAAAACCCTTTTCCCCGTAGTTTTAAACTTAAGTTGTCTGTAAATAATGGTGAAAGAAAGCCAGGAGTGTTTAAGGAGAGAGCAGAGTAAAGGATGCACATTATCCCCTTTAATTTCTAAGCAGCTTGAAGATGCAAGGAAAAAACACAATTTGAAGTATCTATATAAGAATGCTAGAAGCCTAAAAAATAAGATGGGGGAGTTAGAGTATATAGCACTAAATGAAAAGGTAGATATATTAGGCATCTCAGAGATATGGTGGAAGGAGGACAATCAATGGGACACTGTGCTAACAGGGTACAAATTATATCGCAGTGATAGAGTGGATCAAATTGGAGGGGAGTTGTACTAAATGTTAAAGAAGGAAATGAGTCACAAAAAATAAACATTCTACATGAAACAGGAAACATGGATAGAAATTGCATGTGTGAAGGGAAGGAGTAAACTGGTAGGACTGTACTACAAAGAACTATTTACAGAGATTAGGAAAGCTGGCAAATTGGGCAACAGTATAATAATGGGTGATTTCAATTACCCTAATATTTTGACTGGATAAATGTTACATCAGGGAATGCAGTGGCGTTCCCAGGGGGGCTGACACCCGGGGCGGATCGCCGATGCGCCCCGCCCCCAGGGTGCAGCCCCCCCAGATGCAGTGCGACCCCCCCCGCGAAAGACCCCCCCCCAGGTGCATGCCGCTGGGGGGGTGCCGCGCGCGCCTGTCCTTCGTTCGTTCCATGCTCCCTCTGCCCCAGAACAGGAAGTAACCTGTTCTGGGGCAGAGGGAGCATGGAACGAACAAAGGACAGGCACGCGCAGCACCCCCCCAGCGGCGTGCACCCGGGGTGGACCACCCCCACTACCCCCCCCTTGGTATGGCACTGAGGGAATGCTAGGGAGGTAAAATTCCTAGACGTAATAAATGAGTGTTTCTTGGAGCAACTGGTCCAGGAACCAATAGTCCTTAGGGGAATACAAGACATAGTACAAGAGGTAACAGTGTTGAATCCTCTGGGAAACAGTGATCATAACATGATCAAATTTGAGCTAATATCTGGAGTGAACTTAGAAAGGAAATCTACTGTAGCAGCCTTTCATTTTCCAAAGGGCGACTATGATAAAATGAGAAAAATGGTTAAAAGAAGCTAAAAGGATCGACTGCAAAGGTTAGGACTTTAAATCAGGTGTGGATGCTGTTTAAAAATACCATCTTGGAAGCCCAGAGCAGTTGTATCCTATGTATTTACAAAGGTGGAAACGACGAGAAAACAACAGCCGGCATAGTTAAGAGGCTATTAGAGCCAAAATAACATTCTTCAAAGAATGGAAAAAGGCCCCGTATGAACAAAATAAGAAGCAACATAAGTGCTGGCAAGTTAGATGCAAAGCATTAATAAAGAAGGCTAAAAGAGAATATGAAAGGAAACATGCCGCAGAGACAAAAACTCGCAGTAACAACTTTTTCAGGTACCTCAGAAGCAGAAAGCCTATGAGGGAATACATGGGACCATTAGATCAGGAAGGATCAAAAGGGGCACTCAGGGAGGACAAGGCCATAGTAGAGAGAATGAATGAATTTTTTGCTTTGGTCTTTATGGAAGAAGATGTAAGAAATCTACCTGTACCAGAAATGGTTTGCAAGGGTGACGACGTGGAGGAACTGAAAGAAATCTCGGTGAACCTGGAAGATGCACTGAGTAAAAGTGATAAATTAAAGAGTAGTAAATCACCTGGACTGGATGGCACGTACCCTAGGGTACTGAAAGAACAACATGAAATTGCTGAGCTGCTGTTAGTGATCTGTAACCTATAATTAAAATTGTCCATAATACCTGAAGATTGGATGGTGGTCAGTGTAACGCTGATTTTTAAAAAGGGTTCCTTTTCCGGAGGTGCGAAGGCGGTAGAACGAGAGGACATGAAATGAGATTGAAGGGGGGCAGACTCAAGAAAAATGTCAGGAAGCATTTTTTCACGGAGAGAGTAGTGGATGCTTGGAATGCCCTCCCACGGGAGGTGGTGGAAATGAAAATGGTAACAGAATTCAAACACGCGTGGGATAAACATAAAGGAATCCTATTCAGAAGGAATGGATCCTAAGGAGCTTAGCCGAGATTGGGTGGCAGAGCCGGTGGCGGGAGGCGGGGATGGTGCTGGGCAGACTTATACGGTCTGTGCCAGAGCCGGTGGTGGGAGGTGGGGCTGGTGGTTGGGAGGCGGGGATAGTGCTGGGCAGACTTATACGGTCTGTGCCAAAACCGGTGGTGGGAGGTGGGGCTGGTGGTTGGGAGGCGGGGATAGTGCTGGGCAGACTTATATGGTCTGTGCCCTGAAGAGGACAGGTACAAATCAAAGTACGGTATACACAAAAAGTAGCACATATGAGTTTATCTTGTTGGGCAGACTGGATGGACCATGCAGGTCTTTTTCTGCCGTCATTTACTATGTTACTATGTAATGGTGATCAGGGAAATTACAGACCAGTAAGCCTGACTTCAGTGCCAGGCAAATTAGTGAAAACTATTATAGCAAATAAAATTACAAAACACATAGACAAACATGGTTTAATGCGACAGAGTCAGCATGGGTTCAGCCAAGGGAAGTCTTGCCTCACCAATTTGCTTTAGTTCTTTAAAGGCATGAATAAAAATGATGATAAAGGTGAGCCAGTTGATGTAGGGTATCTAGATTTTCAGAAAGCTTTTGACAAAGTTCCTCATGAGAGACTCCTGAGAAAATGAAAGAGTCATGGGATAGGAGGCAATGTTCTGTTGTAGATTAGGAACTGGTTATTGGACAGAAAACAGAGGGTAGGGTTAAATGGCCATTTTTCTTAATGAAGAAGGTGAATAGTGGAGTGCCACAGGCAGGGCTGGTCTTAGGGCGAGGCGACTGAGGCGACCGCATAGGGCCTTGCGCTCAAGGGGGCCCCGCGTGGCACGCCTGAAGTCGCCCCGCCCCGACCACCCAAGCTCCAGTCCCCCCCGCCCTCTGAATTTTAAGTTACCTCGTCGTCGACGTCGGAGCGGCCGGCAGGTAGTAGCAGCCGTGAAAAGCATGCGAGCTGCTGGGCGGCGCTTCGGGAGCCTTCCTTTCCTTTCCCTTGTTCAGCTCTGGTCCCGCCCTCGTTTTGAGGCCGGCCATCTTTTTTGAAAATACGGTTCCGGCCAGCTGTTGCACCGCCGCCAAAATAGATCGCCGGCAACGTTCGATTATGCCCCTTGGTATTACTAATACATTTACATTTGTGAATTTCCAAACTGTTTTTGGTGGTTAAACCAGACTAATGCTGTTTTTTTATTAGTCTGTAGACTGCTGTTTTTGCTCTGTTTTGTTATTATGTATTCATTTCTTATATGAGAATGTCAATAAAACATTTAAACAAAACAAAATATTTTTTTTAAATGTGGGCATAGTTTTGCAATGTGCCTATTTTGATGAATTTTGTGAACAGCATTTACTGAAAGCTTTTACCATACACCGAAAGGACAGATGCAACATTTTATTTATTTTTATGTCATTTTGACAGGGAAACAACAGAAAACAATATAATAAATATCAGTGATATTTTCATGCTGTTTTCTTATGATGACACATCGCTATCATTTGATGTATGTTGCAATTACATGTTGAATTACAGCTGGTATAAAACAATGCAGGACGAGAAGTTGCCCCTTCTGTCAGAGAGAGAGAGAGAGAGAGAGAGAGAGAGAGAGACAAAGAGAGAGAGAGAGAAAGAAACAGAAAGAACTCCTCTAACTTATTCCGCATCATGGAAATGAGCTGTGAGCAGTATCAATGGACTATTTCATTTATTTTTTTGTTACATTTGTACCCCGCGCTTTCCCACTCATGGCAGGCTCAATGCGGCTTACATGGGGCAATGGAGGGTTAAGTGACTTGCCCAGAGTCACAAGGAGCTGCCTGTGCCTGAAGTGGGAATCAAACTCAGTTCCTCAGGACCAAAGTCCACCACCCTAACCACTAGGCCACTTCTCCACTGTTGCTACTATTTGAGATTCTACATGGAATGTTGCTATTCCACTAGCAACATTCCATGTAGAAGTCAGCCCTTGCAGATCACCAATGTGGCCGTGCAGGCTTCTGCTTCTGTGAGTCTGACGTTCTGCACGTACGTGCAGGACGTCAGACTCACAGAAACAGAAGCCTGCGCAACCTTCTACATGGAATGTTGCTAGTGGAATAGCAACATTCCATGTAGAATCTCCAATAGTATCTATTTTATTTTTGTTACATTTGTACCCTGCGCTTTCCCACTCATGGCAGGCTCAATGCGGCTTACATGGGGCAATGGAGGGTTAAGTGACTTGCCCAGAGTCACAAGGACCTGCCTGTGCCTGAAGTGGGAATCGAACTCAGTTCCTCAGTTCCCCAGGACCAAAGTCCACCACCCTAACCACTAGGCCACTCCTCCACTATGTAGAAAACCTCTGAATTCTTGGCTTGATGAACTTCCCTGCTGAGTCAGACAACTCGTAGTTATCCTCTCTGGGTTTCCCAAATCTGATCGTATAGTGGTTAGTACTCCATGTTGTGAACTGAGCTCCGTGATACAGAGTGGAATCCAAGAAAATCAGGTCACGCTGGCTAGTTCACATTCAGCAGAAACTGACTTTGACCAGCCCATCCAGGTTTTGCCCAGTTGTCCTTGAAAACTTTTGATGTGCATCACTTTTACAGCACAGGCGCAGTCCTAAGAAACAAACATGCTCCGATCATTATGTTCATGCTTTATTTAGAGCCACTTAATCACACTTTAGTAAGTAATTGAACAAGATGCTTACTTTCATGGGAAAAAAAAGAAGGATTCAAAGTTCTCATTATCCGTGTGTCAATAGAAGTAGACAAGTAGAAAGACAATCTGCTGTTGATTAAACTAAAGTCCGATAAGAGCAATTTCTGTTCTACTCTTCCATAAATTAGCTGTGCCTTAGCTAAGAAGGATTTGCATCATGCATAAAGCATGTGAAGGTGGCCTGGGACTGCTTTGTGCTACACTGATGCCCAGGTATAGGATGGAAATACCAATCTCATTGGCTGAGATCGCTTTACTCATACTGCCCCTCTCCTCAAGACCCTTCACTGGCTCCCTATCCGATTTCGCATCCTGTTCAAACTTCTTCTACTAACCTATAAATGTATTCACTCTGCTGCTCCCCAGTATCTCTCCACACTCGTCCTTCCCTACACCCCTTCCCGTGCACTCCGCTCCATGGATAAATCCTTCTTATCTGTTCCCTTCTCCACTACTGCCAACTCCAGACTTCGCGCCTTCTGTCTCGCTGCACCCTACGCCTGGAATAAACTTCCTGAGCCCCTACGTCTTGCCCCATCCTTGGCCACCTTTAAATCTAGACTGAAAACCCACCTCTTTAACATTGCTTTTGACTCGTAACCACTTGTAACCACTCGCCTCCACCTACCCTCCTCTCTTCCTTCCCGTTCACATTAATTGATTTGATTTGCTAACTTTATTTATTTTTTGTCTATTAGATTGTAAGCTCTTTGAGCAGGGACTGTCTTTCTTCTATGTTTGTACAGCGCTGCGTATGCTTTGTAGCGCTATAGAAATGCTAAATAGTAGTAGTAGTAGTAGTAATATACTTGCTTGTGGAACCACAAGAATTGTAACTCTGTATATCTTAACTGGCTCCCAGTAGCTAGTTCTTAAGTTCATTCATCAAATCATTTCAATATTCTATTTATCTTAGTGACCTCAGCTGTGCACATTGCCAACTACTTGTTGTGGCAATGGGTCATGCACACAGATCTTCATTGGTTCATCACACCACTAAATTATGTTAATAGTCTTGAAGTTTTAACTTTGTTTATAACTCTATATTAACTTTCTCATCCAATACTCATCTTGTTTAGATGTATCGGACCCAGGGGTTGTTGTTAGTGTCCGACATGCATGTTTTCCCCTTCCCTAGGGCTGTCTCAAGGACTGACTGTCAGACTCTCTAGGATTATCTGGACTCATGAGCCCTTGGGCCATTGCCGAGGAGCGGCAGTTGCAGGAAAACCACCCAAACAAGAGACAAGGCAGAACACAGACAAACTGGTAAAACCAGGACAGGAACCGCCGGGCAGAAGCTGCAGCAGAGGCGGAACAAGCTGGAACAGGCGGGGCAGGAACAGCTAGGCTTCACCTGCGCTTGACCACCGTTCCTCAGGGGTTGAGCCCCTGGGTGCAGGCAGCCAGCAGAACTATGGGACAGAAGGAAGAACCAGAACTGCAGGGTCCAGCAGGTGGCCAGCAAAACAGCCAAGTACTCTAGGAAACGGGCAGGGTCACAGGCAGACAGCAAACAGTAGAGTAGTCAAGTCCAAGCAAAGTCTAAGGTAGGCAGCAAACAGTAGAATACTCCAGGAAACAAGCAGGGTCAAGCCGGAATAAGAAGTAAGCAGGGAAGCATTGCAACAAACACTCACCGACGAGAAACTCATCAGACGACCTCTGTTGCAAAGGCAACCTAGAAAGGTCCCAGGAGGTAATAAAGGCCCTACAGCTGAGGTTACCAGTAAGGGTGGGGCTTGGCAGCAACAACAGCAGAGCACGGCTTGGCTGGAACAGGATCCCAGAATGGACTAGACTGGACTGGAACGGATTTCAGGATTTCCCCACAGGCTTCAGGGTTTACAAACGACTTGGCCTGGCTGGAGGAACCCCAAAGCAAGTCCGACAAGGAATATAGTCACAATCGTGACACTGACCCCTACAAAAAATATAGAAGTATGAAAAATACAACCTAGCTTAAACGGATTCCACTAAATAATTTAGTGGTATAGTGAACCGATGAAGATCTGTGTGCATGACCCGTTGCCACAACGAGTAGTTGGCAATGTGCACAGCTGAGGTCACTAAGATATTTTAAATAGAATATTGAAATGATTTGAAGAATGAACTGTGTTGCTATAAGAACTAGCTACTGGGAACCAGTTAAGATATACGCAGATATAGGATGGGCTTTGGGAAGCAGTGCAGGTTGACAGCAAAGCTTAATTTTGGACACCGGTACTTCAATGTGCATGAGTGAGCACAAAGGATCCTTCTGCTGCTTGAGCTGTTAGGCTAGATGCTACTTACCATTCATTTATTGCACAAGGGTGTCGTAGACGTCTTACAGGTGCTATAAACGGTTTTCAGTTCATTTTCTGTTCCTATTTTTTTTTTTATTCCATTTGCAGTGCCGAGGGGCTGGGCCCATACTGTGTTACAGCTGTGGAAAGGTAATGTTAATCAAGCAATGAAAGAGCAAGCAACATGATTACATGAAATACATGTTAGAATAAAACAAGGAATGTCTCTTGCCTCAAAAAAAGGGGAGCCCCCTCTCGTTTTCTACAATTATTGTCCTCACACTATCTGCTTTGGTCTCACCTAGAATGTAAATCGCACTGAGCCCTGGAAAGGGGACATTAGCGGTATACAAGAATTGATTTGGATTGAATTGAATATGTGGCTATTGAATGGCTATTCAATAGGATCAACTTTAGTTGGTTTTCATGGGCATTTTAATCCTTACATTCATGGAGAAAAATGTCTCAAAAGTGGAATTTATTTATTTATTTGTTTCATTTGTATCCCACATTTTCCCACCTATTTGCAGGCTCAATGTGGCTTACAATTTTCCATCATGACTTATGTCATTTCAGAGTACAAATACAATTAGTAATCAAACCTATAAATGGCAAGTGACCGACTCACCTGCAAATGCGCAGTAGAGACTTCCCTCTCTGTCCCGCCCGCGCGTCAAGACGTGATGACGGGGGGAGGGGGCAGGACAGAGAGGGAAACTGCGCGGAAGGGGAGGGAGGGAACCGCTGACGTCGCTACCGCTCCCCCCCCAAGGTAGCCGCTACCGCCCCCCCCCGGAGTCGCCACCCCCCCCTTCACCTGGCCTGGGCCCTCTCTTCGTTATTCAACTTAGAGCAGCGCCAAAACAGCAGCAAGCAGCTCAGCTTCAGCTCCCGTCGGCCTTCCTTCCCTGCCTGTGCCCCGCCCTCGCCGACGTGACGTCACACGAGGGCGAGGCACAGGCAGTGAAGGAAGGCCAACGGGAGCTTCTGCTTGCTGCTGTTTTGGCGCTGCTGTAAGTTGAATAACGAAGAGAGGGCCTGGGCCAGGTGAAGGGGGGGCGGGGGCGACTCCGGGGTGGGGGGGGGGGCGGTAGCGGCTACCTTGGGGGGGGAGGAGACATGGGAGGTCTCAGAAGGAGGGGGGGCCTTGGAGCTGGGAGGGCTGGACTGAAGGGGGCCTTCCAGCTGGCTGGGAAGAAGGCACGGGGGGGGGGCCTTGGAACTGGGAGGGAGGGCAGGGGGGCCCTTACAGTTGTGAGGGAGAGCAGGGGGCCTTGGAACTGGGAGGGTGGGCAGGGGGCCTTGCAGCTGGGAAGGGGGGAGGACTGGAGCCTTGGATCTGGGAGGGAGGGACAGAGGGGGCCTTGGAGCTGGCAGGGAAGGAGGATGGCAGGGGGCCTTGCAGCTGCAACGGAAGGGGGGCCTTGGGAAAAAAAAACATTCCAATACGCGCCCGTTTTAACGGGCTTAACGGCTAGTATATATATATAACATGGATGATATCATAAACAGTCAGGTGGAAAAGGGAAAACATACAATTGGTATCATAAATTGAACATGGATTGCATAATAAAGTTAAACAATAAGATACAGGGAGAAAATAATCCGATTGTTAAGTAAATGATGGTGATTCAGATTTGAGCCATTTTTCTTTGCAGTGTGTGCAAATCAAAAGGGAACGTGTCAGGGGTGTGTTGAGGTGGGATTTGGATGTTCCCAAAAACATAGACATTTTTCTGCTATAATGGAACAAAACAAAAACATCCAGGGCTAAAAGTTAGACGTTTTGGTCTAGTCATGACTATGGGGCCCTTTTACTAAGCTGCGTAAGCGTCTACATGCACCCAATATGCGTCAAAATGGAGTTACCACCTGGCTACCACGTGACTCTTGCAGTAATTTCATTTTTCGGGAGCATCCAATACGCGTAAAATGTTATTTTCGGATGTGAGTATTGGGTGCGCGCCAAGTGGCATTTGACGCCTGTAGGTCATTACCTCCCAGTTTCCTTGTGAGAATTTCTCACTAGGTCAATGGCTGGCAGTAAGGTCTCAGACCCAAAATGGATGAGCGGCAATTTTCATTTTGCTGCACATCCATTTTTGTCAAAAATTTTAAAAAGGCCTTTTTGCAGGTGTGCTGAAAAATGATTCTGCGCACACCCAAAACATGCGTCTACACTACTGCAGGCCATTTTTCAGCGCACCTTAGTAAAAGGACCCCTAAGTAACAAAAAGGTGCCTTAAATGACCAAATGACCACTGAAGGGATTAAAGCATGACCCCCTTACTTCCCCAGTGGTCACTGACTCCCCTCCAACCCCCCAAAGATGTGAAAGAAACAGTGTCTAACAGCCTCTGTCACAGCTTTAGATGTAATGGCCAGTCCTATTAGAACAGCAAGCAGGTCCCTGGAGTAGCCTAGTAGTTGGTGTGAAAGAGACTGAGGCCCATATCCTACTCTAACTGTTACACTTGGGGTGGAAAGTGTGAGCCCTCCAAAACTCACCTGTACAGCAGAGTGGAGCTAGAAGGAGAGAAGACAAGCAAGTAAGCAGGCCAGGGGGAGCATGTGGGCCTGGATGGGGGGGGGGGGGGGGGGGGGGCATGACACGCTGGCACAGAGGGGTGTTTGCCTGGTGCTCAGCTTTGTCTCTTAGTGACCCTTGCTGGCCTGAATATATAGAACACCTTTAGTTTGAAAGGGCCAATCCATGGTCTACTTCCATTTACCAGCCAATCAAAAATTGAAAACTGAATGGGTCCACAACGGACTTTTTATAAAAGATGTTAATGAAAATGAAACATATAAATAAATATCTGCTTCGGATTAAAGAGATGTTTAATAAAAATGAAAACACTCAATCTTTGCATTTAACAGGAAGTACTTTACACAGGAGGCGGGACGTGGCAGGAAGAAAGACCTATTGTTGACAGAGCACAGTTAACACGATAACACAGGAGCAGGAGAGCCATGCTAGCATTGGGCAGGCACTGGAACCCCCTTGGAGGTCAGGCCATGGGGAATTTTGCCCTCCCTGCCCCACACCTCGGCAGCCCTGAGGCCAGCCACCATCTTGGTTGGCAGAAGAACTGGTAGCTAGTAGCACCTTCACCTTGCAAGTATTAGAAAGAACATTGATGTACTTGATTAGATTTTTTTAGTCAACTATAACACATATTAATCATTTCTAGTGCAGGAGATTTCTTTGGTTCCTGAAGCAGTTGGACAAAACAATGGTCATCAGTGGACCTTGAGATAAGGAGCTTCATTAAGCCATCAGATAAGTGTTTTTTTTTATTACCTTGATGAAGTTTTTGCTTTTTTTTTTTTTGCACCATACATATTGCACTCCTGTCCTTGCCTCCGAGATAGGAGTAGCCTTCTGGACCCTCGAGTAATCTCCCCCCCACCCCCAAACAGAACCCCAGGCAAGAAAAACTCTGGCTACTAAGTAAGTATTAGGCTTAATAAATGTTTATTCAAAATAGCAAAAGAAGCTAATATATACTGTAATTATTGAAATATTAACAAATAAAATCCCAATAGAGTATAATATGTAGCAAATAAAAACAGAGCTTTCCCTGGGAGCTACCAATATGGCCACCTGCTAGTGTAGACACACTTGAGGCTCCTCATCCTCAGTTGTTTCCTCTTATGTACCTTTTCTTCCTTTCTTTATTATCTTAATTACCCTTCCTACCTAATGAATATGCATCTTTCCAGAACATTCTATTTCCTTTTGTGGTGAATCCTTTTCCAGCACTTTCTACCATCTTCCAACTCCTATCATTTATTCCCTTATTGCATGGACAGTTAGGGCCTGTCATGTGCATAAGCATACATTTTCATTAGATAATGGTGGACCTATATCCCAGTTATGCATAGTCACCATGATAGTGCCCAAACTCTCTTGCTGAACTACAATTTCACCCACACCCATTTACTTCTCCTTTTGATTGTTTATCTGGATACTGCAGGTGTCCTTAGTCATAGGAGTCTCTGGCTCTTGGTTGCTGACCAGCAACGTATCACAAGTTAGCATAGGCCAAATGTCAAACCACAAATTTCTACATCCTTAGAAGGGTAGTTATTAGAAAAAACTCATACTCCGGGTGGGGCCTCACCAACGACTTGTACAGGGGCATCAACACCTCCTTTCTTCTGCTGGTCACACCTCTCTCTGTACAGCACTTATGGGGACGATATTAATGTAGGCTACTGTTAGTTGGATTATTTTACCAAAAGGTCTCATTGTAAAAATGGGACCCAGTGCTAAAATAACACGGCTTATGGTAAAATAACCCAACTTAACAGTAACCCATGTTGATAACTTTCCCCTAGTTGGGATTCTATAACCTTAGCATGTAATTTCTTTAGCGTTCAACTGTTAGGGGATGTGGATATAAGAGGGGAATGGGTGGGTCAGGGGCGTTCCTGGAATTTGCACGCAGCGTTACAAAATTAGGCAGATCTTTACCTAATTTAGGTGCTAGGATTTTTTTTCAGATGGTGCAAATTCTCGCATCCAAAACTGGGCACAGATCCCAGCACCAAACGCTATTCTATAAATGGTGCTGAACTCGAAGTAAGCAAGAAAAAGGAGGTAAAAAATCTCACGGTGCCATGAGATGTGAAACAAAATAGTGAGGAGGAACCATGGAGGATACCAAAAACTTTTATTGGGTTTCTAAAGACCGACCCGACACGGCCGTGTTTCGGCCCTAAGGCCTGTCTCAGGGGTCTTGATCAATCTCAGGTGTTGCAGTGTAATAGTACCCTGTTTCCCCAAAAATAAGACAGTGTCTTATATTAATTTTTGCTCCCAAAGGTGCGCTAGGTCTTATTTTCAGGGAATGTCTTATTTTTTCATGAAGAAGAATTCACATTTATTGTTGAACAAAAAAATGAACATTGTCTGTTTTTGCTCAGGGGTTCTCCTCCTTTTTTTTTTTCTTTTCTTTTAACGTCTTTCAACACCACCTCCAACTAGTCCTGCTTGTTTCGAAGTTCCGCCCACACCCCTCCCACGGGAGTTGCAGATTCCCTCGTCCCTTCGATTTCAACCCCCCCTCCACGTTACTGACCCCTTGCCCCCCATGACGTTTTTTTTTGAGCAGCGCAAGGAACTGAGTGAGTGACACGGCGCGAGGGGCGGGAGGGCGGAACAGCGCGAGCAACTTTGTTGTGATCAGCTGTGCTCCGAGGGCAGGGCTAGCGAGTGGAGGGCGGAGCTATTACGAAGCTGACGAACACTTCAGGGCTTCAGGCTTCACTGCAACGCTGGCGGCTTCAGAACGTTGGATGTGCTTTTTATTAGGTAGGATTATTTCGTCTTTGGGTTGCAGCGAAAAAAATTAAGGTTTCTGTGTCCATGTCCCATCGGGGCCAAACAAAAACTTTGCTAGGTCTTACTTTCGGGGGAGGCCTTATATTTAGCAATTCAGCAAAACCTCTACTAGGTCTTATTTTTGGGGAAACAGGGTATACACTGATGAGAATTTATGCACAATTTTAGGAAGAACAAAAATATTCTTTGGTCTCTTCTCCTTTTACTGACAACACGCCATTTCCAAAGGAGAACAGACCAAAGAAGTTTTTGTTCTTCCTAAAATTGTGCATAAATTCTCATCGGTGTATAATATTACACTGCAACACCTGAGATTGATCAAGACCCCTGAGGCAGGCCGTGTCGGGTCAGTTTTTAGAAACCCAATAAAAGTTTTTTGATATCCTCCTTGGTTTCGCCTCACTATTTTGTTTCACAGCTGAACTGGGAGCGCCATTTATGGAATAGTGCTTAGCGCGTATTATATTGGTGCTGATTTTTTGAGCCTTATACAGAATCTAGCCCAAAATGTGTTTTTTTTTCCTGCTCATTTTCCTTAGGCGCTAGCACAGTATTCCTTGGCAAAGAAAAGGCAAGCTACACCATGCAGTATCCGAGGGTATTTTCTTTTCCAATTCACCCAGACCATTAGCTTACTGCAAAAAAAATGCTATTGCTTCCATATTAAACTCTTGCATTATAATAGTCGAATCAAACTGACGTGTCAGTGACACTGAAGCCTCACTAGAAAAAGGAATAACCTGTAACCCCCGTTTTCAGGTACTGCTCCCTGACAAGCTGATCATTAGAACAGGTTCATTTTGTGAGGGGGATTTCTCATTTATTGGCTGAAAATTCATTTTATATGGAGAGCCCTGAGGTGCCAGGTCCCCTCAGTTTAGCCAAGCAGGTGTAAGGACATGAATTTAGCTGCCATATTGTGCCACCAGCTGTCATTACGCTTAATGCAGCACTAGGAATCTTAAAAGAACATCTGTTCGAGGAGCAGCTTTCTCTTTGCTTCTTCATGCTTCAAGGTGGGAAGATTTCACTAAAAAAAAAAAAAAATTAGGACCTACAAAGATCTTCCTTCTGTGTTTATTTTGATGTCTCCATAAAGGCTATGAGAGCATGTCTTTTTGATTAGGTTTTGCAGCATGTAACAGCAGGCTTCTTCTCGGATTGCATTTCACCGTTTTGGCTACCATTCACCCAAATTAGACATTTAGAAAACTCCACTTTGCAGCGATATACACTTTTTGCACCGTGTTCGTTGTCCCCCTTTTGTTTCCTCACCTGCATCAACGGAGCAGCGTAGATTATTTGGGTGTATAATGTGGAAGGTTAGGCACGGACTGGGTCATTTGACATGTAGTAGTAATATTGCCATGCTGCAGTGAGCAAGGTACATACCATTTATCCTGTCCAAAGCAAACCCTGCTTTATTTGCACATGTTAACTACTGTTTATGCTGTGGGTGATTTTCCTGGCTTCTGTTGTCCAAGTTTAATTCAGGACATTAGTTATGCATCCAGCAATAAATACTGCAACGGCATCTGCAAAGAATCAACTTCATTACTGCCTGTTGTGAAATGATTAATGTGGAGTACTCTGCAGCATGGGCGCTCTCTTAGGAGCAATGTACCTTACATTTTAATAATACACATAATGGGATCCTGCACCATTAACTTTATAATGTGCAGGTGAGCTGGAGAATGGAAGCCAGCCGGCCAGAGAAATGATGAACCAGGCGTGAGCAAAGCCAAACCAAACCCCACAGCGAGTTGTCACGATCACACAATATACGTTCGTGTTTTTTTTTTTTTTTTGCATTACTGGTTCACAGCTTTAATTTATTAATTTAAAACCTTTATTTTTTTTTTTGCCTGTTTACAGTTCTAAGCTTAATTGTAATATGGGTGAAGGAGACTCTCAATTCACAATCAGAAGGGACTCTGTGGCATTAGATGTTCCAAATTGTCCTCAGCTTACCTGGAACACACACAAATTGAGGTAAAGCCCCTACTGCTCTGTCCCACAATCCTACCCCTCTACAGGGTAACTTAAGTAATAGATAGCCTAATGGTTAGTGTAGTGGCCTGAGAACCAGGGAACCCAGGTTCAATTCCCACCGTAGCTCCTTGTGACGCTGGACAAGTCACTTAACCCTCTATTGCCCCAGGTTCAAAATAAGTACCTGCATATAGGGCTAGATTCTATATAAGGCGCCTAGAAAATCCAGGTGGTAAACATTTCTGTCTAAACATATTCTATAAGTGGCACCTAGATTTAGGAGAGGTATATATCCCAGTGCCTGAAACTATGCACCTCCATTTCCACCAATGAAAATGTGGCGTAAATCCCTGTGCATAGATTTACACATACTAAGCCATATTCTATAACTACGCATGTAAATTTGGGAACGCCCATGAACTGCCCATTCTCTCACCCAAAGCCTTTTAGAACTGCGCACATTAGAATTTAGGCGCAGTTCATTACAGAATACACAGCGAGTTGTGCATGTAAATTCGAATTATTGCTTGTTATGTGCTGTTATCAATGCTGATTAGCTTGTTAAGGCAATTAAGTTAAGTGCATTGTTATAGTATACGTCTGGATTTCAGCGCGGATCACTAGGCGTGATATCTAGAATCTGGCAGATAATGTGTAAACTGCTTTGATTGTAACCACAGAAAGGGGATATATCAAATCCCATCCCCTTATCTTGTCAAGGCATATCCTGAAAGTAGGGAGAAGGGGCTAGGATGGAACATAAAAAGGTTAGATGAAGGGTTAGATGAACTCCTATACAGGGTGAGACAAAAAAAGTAACCCCCTACGGTTTTTTTGCTGTTTTCTCAGCAACTGCTTGGAATTTGAATGTGAAATTTTATAGCTTTATTTGTTGATACTATCTACATTTATGTGCTAAGTAGAATGAGACTATCTTTAAACATGGCAAAGTTATAGACTTTTTAGCATGACCACCCAGTGATTTTCATGTGTTCAAAAATGTTTGCACTGTAAAACTAACATTATTTTAGGGGAAAAAATGGGTTACCAGCTTACTATTAGTAATGTCACAGTGATGTAGACTTTTGTCTGTGGAGCAATGTTGGAAGCTTATCACAAGCTCCACCCAAAGCCACCAAGGTTGCCAGATGGGCGGTTTTCCCGCCCAATTGGGCGGCTTTCCGCGAACCGCTGCGGGAAATTTTCGACCGCTGCGGGTCGCGGTTTTTTGGACGGCTTCGCGTTCGGTTGGGCGGGTTTTGTTTTGTTCTTCGGCTGCGGTTTTCGCGGCACGGGGGCGTGGTTAATGGCGTAGGGGGTGGAGCTGGTGACGAATGGGGTGGAGCTGGTGATGAAGGGGGTGGGGCTGTGAACGTGGGGGTGGAGCTGTGAACATGGGGTGGAGCTGTGAACGTCGGGGGTAGAGCTGTGAACGTCGGGGTGGGGGTGTGCGGTTTTGGGCAGGTTTAGAACTGGTTTGGGGTGGGAAAAATTATTTAAATCTGGCAAGCCACAAACAATCGCCAAACTCGAGGAAGCACTGCAGACGATCTGGGACAACCTGCCACAGGGTCCGATCCACAAGGCTGTTAAGAAGTTCCCAAAGTGACGGAAGGGACTGTGTTAAAGCTGAGGGTAGACACTTTGAGCATTCACAGTGACTGCGAAATTCTGACACTTTGCTAATTCTATCGTTTGAATGATGTTATTTTACTGTGTTTTAGCTCAAACATTTTAAATGTGCAAAAATTACTAGATAGCACTAAAATCAACATAGCTTAAGATAATTAAATGTTTAATTGTACTATGTAAGTATGAAGACTACATAAGTACATAAAAGGTTTCTTTGAAATTCAAAGCGAGTTGCTGAGAAAATGGCAAAAAACTCTAGGGGGTTATTTATTTATTTATTTATTACTGGCTAAATCCAGAGGTCTCTATTCCATCCTCATTCTTCTTGATCTTTCTGCTGCTTTTGACACTGTCGAACACAGCATACTCTTTGATACCTTGTCCTCACTTGGATTCCAGGGCTCTGTCCTTTCCTGGTTCTCTTCCTACCTCTCCCTCCGCACCTTTAGTGTTCACTCTTGTGGATCCTCTTCTACTTCTATCCCTCTGCCTGTTGGCGTACCTCAGGGTTCTGTTCTTGGTCCCCTCCTCTTTTCTATCTACACTTCTTCCCTTGGTTCATTAATCTCATCCCATGGCTTTTCCTACCATCTCTATGCTGATGACTCCCAAATCTACCTTTCTACCCCTGATATCTCACCTTGCATCCAAACCAAAGTTTCAGCATGCTTGTCTGACATTGCTGTCTGGATGTCTCAATGCCACCTGAAATTAAACATGACCAAAACCGAGCTTCTCATTTTTCCCCCCAAACCCACCTCCCCACTCCCCCCATTTTCTATTTCTGTTGATGGCTCTCTCATTCTCCCTGTCTCCTCAGCTCGAAACCTTGGGGTCATCTTTGACTCTTCTCTCTCCTTCTCTGCTCATATCCAGCAGATCGCCAAGACCTGTCGTTTCTTTCTTTACAACATCCGTAAAATCCGCCCCTTTCTTTCCGAGCACTCTGCCAAAACCCTCAACCACACCCTTGTCACCTCTCGTTTAGACTACTGCAATCTGCTTCTTGCTGGCCTCCCACTTAGTCACCTCTCCCCTCTCCAATTGGTTCAAAACTCTGCTGCCCGTCTTGTCTTCCGCCAGGGTCGCTTTACTCATACTACCCCTCTCTTCAAGTCGCTTCACTGGCTCCCTATCCGTTTTCACATCCTGTTCAAACTTCTTCTAATAACCTATAAATGTACTCACTGTGCTGCTCCCCAGTATCTCTCCACACTTGTCCTTCCCTACACCCCTTTCCGTGCACTCCACTCCATGGATAAATCCTTCTTATCTGTTCCCTTCTCCACTACTGCCAACTCCAGACCGCACCTTCTGTCTCGCTGCACCCTACGCCTTGGATAAACTTCCTGAGCCCCTACGTCTTGCCCCATCCTTGGCCACCTTTAAATCTAGACTGAAAGCCCACCTCTTTAACATTGCTTTTGACTCGTAACCACTTGTAACCACTCGCCTCCACCTACCTTCTTCTCCTCCTTCCTGTACACATTAATTGATTTGATTACTTTATTTTTTGTCTATTAGATTGTAAGCTCTTTGAGCAGGGACTGTCTTTCTTCTATGTTTGTGCAGCGCTGCGTACACCTTGTAGCGCTATAGAAATGCTAAATAGTAGTAGTAGTAGTATTTATTTATTGCCTCACCCTGTACATATTTCAAGAACCAGACCCAACGGAAAAATTAAAACAATTTTATTTCTCTCCTTCCAATAGGTTTAAGGATGGGATACAGATTCAAATCAAGAATCAAGCCAACAGGTATTTTCAAACAATACATAAACAGTTAAAAAACCTTTTCTGTCTTTTTACATGAAAAAGTGAACTCAGTTCACTTGCACAATAAATTCATCACAGGGCCATGCCAAGGGCATTAAATGCCCTAGGGAAACTTTGAGCCCTCAGTTTATTTATTTATTGCATTTGTATCCCACATTTTCCCATCTTTTTGCAGGCTCAATGTGGCTTACAATGTGTCGTTCTTGGTGGATAATAGAACAGTGAAT
The DNA here is from genome assembly GCF_901765095.1 of Microcaecilia unicolor. Lineage (NCBI taxonomy): Eukaryota > Metazoa > Chordata > Amphibia > Gymnophiona > Siphonopidae > Microcaecilia > Microcaecilia unicolor. Next base: position 36,126,835 of record NC_044035.1, on the reverse strand, counting down.
AGACAGTGTTACATAAAGATCGTGAATAACATAATAGAAAATTAAGCAAGCAGATATATGAAAAAGCAGTTCTGAATGTAAGTAAGGTGGAGATGTGTTATGTTTACACTTGTTGATCTTTGTGGTATGCCTTGTTGAAGAGGTGGGTCTTCAGAGATTTACGAAAGTTAGTTAGTTCATAGATAGTTTTTAAGTTGCGTGGTAACACATTCCATAACTGTGTACTCAGGTAAGAAAGTGGCCTAGTGGTTAGGGTGGTGGACTGGGGAACTGAGGAACTGAGTTCAATTCCCACTTCAGGCACAGGCAGCTCCTTGTGATTCTGGACAAGTCACTTAACCCTCCATTTGCCCCATGTAAGCCGCATTGAGCCTGCCATGAGTGGGAAAGCGCGGGGTACAAATGTAACAAAAAAAAAACTCATTCCATAACTGTGTACTCAGGTAAGAAAAGTTTGACGCATGCATAGTTTGTATTTTAGACCTTTGCAACTGGGGAAGTGAAGATTAAGGAACGTGCGGGATGATCTTTTAGCATTCCTGGGTGGTAAGTCTACTAGGTCGGACATGTAGGCAGGGGCATCTCCGTGAATGATTTTATGAGTTAAGGTACAAATCTTGAACGCGATTCGTTCTTTAAGTGGAAGCCAGTGTAACTTTTCCCTTAGGGGTTTAGCACTTTCATATTTTGTTTTTATATGAGTCTGGCTGCAGTGTTCTGGGCGATTTGAAGTTTCTTGATGATTTACTCTTTACAGCCAGCGTATAGTGCATTGCAGGAATCTAGGTGACTGAGCACTATTGACTGTACTAGGTTGTGAAAAATGGTCCTTGGGAAGAAAGGTCTTACTCTTTTTAATTTCCACATTGAATGGAACATCTTCTTGGTTGTATTTTTCACGTGATTTTCAAGTGTAAGATGTCGATCAATGGTAACTCCAAGAATTTTCAGGGTGTCCGAGATGGGAAGGGACAGATTTGGAGTGTTTATGGTGGTGAATTTTATCTTTCATGCCCCCTGATGCATTCCTGTCTATATGCCTAATGGTTGAATCACCATCTACAACAGCTGTCCTAACCCTTCCCTCATGGGCAGAAATTCTTGGAGACATATCCTCGGTGCAAGAGGATAATATATCCCCTGAAGGTCAGGTCCTGGCTACAGGATTACTTCCGATTTCATCAGAGTGATGCTCTCCTTCTAGGAGACCTGCCTTCTCCAAGGCAGCACAGGGGCTGTCAGACTGGAGGTGGGACTTCTCTACAACATCCCTGAAGGTCTCTTCTATGTACCTCTCTCTCTCTCCCTCAGCTCCACCAAGTCTTCTACTCTAGCCTCAAGAGAACGGACCCATCCTCTGAGAGCTAGGAGCTCTTTGCATCGTGCACACAGTTGTAGAATAATGGGGATTCCCCCGGATTCTATATATTGCACCAAACTTTCGGCATGGATCCAAGATGCTCGTGCAACTAGCCCCCCTTTTACAAAGCCACGCTAGTGCCTGCCAGTGTGGTAATGCCGACACAGCCCGTTGAAAGCATTGTCACGCGGCTTTGTAAAAGGGGGTGTGGTGGTAAATTAGTTAACGAGCTATCAAGTATGAACTGATGGGCCTTAACAATCAACAATTGCACTTTATTGACACTAATTTGGATTCGTGTGCTATTCTATAACACCGTTGCCTAAATCTCATAGCATGCAACACAAAAGGGGGTGTGGCCAGGGGGAGGGGTGTTCTGAAAATGTACAAACAGTTTTATAGAATAGCACCATTTATAAGTCACAACGTTGTATCGCTCCATGGTGCGACCGCACCTTGAGTATTGTGTTCAATTCTGGTCGCTGCATCTCAAGAAAGATATAGTAGAACTGGAAAAGGTGCAGCGAAGGGCGACAAAAATGATAGCGGGGATGGAACAACTTCCCTATGAGGAAAGACTAAGGAGGCTAGGGTTTTTTAGCTTGGAGAAGAGACGGCTGAGGGGAGACATGATAGAGGTATATAAAATAATGAGTGGAGTGGAATAGGTGATGTGAAGTGTCTGTTCACGCTTTCCAAAAATACTAGACTAGGGGGCATGCAATGAAACTATAGTTTAGTAAATTTAAAACAAATCGGAGAAAATGTTTCTTCACCCAACACATAATTAAACTCTGGAATTCGTTGCCGGAGAATGTGGTGAAAGCGGTTAGCTTGGCAGAGCTGGGGTTAGACGGTTTCCTAAGTCCATAAACCACTACTAAATGGACTTGGGAAAAATCCACAATTCCAGGAATAACATGTATAGAATGTACGTTTGGGAAGCTTGCCAGGTGCCCTTGACCTGGATTGGCCTCGGGGACAGGATGCTGGGCTCGATGGACCTTTGGTCTTTTCCCACTATGGCATTACTTATGTACTTATGAATTGAGCACCACATTTACATCAGGTTTCAGCTGGCATAAATACTGGTGCTCAACTTTAAGCGCCATTATATAGAGCGCTCATCTCGTAGCATCCTTACTGCCGAGTTTTCATGGCAATGATTTTTGAGCATCATTTATAAAATTCCCCACATTATGTATAGAGTATGGAAAAAATAATAGGCAACATTTATGTGCTTAGATGTGCTAAGGGGTCCTTTTACTAAGCTGTCATTTTTATCATGTGCCAGGGCCTTTTTACCACAGCGGGTAAAGTGTCCCCCCCCCAAAAGGCCACGCAGTAAGATAACCCATTGAGGTGGCAGTAAGGGCTCCCGCGGTAACCCAGCGGTAACTGGGCAGTGCGTGGCGATGCCCGATTACCACCAGGTTAGTGCTGTGCTACAGAAAAAAATTTGCAACTGTAATGGCACGTGCTCCAGCTGGAACTACCACTGGTGTCCGCGTTTGGCTGGCGCTGGTTCCAGATTAGTGAGCGGTAAGCCTGCGTTGGGCTTGCTGCTGCTTTGTAAAAGGCAAAGGGAAATGGGGCTTGATATACTGCCTTTCTGAGGTTTTTGCAACTACATTCAAGGTGGTTTACATATATTCAGGTATTTATTTTTGTACCTGGGGCAATGGAGGGTTAAGTGACTTGGCTAGAGTCACAAGGAGCTGCAGTGGGAATCAAACCCAGTTCCTCAGAATCAGAGTCCGCTGCACTAACCACTAGGCTACTTCTCCACTAGCAACATTCCATGTAGAAGCCTGCCATTGCAGATCAGCAGTACGGCCGTGCAGGCTTCTGTTTCTGTGAGTCTGATGTCGTGCAGGACGTCAGACTCACAGAAACAGAAGCCTGCACGGCCGTACTGCTGATCTGCAAGGGCAGGCTTCTACATGGAATGTTGCTAGTGGAATAGCAACATTCCATGTAGAATCTCAAATAGTAGCAACAGAATCTCCAATAGTAGCAACATAGCCGCCCGGTATAAGAGGCTTGGAGAGGCTAAGCCTCCCCTGCTGTGCTCTGAGGGGTTTAAATTGTTGATTTACCTCCATCCTCAAAGCAGGAGCTGCAGTGAAAGCCCTCTAGCCTTGTGTAACCAGTTGTAGAAATTGGTCTATGGCTTTGTTTACCTTACAGCTGGGAGAGCAGGGGTGGGGGGGTTGGCTGGAGGTGTCCTGGGTTGCCAGGGAGATATTTAATGAGGATGACTTCCTGACCTGCACTGAGGACAGATAGCAGCAGAATCGGATACTGGGCCAGCATGATCAGAAAAAGTCACCAGCCAACAAAGGTAGAAAAGATCATTTTATTTTCATTATAGTGTTTGGAATATGTCCACTTTGAGAATCAGGTGCTCAACATTAAAAGTTTATATTTATTTACTTATTTATGGCATTTTATCCCACATTAAACATGAATTAGGGTGTTTTGTGGCTCTACATGAGAATTGTGATGATATGATCCCTTGTTTCATATTGTTGACGGTCTGCATTTTCCGTATGGGTGGTATATTGGTATATTAGGTTTTGCCCAGTGTAATATTTATGGTACTGTAAGGTTCTGAGTGTGTTTTTGCACAAAGTTGTGCATAGTGTTTTGCAGTTGAGCGATTGTGCTTAGAATATGCTTTGAGCAACCACTTTATTCTTTGACATATGATACATATCTAATATCTAAATTTAATAAAAGGTTTTGATTGTGTCTTTTATTTTTTCTGTGTGTTATCAGACAATTATGGATTTAAGCTACGCCCCTGGCCCCGCCCCTAACCCCACCCCCTTTAGCCTCCCCAAACAGTTGGGCCACCCACTGCCTATGAGTAGCAACATTCCATGTAGAATCTGAAATAGGGAAAGGGAAATGGGACTTGATATACTGCCTTTCTGAGGTTTTTGCAACTACAGTCAAAGCACTTTACATATATTCAGGTACTTATTTTTTTGTACCAGGGGCAATGGAGGGTTAAGTGACTTGTCCAGAGTCACAAGGAGCTGCAGTGGGAATTGAACTCAGTTCCCCAGGATCAAAGTTCACTGCACTAACCACTAGGCTACTCCTCCACCCCCTAAATTTGCAATCTAGGACTAAATATAGAAAAATGAGTTTTTATGTTTACCACAAATGTATATAAACATGCGGGCTGATATTTAGTGGCATTATTCAGATAACGGCAGCTGCAATGTGGATGAAAGCCTTAGCCATCTCTATCTATTCAGACAGTGTCGCTGAATAGCCTGAATGGACTGTATTAGCATTACCGCACCAACCTCCACTAGCGCAGCTTTGTAAAACGGGGGGAGGGGGGTAACCTTTCCTGCTTTGAGAGTCTAAGACTTGGAGCCCTGTTTACTAAACCGCGTTATAGGCGCATTAGCGTCTTTATCGCGCGCTAACCATGTACACGCATATATGCACTTACAATATCCCTATAGGCACCTACACGGTTAGCACGCACGCTAATTGCAGGCGTGTTAAAATTGCTAACGCTCCTTAGTAAACAGGGCCCTTGGAATGATGTGACTCATAGCACCATGAAGCACGTTGGTTGACAGTGTTCCTTTTTTTTTAATGGGACCAACCGGAAACACAACGAGATCAACACGCACATACCTAAATCTCCACCACCCAAGTTGCAAAGGTCTCAAATACAAATCAACCTATGCATCCAGCTTCTCCTATATAAGCACGCAACTATGGAACGCTCTACCAAACGCCGTGAAAGCAACGCAAGACCTATTAAACTTCCGGAAGTCACTGAAAACTTACCTGTTCACATTAGCCCTCTCCTCAATTCACTGGCTCCCTATCCGTTTCCGCATTCAATTCAAACTTCTCTTACTGACCTATAAATGCATTCACTCTTCCGCTCCCCAGTACCTCTCCACTCATGTCTCTCCCTACGTCCCCCCTCGGGCACTCCGTTCTGTGGATAAATCTCTCTTGTCTGTCCCCTTCTCCATTACCGCTAATTCCAGACTCTGTTCCTTTTACCTCGCTGCACCTCACGCCTGGAATAGACTTCCCAAACCTGTACGTCTAGCCCCGTCTTTGGCCGTTTTCAAATCCAGGCTAAAAGCCCACCTCTTTAACGCTGCTTTTGACTCCTAATCACTGCTCACTTGTCTGTACCTTGTATCCCCTCTTTAATTCCCTTACCTCTTAATTGTTCTGTCTGTTTGTCTGTCTTATTTAGATTGTGAGCTCTTTGAGCAGGGACTGTCTTTTCGTGTATGGTGTACAGCGCTGCATATGCCTTGTAGCACTATAGAAGTGATAAGTAGTAGTAGTAATGTAGAAGCCTGCCCTTGCAGATCAGGAATGCGGCCTCGCAGGCTTCTGTTTCTGTGAGTCTGACGTCCTGCACGTACGTGCAGGACGTCAGACTCACAGAAACAGAAGCCTGCGCGGCTGCGTTGCTGATCTGCAAGGGCAGGCTTCTAGATGGAATGTTGCTAGTGGAGGAGTAGCCTAGTGGTTAGTGCAGTGGAACATGGAATGTTGCTACTATTTGAGATTCTGGAATGTTACTATTACTTGAGATTCTACATGGAATGTTGCTATTCCACTAGCCACATTCCATATTTAGATTGTGAGCTCTTTGAGCAGGGACTGTCTTTTCGTGTATGGTGTACAGCGCTGCGTATGCCTTGTAGCGCTATAGAAGTGTTAAGGGGGTAGTAGTAGTACTAGTGTTCAAAAAGGCATACCCGAATGATCCAACTTAAATGCCTAAACCCTGCAACACAACGAATATAACACTCGAAACAGACATAACATAACTCTTCTCCTTTCCTATTCCGTAATGCATCTGTCACACATGATCTTTACCATGATATCACTATGGATTTGTCATACCTGAACTGGCGATCGCCAGCACGGTACTATGTAAGCCACATTGAGCCTGCAAATAGTTGGGAAAATGTGGGATACAAATTCAATAAATAAATAAATAAAATTAATGAGGGCAATTTATTGCTTTGGTGCCCAGGGCGGCAAGTAATAGTTTTGATTTTTTATCATCTTCCAACCCCTGAATGGTTTTGCTCATTTTAGCAGAGCACGAAACTTGGTGCTGATTCATAAAAATGAGTTCAGATGCACAAGACCCGACTCATTCACGTTGGAGCTCCAACGCCATTATATTGACAGATGCTTAGGATCTGAACATGAGCGCTTGGAGCTGCTACAGTGCTATTAACGTCTGATTTGTGGAGGAAGACAAAAAATGGAAAATACAGGCGCTATTATTTCTCTTTATAATGAACAACGGAACCATTTTTAGCCATAAACACAATGTTTATGTTTATTTAAAAAATTTGATATACCATTCACCTTTACCAGATCAGAGCGGTTTATAAAATAAAATCGAAAAAGCTCCAGTAAGGAAAGGAACTCCATAAAAATAACAGAACAGACCTAGCACACACTCCCCAAGACAACATTCATTCTGTCACACATTCTATTAATAAGCTAAAGGAAAATAAAATCTTGGTGGTATTGCTACATCATTCATAGAAGAAAAAGCCTCATTGGTTTCAGCATTATTCATGAATGCTTGGCTTTCCCCTTCATTAGAAAAAAAAGTTATATTTTGCTTTTTGAATTGTGTGCAACCACATCATTTAAGACTGTCATTATAATCTGTGCAGTTTTAAGGCATAGTTTTCTTGATTTGTCTTGATTCTTCAACAAGGACATTTGCTAAAGAGGCTAGCTTCTCGGCTTTGTATAGTAATGAGATGTTAACATACTGGATTTTGACTGACTGATTTAAATGATAACAATAATCAGAGGCCAAAGATAGAAAATCCAGGGAAGCATGTGCCCAATACACTCCCCCCCCCCCCCCCCCGTTTACAAAGCCGCACTAGTGGCCAAGGCTGGTGTTAGACATTCAGGGGCCCAGGGCAGAAACTGGGGATAGGACCCCAAAGCTGGCCTTCAGCCTACGCATCCTTTAACTTGAGGCAGGTTTGGGGCCCCCTATGCTATGGGGTACCAAGTAAGTTGCCTTGTTTGCCACCCTTCTAACACCAGCCCCGCTAGTGGCTGCTGGTTTAGTAATGTCAACACTGCCCATTCACTTTGAACGGGCTGTGTCGGCATTGCCGCGCAGCTTTCTAAACAGGGGGGATAGAATGCTAACGTACTATTACATCAAAAAGACATAGAAGCACAACTGATAGAGGGTTGTAATCAATATGATGTGGAGCGTCTCTTTACGCTTTCCAAAAATACTAGGACAAGGGGGCATGCGATGAAGCTGCAGTGTAGTAAATTTAGAACGAATCGGAGGAAATGTTGCTTCACTCAACGCGTAGTTAGACTCTGGAATTCGTTGCCGAAAAAAGTGGTTAAGGCGGTTGACTTAGCAGAATTTTAAAAAGGGTTGGACGGCTTCCTGCAGGAAAAGGCCATAGAATGTTATTGAATGGACGTGGGAAAAATCCACTATTTCTGGGATGGGCGGGACAAATGGTTTTTTCTTTTGGACGTTGAGGGTGCTGGGCTCGATGGACCCTTGGTCTGTCCCAGCATGGTGATGCTTATGTACTTATCACACCATTCCTGCAAAGTACAATACAAACCTCTGAGCTCTACCGCCATCTGTGATATGGATAAATGCATTAGCCATCACTATCCTTGGATATTTAGCACATTGTGCCACTGAATACCCTTACAAACCACCTCAGCACTATTTTGTCTTCCCAAGGGATATCACTATTCACACCCTCTTCTAAGAAAATAACAGGGGGGGGGGGGGAAGATTCAAGAAGGGCCAGGCACCAGGGTCTGTCTCTCTCCTGCTCCTGGGTGATCCCGTTAGAGGCTGGAGAGGAGCAGACACAAGGCTTCAGGGTTTCTAGTTTGGCGGGCAGGGGGGGGGGTCCCATGCCCCACCAGCAGAAGCCTTCCTCCATCGCTGTTCTCCACCATATTGTCAGCACTGTGGATGCTTTTCCCCCCCACGTTGCACATATACCCTTAATTCTATGAAAGTTACCAAAACTTGCATGTACAATTTAATTGAATAACGAGCCAATTAGTGCCAATAATTAGCTTTTTCACAAGCAGTTATTGGCACTAATTAGATCTAATTGGCATTTATGCGCATAAATTTAGGCATGGAACCTGCACCTAAAATTTACATGAGATTTGAAAAAGGGGGTGCAGAAATGGACGGGGCATGGTCGTAACGGGGACGTTCCTAAAATTAACAGTCGTTGTTAAAGAATATCGTGGGCACAGGGCTAATGTAGGCGCATACATTTGCATCACATATCAGTTGATGCAAATGGCTGCGCCTAAAGTTAGGTGCGACTCCTGGGCATAAGCGCTATTCTGTAAACCACACCTCACTTTAAGTGCAGCTTATAGAATAGTGATTTGTTCCGTGCTGATTTTCTTATGTGCCATATATAGAATCTAACCCATGACTAACACTGGCTACACATACTGTCGCAGGACTTGGTTATCCACTCCTACCCTAGCTGAGATCATATTCATGCATCTTTCTGATTTCATATGCATATTTCTTTAAGCTAGTCCCCCTGTTTTCTAAATCCTGTTATTCTATCTTTCTATATGTTCCACCTCTGCTTACATCAGTGGTTCCCAAACCTGGTCCTGGAGGCATCCCAGCCAGTCAGGTTTTCAGGATACCCACAATGAATATTCATGAGAGAGATTTGCATGCACCAGTGGCATCAGAAACAAAACGAAGCCTTCACAGGAAGAAGAAGACCTCCTCGGCTGGCGGGGATTAGGGTCCCCCGCCAGCAAAGGTAGGCGACGGCAGGGGAGGGTTGGTGGCAGGAGGGGGTTCGAGAGGGTCGTCAGCAGGGGTTGTCAAAGTTGGCGGTGGTGGTGGCGGCAGGGGATGGGTCAGCAATGGCGGGGGGGGGGGGGGGGGGTTCGACGCAGCGGGGGGGGGGGATAATGGCTGGGTGGGTGGTGGCACTGAGGGGAGGGGGGGCTAAAATGTGCCCCCTCACCTTGGGCTCTGGACCCCCCTCCCGCTGAAGTCTGGCTACGCCCCTGGCATGCACTACCTTCACTGCATGCAAATCTCTCTCATGAATATTCATTGAAGATATCCTGAAAACCTGACTGGCTGGGGTGCCTTCAGGGGCAGGTTTGGGAGCCACTGGCTTACATCTTATGTTGTCTATTGCTTGAGTGCAAAAGGACAAGGATGACCAGCAGAAAAGAAAAGAGGTGATAGTGCCCTTGTAGAAGTCTCTGGTGAGGCTCCATTTAGAGAACTGTGTGCAATTCTGGAGACCACGCCTACGGAAAGATATAAACAGGATGAAGTCGGTCCAGAGGGCGGCTACAAAACTGGTAAATGGTCTTGGTCATAGGGTCAAGCTTAGGAACAGTCCATAAATAGTTATGAGTATGCTGAATTACACATGTGAGCCGCAAAAGCTCTCATTGATCATCACCATTTACAGAAATAAAGAACAAAAAACCATGTCACATAAAAATTTGGAAAGACCTTTAAAAACGTGCACAAAGCAGTTAAAAAAAAACCCTTGTGCTTAAACTATCTAGTTAGGGAATAGCAAGACACATGTCCACAGCATCCATAATACTACTACTACTACTATAAATCATTTCTATAGCGCTACCAGTCGTATGCAGCGCTTCACAATTTAACATGAAGAAAAGACAGTCCCTGCCCAAAAGAGCTGACAATCTAAATCAAGACAGACAGACAGGACAAATAAGGGATAAGGGTAGGACAGACAGATAGGACATATGGGGAAAGGGACTATTGAAGAGAGGAAGACAAGATAAAGGTTACGAGCAGGTGACAAGTTAGGAATTAAAAGCAGCATCAAACAGGGAGGCCTTTAGCCCATAATATGTATATTTCACGTGCACTGAATATCAACCTCATATTAACGTACTCAAACACCATTGTGGGTGTTTTGGTGCCAAACCTAGGCATCGTTAGATGCACAAACCACTGTTATATGCCGCTAGGACATTATCTTAAAAAATTGTGCATTAATATACCCTTATCCACACTCTTATCACCTCTCGCCTAGATTATTGTAACCTGCTTCTCACCAGCCTCCAACTTAGCCATCTCTCTCCTCTTCAATCAGTCCAAAACTCTGCTGCGCGCCTCATTTTCCGCCAGAGTCGCTATGCTCACTTTAGCCCTCTCCTCAAGTCACTTCACTGGCTCCCTATCCGTTTCCGCATTCAATTCAAACTTCTCTTACTGACCTATAAGTGCATTCACTCTGGCGCTCCCCAGTACCTCTCCACTCTTGTCTCTCCCTACGCCCCCACCTCGAGTACTCCGTTCTGTGGATAAATCTCTCTTGTCTTTCCCCTTCTCCTCTATTGCTAATTCCAGGCTCCGTTCCTTTTATCTCGCTGCACCTCACGCCTGTAATAGACTTCCCGAGCTTGTACGTCTAGCCCTGTCTTTGGCCGTTTTCAAATCCAGGCTAAAAGCCCGCCTCGTTAACGCTGCTTTTGACTCCTAACCACTACTCACTTGCCCTGTTCCCTTTGTCCCCACCTCTTTAATTCTCTTACCTCTTAGTTGTTCTGTCTGTTTTGCCTGTCCTATTTAGATTGTGAGCTCTTTGAGCAGGGACTGTCTTTTCATGTGTGGTGTACTGCGCTGCGTATGCCTTGTAGCGCTATAGAAGTGATAAGTAGTAGTAGTAGTAGTAATTTACACATAAACTGAAGATATACGCACTTGGACATAATCTCAAAAACAGTGCACAGCTAATATGCGCCCATAGATTTCCCCAAAAAACCTTATGTCTATGTCTTAACTAAACTGCTATATTGCATCACAATAGAAGCTCAATAGGGTAATATGTGTATAGCATATGCATTGATGGGACTCAGGCACTGAAAACCGCAGATAATTACTGTTTTTTAAGAAGACTGGCATATATGTAATTGGTATCTATATGAGCATAGATCAAGGAGCATGCTAAACCAATAATTACTGAAACAAAGACACCACACAACACGGCAATACAACCTAAAAAAAAAAAAAGAAAAGCAAATATTTAATCGTGAACTAGAGCTAAAACATGAATTATAATATGCCCACAAAAAACAAAAGCTTACATACTTAAAAAGTGAATGAGTATCAAAACTCACCAAATACAAACGCCTACTTGCTTGAACGAATGTTAACAGCAGACGAAGTCAACATAAAAATCCTTCATGTGTGAAAGGTCATTTAGATCATGGCATGTGGTCAGACAAATATGCTAATGGTGATAGTGATTTAACAACTGCTGGAAAGCTAAATGGGAATGGGACTTGATATACCACCATTCTGTGTTTTTTTGCAACTACATTCAAAGCGGTTTGCATAGAGGGGCATAATCGAACGGAAACGCCTATCTCCATGGGCGTTTATCTCCGAGAACGGGTCCGTGAAGGGGCGGGCTGAACCGTATTTTTGAAAAAATGGACGTTTTTGAGCTGGGCGTTTGTTTTTTTTTAGCGATAATGGAAACTAAAAACACCCAGCTCAAAAACTTCCTAATCCGAACCATTTGGTCGTGGGAGGGGCCAGGATTGGTAGTACACTCGCCCCCCTGATATGCCAGGACACCAACTGGGCACCCTAGGTCAGTGCGGTGGACTTCAGAAAAAGCTCCCACATGCATAGCTCCCTTACCACGGGTGCTGAGCTCCCAACCCCCCTCTCCCAAAACCCACTACCCACAAATGTACAACACTACCATAGCTCTTAGGGGAGAAGGGGGCACCTACATGTGGGTACAGTGGATTTTGGAGGCCTCCCATTTACCAACACAAGTGTTACAGGTGGGGGGGGGGGGATGGGCCTGGGTCCACCTGGCTGAAGTGCACTGCGGTACCCACTAAAAGTGCTCCAGGGACCTGCATACATGCAGGCCTCTAGGACTTGTTACTGCTGTATAACATTGGCACACCAGTTTACACCTGAAGACTAATCTCTCCGAAAACGTCCTTTATTGGAATAAGCACGCTTACTCACAGTTAACTGCAGATCAGAGGTTGTGCCCCACCATTGGCAACGAGTCTCCCTGGTACTGAGATTAGCAGGTCAGAGCTGGCAGAATGCTGTACAATGCCCTCTTTCAGCCACATTCAAGGGAAGAACTAAGTTCTGTAACGTGGCTAACACAGGAAAGGGAACTAAAACTGGCTTACAAAAATGGCCACTACCGCATGGACTACAACAGGAAACACAACAGGGAACACTCTGACCCAGTAGGCAGGGGGAAAAGCACCATGGGAGAAGAGCCTACCAACTACCAACATCGTGAGACTGTAACACAAGCTAATGAAATCACGGAGCCCAATACCCTACACCCACCACAATGCAATGCTGATGTGACCCTGTACTGCACCCGAGAGCCACATCTGACCCAGGGAAAGGCTGTGACAGGATCGAACACATTCTGCTGTCATGGAGGTGGGTACTGCATTTGAGGCTGGCATACAGGCTGGAAAAAAAGTTTTTAAAGTGGGTTTTTTTTGGTGGGAGGGGGTTAGTGACCACTGGGGGAGTCCGGGGAGGTCATCTCTGATTCCCTCCAGTGGTCATCTGGGCAGTTGGAGCACTTTTCTTGGGACCTGTTCATGAAAAAAAAGGGTCCAAAAAAGTGACCCAAAATCGCGGTAAAAACGCCTTTTTTTCGATTATCAGCTAAAGACGCCCATCTCTCCTCGGCTGATTACCACGCCCCAGTTCCGCCTCCACCACGCCTCTGACGCGCCCCCGTCAACTTTATTCGTTTCCGCGATGGAGTGCAGTTGGAAACGCCCAAAATCGGCTTTCGATTATAGCGATTTGGGCGCCTTTGCAGGACAAACGTCTATCTCCCGATTTAGGTCACACTATAGGCGTTTTTCTCTTTCGAAAATAAGCTGGATAGTATATACAGGTACTTACTAGTACCTAGGGCAATGGAGGGTTAAGTAACTTGACCAGAGTCACAAAGAGCTGCAATACTAAAAGTGAATGTAAAGGTCTAATGTAACGGCAACGTTATCATCTTGTCGATTATAACGCTTAACAAAATCAGTGCCTCAACAAACTAATGGCGTGGATCCCACGAATGCTTTTAAAACTTAAGGCATTCTTGTGTATATACAGCAATCAGCATTCACGTTCCAAACAAAACCACAAATGAAATCAATGTGTAAATCAAGAAAGCATAGTTATAAAACCAACATTCAACTCTAGACTATTTATTTTAACAGCAAACATATTGCAAAAACAAAATGCAAAAAAAACCCTCTGGGGTGCTACGGCAAATCGAGGCCGGCGCAACCCGGTAAGCATGGCAGGGGGGCGCCACAAGCCATGCTTACTGCCGTCACAGTTCCAGCCCCAGCTGCCTGCCCTCAGCTCCTCCAACATCCCTCTTTTTGCTCCTGCTGCCCTGCGTTTTTTAAATCTTTTATTATACCTCAAAATCAAAGCGGTGGCAGCAGCGAAAGAAACAGGCTTGCCTCGAGCCTTTCCCTTTCCGTTCAGTGTTCTGCCCTTGCGGAAACAGGAAAGTACGTCAGAGGAAGGTGGGACACAATGTGAGTGAAGGGAAGGCTCGAGGCAAACCTGTTTTTTTTTTTTTTTTGCTGCCGCTGCCGCTTTGGTTTTGAGGTAAAATAAAAGATTTAAGAAACGCAGGGCAGCAGGAGCAAAAAGAGGGATGTTGCGGGAGAAGAGGGCGGGCAGGTGAGGCTTGGGTTTGAACTGGAACTCGGGGGCTGAAAAGGGGGGCAGGTACGGGGCTGGGGCGAGTCACTGGACATGGATGGGATGGGAGGGGAGGATGGGGGCAAAGGTGAATCGCTGGACATGGATGGGAGAGGAGGGCAGGGGAGAGAGGTGAAATTGCTGGACATGGATGGGATGGCAGGGGGGAGAGAGGAGAATTGCTGGATATGGATGGAGGAGAGGGCAGGGGAGAGGAGAGAATTGCTAGATATGGATGGAGGAAAGTTGCTGCTGGACATGGATGGATGGAGGGGAGGGGAGGACAGGGGAGAAAGGAGAGTTGCTGCTGGACATGGACGGATTGAGGAGAAGGCAAGGGAGAGAGGAGAGTTGCTGGACATGGATGGATGGAGGGGAGGGCAGAAAATCTGGACATGGATGGAGGGGAGGGAAGACAGGAAAGAGATACACAAACCAATGAGCTGCTGCATCCAAGTTGTCATTCTTTTTTGTTGGTAGCATTATTTAATTTAATCTCACTTGTATTTTTAAGCATGTTGGTTTGTGCAGCATACAGATGTACAAAGAGGAAGTATAATAATGGAATGACTTTTCATAAGTAGAATAGTAATTGTTATAAATTGTAATCAGTGTGTTATTTGGAGGGGCTGGTTATAGGGACACCCTAGCACTGATATATTTGTGCAGGTAAAAAGATGGAGATCTGTGTGGCTGGGGTAGGAGGGAGACTTGTGTGGCCAGGGGGAGGGGATGGAGACCTATGTGTGTGTGTGTGTGTGTGGGGGGGGGGGGGGTGTGCCATGAAAAATTGCTCAGACACAAAGGGTGCCGTGAACTGAAAAAGCTTGGGAACCACTGGCCTAGTGGTTAGTGCAGCAGACCTTGATCCTGGGACACTGGGTTCAATTCCCACTGCCGCGCCCTGTGACTCTGGGTAAGTCACATAACTCTCCATTGCCCAGGTACAAATAAGTACCTGTATATACCATGTAAACCACCTTGAATGTAGTTGCAAAAACCACAGAAAGGCCCATTCCCTTTCTCTCTCTTCTTATTAATGATTTTTTTTCTGACTTTTTTGGCAGATTTGCAAACTACTCTCTTTCTATTTATAAACTTTTTGCTTGTACAAAATGCTTCAGTGGCTAATGGCTTCTTTTCTTATAAATGGCCTTTCAGCTCACTGTGCAATTTCAGACAAAAAAATGTACTCCAATGATACTTATTTAACATGTCTTCAAGGAAAATATTCTCACGTAGTCATGAAAGCAAAAACTGTTAAAAAAAAACCCCTGGGGTAATATTCAATGAATTGCTGGCCATTTAACTTAATGTGGATATGCTATGTGCTAGAGATGGGCATGCAAAAACATTTTCTGTTTGTGTTCATTCGGTCCCCCCCCCCCCCCCCGCTTTCAAATGTCATCAAGACTGCACACAGTCCCCCATACATTGAAGCCATGGACATTTATACCTGCTTGTAGAAATAGGAAGTGCCCTCTTTTCATGTTTCAAACCTGCTGTGCAGCCTGAGGTAGAGCAAGGAGAAGACCCGGTGGCGTAGCTAGGGGGGAGGGGCGCCAGGGGAGCGGCCGCTCCCCCAAATGGAGTTCTGCTGGTGCCGGCGCCTATTTTTTTCTCAATGTGTTGCATTGAAAATGTGCACCGGTGCCGGCGGAAATCCGCTCTCGCTCTCCCCGCGCCATCAACCTGGCTCCGCTTCTGAGAAGACCATCATAATAGCAGGAACCAAGGAACATGCTCCTGCCACTGTGAAGGGGTGAGCCCATGAGGTGGGCTTAATGTTTCTTTAAGTTTTGGTGCCCTGAGCCAGTGCTTCATTGGCTTTGCCCTTGAGCCAGCCTTGACTAACTGAGACTAGATTGATCGTAAGCTCCACAGAGAAGAGACTGTTTCTTATATATGTCTGCTCAGCACTGCATTATAATGGGGATTTCTAGAACCTGAGAGAGCTCTCTAGAGTTTTCTGAGGGGAGGGTTCTGAGTTGTGGGTGGGAAAGGATCCAGCCCAAGGGGGTGGGTTTCTGGGTAAGTTGCACAGGAAAATGTTCCTTGTCGTTGAATAAAAGTGCGGGAGAAGTTAGGAGTTAATAAATATTGTTGATGGGGAGTGCACAAAGTTGGTTGCCTGTACCCCCGCTGGGACCCTTGCAGGAGAAGGAGAGTCCTGGATGGGATCAAGCTGTTTTTTTTTTTCAAAATCTTTATTTGGACCCTACATGGTCTGTGTTTCGGCTTTAAAAAAGCCTTCATCAGGGGTCAATCAATGAGTGCTCAATTTTATACCGACTGACGATGGAGCACATGAACAAATATCTCTTGATTTCTGTTGGTGTGAGATAGTATACCTCCCCTGATCAAGAGATATTTGTTCATGTGCTCCATCGTCAGTCGGTATAAAATTGAGCACTCATCGATTGACCCCTGATGAAGGCTTTTTAAAGCCGAAACACAGACCGCGTAAGGTCCAAATAAAGTTGTGTTTGGAGCATCTTATCCTGGTGTTTGGACTGATCCCTTGAATTTGGTTTCTTTTCCACTTCCTCTTGTGTTGTTATATTTTTGTGGAACGTGTGAACCCCGTTTGTTTTTTTGCGGTTTTTTTTTCAAAATCTAGCATTAACCGTGAAGTGGAGGAGTGCTCCAGGTGGGAAATAGGAGATCCCAGCCTGGAAACGGGAACAGGAAAGAGCTGTTCGGAGCCAAAAGTAGTAGCCCGGAGAGATACCGTATTTTTCGGACTATAAGACGCACCGGACCAGAAGACGCACCTAGGTTTTAGAGGAGGGAAATAGGAAAAAAATTTTTTTTCCTTTTTCCCTCCTCTAAAACCTAGGTGCTCCGGTGCATCTTGTCCGAGTTCGGGATCGCCCTCCCCTACTCATGTCAGCGATGTTCCCTGGTGGTCTAGTGACGTCGAGGCAGGAAAGAGCCCCCTCTTTCCTGCCCAGCGCGCTGCTCTCCGTCCTCCTCCGTCCTCCTGTATGCTGCCTGACGGTCTCGGCGATATTCAAAATGGCCGCCGAGAGGAGGACGGAGAGCAGCGCGCTGGGCAGGAAAGAGGGGGCTCTTTCCTGCCCCGACGTCACTAGACCACCAGGGAACATTGCTGACGTGAGTAGGGGAGGGCGATCCCGAACTCGGGGGGAGGGCGATCCGGAATCGCTACCTTTGACTATAAGACGCACCCCCCATTTTCCTCCCAAATTTTGGGGGAAAAAAGTGCGTCATATAGTCCGAAAAATACGGTATTCCTTTGGGGGAGAGGAGTGTGGACAGACAGGGAGGTCTGATCCAATGGGAAAATCTGCTTGTTGCACAAGTGCTGCAGGCACAGCCTTAGATTATTTCACCCAGAAGGGATGGGTATGGACAGGAGGAGCTGTAAATATGTACATACAGTAAGATTATAAATTGCATTACAGAAGATACCCACATAAACAAATTCAACACAGTCTGCTGACAAATTGCACAAAATTGAATTTTCATTCAGGTGGAGGAAAGACTTCAGTAAGACAGCGCTAAAACGTGGAGGAGTGGCCTAGTGGTTAGGGTGGTGGGACTTTGGTCCTGGGGAACTGAGGAACTGAGTTTGATTCCCACTTCAGGCACAGGCACAAGTCACTTAACCCTCCATTGCCCCGGTACAAAATAAGTACCCGAATATATGTAAACTGCTTTGAATGTAGTTGCAAAAACCATAAAAAGGCAGTATATGAAGTCCCATTTCCCTTTCCCTAGTTGAGATTCTAGATGGAATGTTGCTACTATTGGAGATTCTGTTGCTACTATTTGAGATTCTACATGGAATGTTAATGTTGCTATTCCACTAGCAACATTCCATGTAGAAGCCTGCCCTTGTGCAGCCGGGCAGGCTTCAGCTTCTGTGAGTCTGACGTCCTGTTGCTAGTGGAGGAGTAGCTTAGTGGTTAGTGCAGCAGATTCTGATTCTGGGGAACTGAGTTCAATTCCCACTGCAGCTCCTTGTGACTCTGGGCAAGTCACTTAACCCTCCATTGCCCCGGGTACAAATAAGTACCTGTATATAATATGTAAGCCGCATTGAGCCTGCCATGAGTGGGAAAGCATGGGGTACAAATGTAACAAAAATTAAAAAAAAATAACTTAGCTACTATATGGAACATCACTAGTCAGAAGACGTCCCTCTTCCTATTTCTTTTACATTTTTAAATCAGTTTTTATCCTTTTTATATATATAACTGTCTTAAACTCAAATTGTAAACCAGCAGCTTAGCTTTGGCAATGATATTCATAATCAGCACGGCATAAGCTCTACACAGCCCCTCCGTTTCACTGCAAAACACTTCTTCAGGTGCTGCCAGCTTCAAACTGGTGTCACATACATTCTATTCTTCTGGACACTCCAACATCATGTTCTAAAAATACACCGATACATTGCCAATTAGTGCATCAATATTGGGTTCACCCTTCCATATATTCTGACATCAGTGTCCAAAGCTCTGCTTTTCCTGAAAATGGTGTTCTCTTTTCTTAGAGACGCCAATTAGCTGATAACCAATCAGAGCACACTGAACGTCTCATTCAAATAGAAGCCATTGGAATCACGGACCCGCTCCTAACACATGTGACCTGGTGGAACAACTAAAGCATAACGTCTTTAAAAACAAATGTAGAAAACGTATTTAGAAAAAATATATCTAGAAAAATATTTTCCATTCTAAATATTTTCCATTCTATAGCAACATTCATGCCCCTTGGCTCTAGTGTATTCAAAGCATGGATCCATCTCTGTTCTATTTGAATCAATAATTTCCCCCTATTCCCCCCCCCCTCTTTTGTTGTTCCCAATCTGGTCAATAATAAAACATTGCAATTCTTCAAATTGACGTTTTGCCTTCATGCAATGGGGCACTAATGGTTCTGTGTCTAAATATGAGCCTAGCAAAAATTGCTCACACATGACATATTTTGCAAGGCTCATATTTATGCAGAGAAGAACAGGTGCCGATGTAGGCTTTCACGTTCGGTTTTATTCAGACGTGCACACATGCCTGCTATCTTCAGTCTGCCTTTGAACCTCGCAGGGGCTTCCTTCTGGCTGCAAAACGAGACAAAACAGGCAATTAAATCTCAAAAACTGGTGTGAAATCATTTCTGTGAACTCTTGAACACTGCCCTGGACCTGGACAGATAATTGTCACAATAACTGTGCATCAAAATCCCTTGTTTACCTCTCTGCATTGCCAGGGAATACTCAATGGCCTCATTAGCATTCATTTTAATGCAGTATGTGGCTATGTATTCTGAGTGAGCTAACACTCCCTCTCTGCATTGCACGATGCGTAGAACCCACGGTCAACCCACACTATCCACGCAGTTAGACCCACGGTAGCTTTCAGCACCGGCCTCTGTGTGCACAGGAACCTCTGTATGAATCATCACCAGATACTGGATATAAACAAGAAGCTATAAGGGGGGAACTTGACACACCAGTCATACACACACTGCTAGTTCATGCCCTTCCATATGCGATGAACTTCAGCAAATGGAGTTTCTAATGAAAAAGACAGCTCACTTTAATTAACAGCAGTAACTGATGGTTCCACTGCAGTTTTCATTCTGTACAGCCAAAGTGTGCTAGGGAGAGGATCCAGGAGAGAGAGAGAGAGTTGCCAGAAAAGGTATCCTTTGATTTTGTTTTTCCAGAAGTGGATTTCAGTGAGTCATGGTTATTAACATCAGCCGTGGATACTCCGGGCCAGCACAGCACTATCTGGTAAATTCTAATCTTGAGAGATTGGTCCTTTCTTGAGGACAATTACACAGCCATCTCGGGAAGGAATCTGAGCATAGATAATCTAAAATAGTTCTGCACTTTGCTAGAGTTTGATTTGAAAATGTTAGAGAGCACTTAACCTACATGGTATGGTTCAAGAGATTGTTTTGATGGTACTCTGAATCAATTTTCAACAGAAATAGTGAATTCTACTTTTTCCCTAAGAAAACAGATTTCCTTCTGTTTTAAGCAGGTATTATAGGACTGTCATATGAACATGTATGGTCATAGAAGAGAGAGAGAGAGAGAGAGAGAGAGAGAGAGAGAGAGAGAGAGAGAGAGAGAGAGAGAGAGAGAGAGAGAGTAAGCGGGAGAGCAACTCCAGAGGGCAAACGGGAAGGAATGGATCCTAAGGAGCTTAGCCGAGATTGGGTGGCAGAGCCAGCTGGTGGTGGGAGGCGAGGATAGTGCTGGGCAGACTTATACGGTCTGTGCCAGAGCCAGTGGTGGGAGGCGGGACTGGTGGTTGGGAGGCGGGGATAGTGCTGGACAGACTTATACGGTCTGTGTCCTGAAGAGGACAGGTAAAAATCAAAGTAGGGTATACACAAAAAGTAGCACATATGAGTTTGTCTTGTTGGGCAGACTGGATGGACCATGCAGGTCTTTTTCTGCCGTCATTTACTATGTTACTATGTCCTAAGAAGTTACCATGTATATTAATACTTATCTAACAAAGTGGAAGTCCAAGATATAAAAATAGAGACTTTGACTACGGAAATGGTTTCTCTACGAAAATCAGTTAATTTGGTAATGAAGGACAGTCATGTTTCTTGTAAAAATTGGAATTTCTGGAGAACCAATTAAGGAAAAATAACTTGAGAATGATAAATTTTCCTATAACATCCTATATATCAGCTACTGAACTGTTGAAGAAATATTTCTCTGATATTTTGCAAATACCTTCTGAGAGCCACCCTCTGGTGTCTAAAGTGATTTATATTTCCCTTAAAATTTTCTTTATCAGAGAAAAGAGATGTGAACTTAACTGATATTTTGGAAAATTCAGAAATTACAGATAGAGTTATATTATTAGTGACTTTCGCCTTTGATTTAGATAGGAACAATGTTTTGAAATTGTATTTCCGACACATGGCTGATAGTTTTTTGGGTTCAAAGATGAATATATTTCCTGACATATCAAGGGAATCGCAGACTAGGAGGCGTGAATTCTTGGCTTTTAAGCCAGGAATC
Organism: Microcaecilia unicolor; assembly: GCF_901765095.1. Taxonomy (NCBI): domain Eukaryota; kingdom Metazoa; phylum Chordata; class Amphibia; order Gymnophiona; family Siphonopidae; genus Microcaecilia; species Microcaecilia unicolor. The sequence continues at coordinate 36,105,661 of NC_044035.1, read as the reverse complement.
ATTGCCCTAGGTGGGACCTTCCTAGTGCGATTCCCTTGTAAGTGTTTTATTTCCTTATTACTTATTTGTTGAACCTAAGAAATTGCAAGAGTTTGTGGAGTTGAAAGAACAGATGAAGAACCCCCTGCAGCAGCTTCCTTTAGTTACCACTGTACCGGCTGCAATTACCGATTAACCTTCCTCCCTCAGAAAATGTGAATTGTAAGATTAACCATTTTGAGTTTTTCTTATTTTCCTTGAGATTGTTTTCCTGATCTTGGATCTCCCAATTGTGGACAATTATATAATATATATTGATGAAAGAAAATGTTTTCTTTTTCCTTTATATTAATTTCTGTTTTTCCTTACATTTATGTGTTAAATGTGAATGTAATTAAGTAAAATGATAAATAAAAATTAAAAATTAAAAAAAAAAAGAAGTTACCATGTACAGTAGCCAACAAGACAGTAGTTGAGAAAGAGACAGGATCACCTTAGATCAGGGGTTCTTAACCGGTCAGGTTTTTAAGATATCCACAATGAATATGCATTTACACCAAATTTCAGGGGTAAATTTACAATAATTAGCATCTGATATTATAAGGTTTTTTTTTTGCATATACAGAGTTTGGAATGAACTATTACAACAGTCGATTTATTAATTGACCCCAGCAAGAAACTTAAATATTTTGAATACAACTTATCTATATATTTCTGCTTGAGACATATGTATGTTTTTTGATTTATTGTACTTGTTTCTATTTTGTTTCTTTTGTATGAATATGCAATAATGCACCATCTTTGGGATCCATACGACTGAGCTTTAGTTTCCAGCGTCGTTTTGGCTTTACATTTCCAGATGGATTAGAAGCGCCCTTCCTGAAGCAGCCACAAGGTTGGCGAAACAAGGCGCTCTTGTTGAAGGGTGGGCGTTTTTTTCGCCGGTTGCAGAAGTTTTACAAGGCTCCGGAGTCCTTGGGGGGAATTTTGCTTGAAACTTTCCTGAAGCTGTCTCGCCTGAATTAAGCTAAGTAAACCTTTAGCCATTGGTTTTGGGCATGCTTGTTGTATACTTTGGTAGGATAGAGGGGGTATATAAGTGTTTGCCTTGGCTATTTTAGGCCCTGTGTTATCCTTTATTGAACTTCAGGTTCTTTCCTCCCGGGGGGGCTCTTTTAGGTAGTCTTTTTTTGGCTGGGGTTAGTTTTGGGTAGTTTGGTTTTTGGTGTCCGTTTAATTTCTGTTTTTAAGAGGGAAAGAGAGTTTTTCATCCCATACGTTTTTCTCATTTAGTATGAGTTTTTGCGTCCGGGTTTTTTTCTCTTTTTCCTCCTTAAATAGGAACCTATGATATTAACCTACTCCTGTTTATACAAGGCATTGTTAATACTTTGGTATTGTTCCTTGTTAGGAGGTTTGAGGTTCCATTTGTGAGATATATATTTCATATAAGAGTTGGAATTTTTTCCATCAATTTAAAGGGACACCTCCAAACTAACTTTACATATATTAATCAAACTCCTCTTATCAGGTTGGAATATGCAATAATGATAAAATATGATAATTGAAAAATTGAACACGTATATTTGAGGTTCATCATTGGTATAATAGACATAAATTGAAATATTAGTCCCTAAATATGGAGAAAACAATGAATATGCATGAGATAAATTTGCATACAATGGAGGCAGTGCATACAATTTATCTCATATATATTCATTGTGGGTATCTTGAAAATCTGACTGGCTGGATGTGTCTCTAGGACTGGGTTGAGAACCCCTACCTTAGATTATAAAGAGTAATTCTAAAACTAGGTGTCTCCATTTAGGCACCCTGAGACCATGTGGTAGGAACCTATTCTGTAGAACAGCACAGAGAGGATCCAAAGTACAGAAAAATGTCCAAACAGCGGAAAGAAGCACCAGGAGCCTTCAAAAATGGGACACAATTTATCATGTAACTTGAACATCAATTCTTTCATAAATGACCTGACATGGGTCGTGTTTTGGCACATAGCGTCTGCATCAGGGGTTAATAAAGTTGTGATTTCTATGGAACAGCGGAGCTTTGTGCTTTTGAGATGACAAATTGGATGATTGTCCTGCTTAGTGCAAATGAAATATAATTGGCAGCTTAGCGGAATAGAGCCGAAGTGGTCCCTTCATACTTTGATCTAAGATTGGGACAGTGAAAGGCCATCTCACAATTTATGCACCCTTTCTGACTTGCTTGAAAATGGAGGAGACAAAAACAATCATACAAGGCCTCCCCTCAGGGCCAGTCTTAGGCAGGGGCAACCGCACAGGACCTTACACTCCCAGGGGCCCTGTGTAGCCGACCCCGACATAGCACGTCAGCATCAGCATAACGATGTGCCTCTTGTCTTGCCAAACCCCCCTTGGAACAGAACTCGCCACGCTTCACCTTTTTTAGTCTTCCTCCTTTCACTAATATACCTGAAGAAATTTTTGTTGCCCCTCCTTACATTTCTAGCCATTTGTTCTTCTGCTTGCACTTTCACCAGACGTATCTCTCTCTTGGCTTCTTTCAGTTTTATCCGTTATTCCTCTCCGTGTTCCTCTTCTTGAGATTTTCTATATTTCTGGAACGCCAACTCTTTAGCCTTTATTTTCTCAGCCACTTGCTTGGAGAACCATATCAGTTTCCTTTTTCTCTTGCTTTTATTTACTCTCCTTACATAAAGGTTTGTGGCCATATTTATAACTTCTTTCAGCCTGGACCACTGCCCTTCCATTTCTCGTATGTCCTCCCAGCCCATCAGCTCCTTCCTCAGGTATTCCCCCATTTTATTAAAGTCAGCATGCTTGAAATCCAGGACTTTAAGTTCACTTCAGCTGTTATATCAAACCAAACTGTTTGATGGTACCTTCTGCCTGGGAGGGCACCCACTTGGACATTGACACACTATCCCCATTTGTGAGCACCAGATCCAGCGTCGCTCCTTCCCTTGTGGGTTCCGTCACCATTTGTCTGAGCATAGCACTTTGAAAAGCATCCACGATCTCTCTACTTCTTTCCGATTTTGCAGATGGAACCTTCCAATCTACATCTGGCAGATTGAAATCTCCCAGCAACTGCACCTCTCTCTTCCTTCCCAACTTTTGAATATCTGTGATTAGATCTTTATCTAGTTCCTCCAATTGTGTCGGAGGTCTGTAGACAACACCCACGTAGACAGAGGTTCTATCATCTCTTTTTAAGGTGATCCATATCGCTTCTTCCTTTCCTCAGGCCCCTGTCATTTCAGTCGCTGCGATATCATTTCTCACATACAGAGCTACTCCTCTACCTTTAAGACCATCTCTATCCTTCCTAAATAGATTATAGCCTGGTACGTTTGCATCCCATTCATGGGAACCATTGAGCCATGTCTCCGTGATTGCAACAACGTCTAAGTTTACCTCTAACATCAGGGCTTGCAGGTCATGAACTTTATTGCTTAGACTGAAAGCATTTGTGGTCATCGCTTTCCATCTACATTTCAGTGGAATTTTTATCTTCTGTTTAGTTTCTTGTTTAGTCTCACTTCCTGCTGTGTTGGTAAGAAGTGATTTGCTAAGATTGTTGTTTTCATTGCTTTCTTTTCTACTGTCGTATCTTGTCTTTAGCTTTAGCTGGGGGTGACCACTTGAAGTGAACTGCCTCCATATGCCACCCCCGCCTTCTTGTTTAAATGCCTAGAAATATATTATCTGAACTTCTCCCCAAAGGATTTTTTTTCCTGCTACAGTGAGATGCAGCCCATCGTTACAATATAGTCTTTTGTTTTTCCATGTATTGCCCCATCCTCCTATGTATCTAAATCCTTCTTGGTGACACCAGTCTTTAACATAGTAACATAGTAACATAGTAACATAGTAGATGACGGGAGAAAAAGATCTGCACGGTCCATCCAGTCTGCCCAACAAGACAACTCACATGTGCTACTTTTTGTGTATACCCTACTTTGATTTGTACCTGTGCTCTTCAGGGCACAGACCGTATAAGTCTGCCCAGCACTATCCCGTCCTCCCAACCACCAGCCCCGCCTCCCAACCACCGGCTCTGGCACAGACCATATAAGTCTGCCCAGCACTATCCCTGCCTCCCACCACCGACTTTGAGCCAGCTATTGAAATTCTCAGTACTTTGCAATCTTTTCTCTCCCTTTCCAAAGGTAGGTAGTACTTCAGAGAAAGCTATTGTTTGTACCAAAGGTTTTAACCCCTCTCCCAGCTCCAGAAAAGCTCTCCGCACGGCAAGTGGGGTATTACTGGACAAGTCATTTGTTCCCAGGTGGATAACAACATCAGTGTTTGACTCCTTAGTTTCTTCTCTGATTATAGAGATTATTTGCTTGGTACTCCTGGTAGCCGAAGAGCCTGGAAGGCATTTCACTTTGCATGGCCCCTTGAACTGTGTTTCAAAGTTAACGCCTCTGATGATGGAATCCCCTAGTAGCAACAGTTTCCTGGTATGAGTTTCAACATTAGTGCTTTGGGGGTGTCTTTTCTCTTTTTGGCACCTTCATATTTTTTTGTTTCACCTTCATTGCTTTTTCTTCCGCCTCAGTTCTATTTTCAGAGACATCACAGTGCTGTAATAGAGCAAAAGAATTCTGTAGGGGCAACACTTGTGAGGGCGGATGTTTCTGAGCCACATAGCGTAGTCTGCCTGAGTCTACCGTGAACCATCTATTTTTAGGTGGTTTTGTCCTTTGAGGCAGTGGTGAGAAGTTGGTATGATTCTGTGCAGTCTTAGAAGTAAAGAAGGAGTACACTTGGGATTCTTTGCTTTTTTACTTTTGGTCAGGCCCAGACAAGATGGATTTTCTGCAGATAGTGCAGACGTTTACCTTGGAATCCTAAAACCTCAGTAACAGATGCTAGATAATGCTTGGAGTCAGCGGTGAGTCCGCTTGGAGATGCTGCAGGAATACGCATCATACATGGAATTTTCTTGGACACCAGAGGAGTGAGGCTGTAGCATAAGTAGAGACTGATTCTGCTGGAGTTATGGTATGAACACCCGGGCTTGGGGCTATATATTTAGGAAGGTTTGGGGAGAATGATGACCTGGAAGATTTTATAGCCTTTAAGTATGTGGCCCAAGGGGCTGGCTCTAGGTTACGATGGGCCTTGATACTAAATCCCTGTTTGTGAGGTAAAGTTATTGCTGCTTGTAAGGCCCTGAGCCAGGAACAACCTACTATGATGCCTTAAAAGCTGCCATTAAGGTACGCCTAGGGCTTATCAAACTCCACTTTCGTAGAGCCTTTTATACCACCATCCTGGGTCCCCAAGAGTGATCCAAAGCTCTTTACCAAGAGACTGAAAGGCCAATAGTCAGGTACAGCCAATAGAGGTCTCTGGATTCCTGTGTGGAGCAGAACCCTAGAGGCTTCTTTTACAAAGCCACACTAACGATTCCCACACAGTAAATGAGAGGAAACCCATAGGAATTGCCTGGGCTTCCTCTCATTTGCCGTACCAAGAATCGGTAGCATGGCTTTGTAAAAGCGGCCCTTGGTTCTTTACACGCACCTTAATAAATTTAGCACATAGTTTTTAGTGTGCAGAAGAATAAATCTAAATAGCACTACAATCTCCATTGCCAGATTTTTGAAGAGCGACCAAAATGATAAAGGGGAATGGAACTTTTTTCATATGAGGAAAAGCTAAAGATGTTAGGGCTCCTCAGTTTGGAAAAGAGACAGCTGAGGCGGGGATATGATTGCAGTTTATCAAATGCTGAGTAGTGTAGAATGGGTAAAAGTGAAATTGATATTTTCCCTTCAAAAAGTAAAAAGACTAGGGGACACATCAGTGAAGTTACATGGAAATACTTTTAAGAGAGAGATAGGAGGAAATATTTTTTCACTCAAAGAATAGTTAAGCACTGAAACACGTTGATGGAGGACGTCATAACAGCGGTTAGCGTATCTGGGTTTAAAAAAGGTTTGAACAAGCACCTGGAGGAAAAGTCCATAGTCTGTGACTGAGATAGACATGGGGGAAGCCACTGCTTGTCCTGGGATTGGTAGCATGGAATCTTGCTACTAGTGAGGTTTCCGCCAGGTACTTGTGACCTGGATTGGCCACTGTTGGAAGCAGGATACTGGGCTAGATGGACAACTGGTCTGACCCAGTATGACTCTTATGTTCTTATAGTATAGCTAATGATATCCCAATTTGATGTTTTTTATTAAATCAGTTTTTCTATTTTCTAAGAAAGATGCTACCAGTATACACCATTGGAATCCAAGGACTGTTCTTGATGTCCAAAGCATTCTCACATGTCTTTTAAAACAAAGCCACATCAGGTTTTTAACAAAAAAGAGCAACACTTTTGCCCTCTTCATTTGGGAATTTACCCATTTTCTTGGAAACAGCAGACATCTTACACTGAAACCCTAAATGCAATAATTTATATTTTACCTGGAGATATGTTGTTTGACAATGCAATTCTAGAATTTTATTTATTTTTAGATTTTGCTCGCACCTTTTTCAGTAGTAGGTCAAGGTGAGTTACGTTCAGGTCCACAGGATATTTCAGAATGATCTCCAAACTTTAAATCTGATTGTATAACTACTACTATTTAACATTTCTAAAGCGCTACTAGGGTTATGCAGCGCTGTACAATTTAACATAGAAGGACAGTCCCTGCTCAAAGAGCTTACAATCTAATGGACAAATGTACAGTCATTCAAGTAGGGGCAGTCAAATTGGGGCAGTCTAGATTTCCTGAAAAGTATAAAGGTTAGGTGCCGAAAGCGACATTGAAGAGGTGGGCTTTGAGCAAGGATTTGAAGATGAGTAGGGAGGGGGCTTGGCGTAGGGGCTCAGGAAGTTTATTCCAAGCATAGGGTGAGGCGAGGCAGAATGGGCGGAGTCTGGAGTTGGCGGTGGTGAAGAAGGGTACTGAGAGGAGGGATTTGTCCTGTGAGCGGAGGTTTCAGGCGGGAACGTAACACAGGTTTTCACTCACCAAAATATTTTGGCCTGTGGAAAGTGAAGAGTGGGAAATCAACTGAAGAAAAAAAGAGAGGCATGCTTTGAAAAACAATATTCAGAACATATAGGAGAAGGTGGAGTTACTAACGATATTGAATTAACACCCTCCATTTTGCCTAGACAGGTCCACAAAAACCCTTTCCTCTGTCTTTCTCTCTCTGTATATACATTCTGCTTTTTATTTCAATTTTTGGCTGTATAGAAATTTACTCATGCTCTGGGTTAGCAGTCTGAGTTGGATTTCTGCTCCAGCTGTGCTGCTGTCATTATGCTGTACAGGAGTGATTTTTGGCACATTTAAAATTTGATCACACTTATTCAAATCAAGAATGCTAGCCTGAACATATTCTCTACTTTTGCTCCATCTGAGAGCAACGCTCAGAATATCTAATAATCTAACACTAGCCAATGATTTCTATGCTAAATGTGCTTTGGAAGAGTTTATGCCACTGATCTCCGGATTCGGTAAATGGCATGCAAATTTACGTATGCAAAATTGCATGCTGTCCTGAAGGAGTCATTATGTCATGGCACACAATGCGTGGATCGGACCCTGATGCAGCAAAAGTGAAACATGTCACATGTCGGTCAGCGGTCCCTTTGTTTATGACTGCAAGCAAAGCTAAGTCATTTTTGTAAAAGTTTTGTCTATATATATGAGATATAAGATAAAGATTTAAGATGGGATATGAATTCGTTTTAAACTTTCTAAAAAGTTTATAAAAATGCTCAAAAAAATTAAAATAACGAGCTTGATAAAAAATCATTTTGGACCTGTAAAGAGGCGAGGTGAGCTAAGAGATATTCCGGCTCTTATGAAACGAATCGCCGCTGAGGTCCACAATTGATTACACCATTTATTTATTTATTGCATTTGTATCCCACATTTTCCCACCTCTTTGCAGGCTCAATGTGGCTTACAATACATCATGAATAGTGGAAATACATTAGGAAATAGTATTATAGAAGGATCTTGGGCAACATGATTATGATAGGCATGATAGTGGTATAACATCAGGTATTGTCGGGCAGTTCTGAATATATGTGGAGGAGATGTCTATATTTACATTGGTTGATCTTTGGGGTATGCTTTGTTAAAGAGATGGGTCTTCAGTAGTTTGCGAAAGTTCACTAATTCGTAGATCGATTTTAGATTGTGCGGCAATGTGTTCCATAAATTCATTTATATACAACATTTTTGGAAATAAAGTTTTAGACGCTGGGCTCTTGTGGGACTATTCATTGTACAATTAGCCCCCCATCTGTTTGATGAGATAAACCTTTACGTGTGTCCTTTTGAAATTGATCCTGAGATGCATGTACAACTAAATTGGCTAATGGGACAATTAGTGATATTAAGTGGGTGCTACCAATCAATTATTGGTGTTAATTGGCAACAATTTGGATTTATGCACGCAGCTTGCTAAGTTCTATCCTATGAAGACCTGCTCGCAAATCTTAGAGCATGCAACTCAAAAGTAGGCATGGCCATGGGAGGGACATGGACAAGTCAGGGACATTCGCAGTATTACTGAGTACCGGGGATCTGCACCTCGTTTATGCACCAGGATTTATACCAGGTTTCAGTTGGTGTAAATCCTTGCACCCAAAGTTTGGTGTGGAAATCGACTCTTAAGTTCTATTCTATAAACAATGCACAACTTGGAATGCCATTCACAGAATAACACTCCGCACAATTTTTTTCAGTGCTGTTTTTTCAGCACCATCAAGTCCAGCATCCTGTTTCTAACACTGGCCAATCCAGGTCACAAATACCTGGCAAGATCCCAGAAACGCTCAATACATTTTATGCTGCTTATCCCAGAAATAAGCAGTGCATTTTCCCCGTCAGGTTAATAATGATCTATGGACTTTTCCTTTAGGAAGCCATCCAGACCCTTTTTAAAGCCCGCTAAGCTAACTGCCTTTACCACATTCTCTGGCAACAAATTCCAGAGTTTAATTACACAATTCCAGAGTTCTGACTGCCTTAGATGGCAGAGACCTCTAGTGACTCTTCTAATATATTGTGACCTGTAATCATACAACAGCCCGAGGGGTCCTTTTACTAAGCCGTGTAAGCATCTACACACGCCCAATGCATGCCAAAATGGAGTTATCGCACGGCTAACGCATGGCTCTTGTGGTAATTTCATTTTTGGTGCAATTCCAATACGCACATCTGAAAGATAATTTCTATTTTCTGATGCGCATATTGGGTGTGTGCCAAGTGGCATTTGATGCATGTAGGTCATTACAACCTGGTTACGGCATGAGTCTTTACCGCTAGGTCAATGGCTGGCAGTAAGGACTCAGACTCAAAATGGACACATGGCAATTTTCATTGTGCTGCATGTCCATTTTCGGCAAAAATTTAAAAAAGGCATTTTTTGCAGGTGCGCCTAAAAATGATTCTGCAATCACCCTCCGGTGACAAAACTTTATTATATAAAAGAATCTTATAAAAATAAAGAGTTGCCAAAAGAAAATTTGAACCTAACAGAAATGTTAGAAACATCAGTGGAAAAGGAATGGGCCACTCTGTTAGTGACTTTTGCCCTTGAATTGGACAAAATTAACATTTTACGTTTATTTTTCAAACATGTGAATGACATTTTCTTGGGAGAGAAAATAAATATGGTTCCTGATTTGGCCAAGGAAACCTTAGAAGGAAATTATTAATGACGTTTAAGTCAAGAGTTCTGGCGCTAGGAGCCACCTTCTTTATTAAGTTTCCTTGTAAATGTATTATATTACTTGGAACAAATACATATCTCTTTTTTGACCCCAAGAAATTAAAAGATTTCGTTGAAAGCAGAGAACGAATGAGAGAGCCCCCTGGGGCAGTCTCAGGGGATAATGCTACAGCCTGAATGCGTTCTTGGTGGACCTTCCGCTCCGGTTTATTTTATTTTTTCTTGTATTTCTTTATATAGTGTTTCTTAGTTCTTGGATCCTTAAATTGTGGATAAAAGTAAGACTACAATTACCTGTAATTTCTAGTAATGGTTTGTGGAACTAATTATGTAAGTTTTCCAACATTTATTGAATATATGAATGTAACAATGAAAAATTTAATAAAGAGAATTAAAATAAAAATGATTCTGCATGTGCCCAAAACACGCATGTACACTACTGCAGGCCATTTTCAGCACACTTTAGTAAAAGGACCCCCTAGTTTATACCCTTTCAGTTTCCAGAACAGGAGAAGGTTCTCCTGACCTGTGGAATAATAGCGGCAAGAGACCTCTTTTGAAGGGAACTGGGACTGGTAGAAATCATCAGCCCAAAGGTCATCTGGAGGAGATGAGGAGAGGTGACAGGGGTTGCCTAGGTCTCTGCACTCTAAAAGTGTGCCCTGGCTCTCTACTCAAATCGAACCAAAGAAGTGGAGGAAGCCAACCAAAATGTTCAGAAGACCAGAATTTTATTTTTGAAAATAAATGCTGATAGGATAACCCAAGAGTGGAGGAGTGGCCTAGTGGTTAGGGTGGTGGACTTTGGTCCTGAGGAACTGAGTTCGATTCCCACTTCAGGCACAGGCAGCTCCTTGTGACTCTGGGCAAGTCACTTAACCCTCCATTGCCCCATGTAAGCCGCATTGAGCCTGCCATGAGTGGGAAAGCACGGGGTACAAATGTAATAAAAATAAAATTGATACTATTGGAGATTCTACATGGAATGTTGCTACTATTGGAGATTTTACATGGAATGTTGGTATTCCACTAGCAACATTCCATGTAGAAGGCTGCGCAGGCTTCTGTTTCTGTGAGTCTGACGTCCTGCACGTATGTGCAGGACATCAGACTCACAGAAGCAGAAGCCTGCGCGGCCACATTGGTGATCTGCAAGGGACGACTTCTACATGGAATGTTGCTAGTGGAATAGCAACATTCCATGTAGAATCTCAAATAGTAGCAACAGTAGAGGAGTGGCCTAGTGGTTAGGGTGGTGGAGGACTTTGGTCCTGAGGAACTGAGTTTGATTCCCACTCAGGCACAGGCAGCTCCTTGTGACTCTGGGCAAGTCACTTAACCCTCCATTGCCCCATGTAAGCCGCATTGAGCCTGCCATGAGTGGGAAAAACGTGGGGTACAAATGTAACAAAAATAAACACAGGTATCAATGCAAGGTTAATCTGTTCTGACAGTTCCTTTGTGCACATCCGTATGCTACACAAGCTGGCATGTTTCTATTACACAACGCAACAATGATTTTGCTACTGAGAGAAAAACAATGTGATTTATACTAAATTGAACCCACCAATTCCAAATATGAACTCTGAATTTGCCTGACACGTCTAGATTTTAAGTTATACATGCAAAGCCTATGCACTTATAATATTAATGCATTATATATTGGAAACATGGAGAGAGGTTCCATAAAGACATTTCTACAATGGAGAACAGATATAAAGGCCGCTGGAATCCCAACAAGTGGGGGACTACTGCTGGTTTTTATAACGGGAAAATATGACCGGTCACAAACGCAAAAGTAGATGCCTGAAGCACTTTTAACAGTACTGGGCCTTGCCGAAGTAAGACTTTTAAACTGGAATACAAGACTTTTTTGAAATTTTGTTATACCATTCCATTTTCAAATACTGTTTACTACGAAAACTTTGATGTAGATCAGGTAATTGTTGGAGTAAAACTCGTTCTGTAAAAAATTATTCAATGCTTTCCAAGTGCTTAATTCATTTGGGCAAGCTTATGCATAACAAAATTTCCTGACGTGTTACAACAATTCTGACTTCGGATTTGGAATACGCACACTGAATTTAGTATAGGACAAATGGGTTTTGCCCAGTAGCACACAAAAATTTTTTTGTTGTTGCGCTGTGTTATCATCGTTTTGGTTGGCTTCCTCCACTTCTTTGGTTCGATATGCTTGACTGTGTGGAACTCACCATTGCCCCCGGTGGCTTGTTTTTGTACCCTGACTAACTACACCAGCACACCCCTGCTCCTATGAAGGAGGAATAACAGAAGGAGGAAGCCTTGCAGTAACTAGGAAAGGGGAGCCCTGATCTCGGAAAAGAGACGAGGAAGAATCAGTTGGCGCCCCTGAGCCACGTTCCACAAAAGCAAAGCACCTGTTCCAAGGGGTTCTCCTGAATTCAAGAGGTACTGGCAGCAGAAGGAGAATGCCTGCCTTAGTCTACATTTTTCTACTTTGCTATTTATTTGAGTGTTAAAGACTTTCAGTAAAACTTGTGGTTTAGAACAAACCTTGGTCTGGACCAATTTATTGGAAGTGAAAGAGTGGATTCTGGTGCTGATAACCTCCCAGTTAAACTGTTTCCAACCTAGAACCCTAAACTTCCAGAAAATCAAAACAGCAAACCAGGTGTTATTCCCCTGAAGCTGTGCCCCATACAGCCAAAAATTAGCCACTGTGAGGGTCCCCAGGTCAGCAGCATTTAAATATGTATCTGACCCCTTCCACCTACAGTAATATAGGTAAGCCAGCGAGGGGCATGCCGAGCAGCCGCACATAACATGGCGGCTGCTGCCCGGCAGCTCCCGAGCCAGAGCGACCCTTCCTTTCCGACTTCCCCATCGGCGATCGAGATGACGCGGCAGGAGACCCGCTTGCCATTGGTTGGGAAGCTGGAAGGGGCAGGGCTACAGGGGAACACATAAAAGCTGCCAACGGGGGCTAGGGAGCCTCTTGTTGGCAGCGAGCGGCGTGGACCCCTTTCACCTACAGTAATATTTTAAACTAAGTCTAGCTTTTCTTCATTTATCACTTTACTCCCTCTCTCTCTCTCTCCCTCCTTTTGTCACACTCATTCATTCATACCTTACACATACACACACACACTTCAGACTCTTAACACATGGCCTAATGCCCAGGGAGCTAGTGTTATTTTTCCATGAATAATGTGGCTTGCAAAGTTTTACATAAGCTGTGTTATTTGATTTTTATAATGATGAGGTGCTTGCATGCTGTGGCAAATATTGTGAATTATTCCCCTAATGCATGTTAGTAGCTACATCCATTGTCATTTCTCAACCACACAATCTACACGTTACTTATTCTCAGTGGCGTTCCTAGGGGGGCTGGCACCGGGGCGGATCACCGATGCGCCCCACCCCCCCGGGTGCAGCGCCCCTCCGATGCAGCGCGGACCCCTCTGGTGAAAGGACACCCCCCCGCCGGGTGCACGCTGCCGGGGGTGGGTGCCGCGCACGCCTGTCCTCCGTTGTTCCATGCTTCTTCTCTGCCCCGGAACAGGTTACTTCCTGTTCCGGGGCAGAGAAGAAGCATGGAACAACGGAGGACAGGCGCGCGCGGCACCCCCTGGCGGCGTGCACCCGGGGCGGACCGAACCCACCGCCCCCCCCCCCCTAGGAACGCCACTGCTTATTCTGCTCTTTCACATCAATAGCTGTAGTGACCACATTTTCATGGTCTACTATGATACCCTTAAATTAAGGCAGAGATTTCGAAATGAACGTTTAAGTGGATAGGATCTTGGTACAGGATTCCACTAGATAAGTATGATGGAGCATGAGTCTTTGTTCCGAGTATAGTGAGAGAATATTATTTGGGGTGTATCTATCAGGTGTGATTGTAGGAATGGAGGAGTAGCCTAGTGGTTAGAGCTTCAGGGCAAATACTGCTACAGTATGTGCAGCTGGGGTTAATTCCTGGGTGTGTGACTAGCTACTTAATTGGATCTTCCATTAAAGGCTTGGGAGAAGAGCCCTGCTTTCACCCAGAAGCGGAGCCAGGTTGACGGCGCGGGGGGGAGCAAGAGCGGCGCGAGAGCGGACTACCGCTGGCGCACATTTTCAATGCAACACATTGAGAAAAAAATAGGCGCAGGAGCTGGCAGAACTCCGTTTGGGGGAGCAGCCGCTCCCCTGGCACCGCCCCCTGCTTTCACCTGCTTCCTGAACTAGAGATACACTTACTCCATTATTCTTTTCTTTTCTAGTGACTCCGTTAATTTCCCCCCAACTGAGGTCTGACTGACTGGCCCGTAGTTACTATCTGGAACAACACACTCATGTTTATGGAGGGGGTTCTGATAAAAGTTTCTCTTTTTTTTTTTTCTGATAGACAGTTGTGAACTAATCTACTGTTGATGCTCCTTCAATAAATCCATCATAAAAATGGTTTTGCATTTCAGTCTGCGTGGATTTTTAAAAATTATATGAAGAGGCTGGATCCAAGATGGCGTTTGAAACGGACGTGCGTTCAAGTGTCTCCTGAACGCTAGTTAGATTCCTGGATTGTGGTGCTTCCCCTACGAGCCCCGTGAGTTGGTTATGGGGAAAAGGAAAGCAAAAGTTAACGTGCTCACCTCCACGAGCCGTTCCGTGTCCTCCACCATGAGACAGGCAACTCTAGACGAGATGGTGACCCGAACGCCGGGGGCCTCAACGAGTGCTACGGTAAACTAGGAAGAACAACGGGAACTTAGTACCGAGGGAGTTACATTAAGTCCTCCCTCGATTACAGCCCCCCCCGAGACCCAGAGAAGAGCTTGCTTCGGTGGAGCAACAGTTTGGTACACCCGAGAGTGGAGGACTCCCTACTGCTGCAAGAGGAGGCCCCGTAGCGACTTCTTCACCTATGGGAACAGCGCGAGGACAGGATGTACATCCCCTTTCCTCTCAGGCACAGGAGAATCTCTCTGGAGCTCTCGGTGGACAAAGACCGGCTGTAGTGATCCTTGATATTTTATGGGACGCAATACAGGGTCTGAATGCTACTCTTCAGCAGATATCTAATGCCACTCGTGGAGAAATGGCTGAAATCAAGCAAATTCAGGACTCTTTTTCTGCCCAGCTCGAGACTCACACAACTAAAATAGAGGTACTTGAAAATGATATGCAAACCTTTAAAAATTTTTCTTCCTCTGTCTCTAAAGATAAAAATATTCAAACCCGGAAGATTGAATACCTTGAAAATCAGATAAGGAGAAACAACTTAAGACTTTTGAACTTTCCCAAATCCCCATTGATACCTGCGTTAGAAATGTTTAAAAGATATCTTAAGGATGTTTTGCATATTCCTCCGGAGAATATTCCGCCTATTACTAGGATTCAGTATATTTCTGGCATAAGAAATGTAGAAAACTCAGTTTTACCAAATTTAAATTTAACTGAATTCCTTGAGACGTCACTGGAGGCTATTACAGAAAGGATCACTATGATAGTGACGTTTGCACTTGAACTTGACCGAAATAATATACTCAAATTGTTTTTCAGCCATATCAAAGATAGCTTTCTAGGAGCAAGAATTCAAATGTTTCCAGACCTCTCTAGGGATACACAAAAGAGATGGAAGGAATTTTTACAATTGAAATTAAGACTGCTAAATATAGGTGGAACCTTTCTTCTCATGTATCCCTGTAGATGTGTCGTTTTGTTAAATTCCTCTAATTATATGTTTTTTCAACCTAGTAAACTATTAGAACTTATCTTGTCTAAGGAGTAGAATAAGACTTTCTGTTATGAAGTACTATGTATCGGCTGCATCTTTGAGAAAACCCTTCCGTTTCTTTTTTCTTTTTCCTTTATTCAAATGTATTTGAAATTAATTTACTTAGAGCTTGGATCTAATTGTGGACAAAAATTAACAAGGTTTTTCTTATGATAGAATTAGTTTTGATTTTTCTGAATTCCTTTATGTTTATGTTATTACATGAATGTAACTTAAAATTCATAAATAAAAAAAAAAAAAAAAAATTATATGAAGATACTATGAGATTCCTGTTCTACTGTTTGTTATGTTACAGCATGTGTTCAGAGAAAGAGTGATGCAGGTCTCTGCTTTACAACGATCTGGTACGAATGACCATGTTACATTAAAATATGAAACTCAGAAAAGCAGACTGTGCAATGCCAAGATTCAGAAGTCTGGTAGTAAGGTGGAAGAAGACAGATATTTACTACTACTACTACTTAACATTTCTAAAGCGCTACTAGGGTTACACAGCGCTGTACAATTTAACATAGAGGGACGGTCCCTGCTCAAAGAGCTTACAATCTAAGAGACACATAATGGATGCTTTAACTTACAGCTATCAAAAGATTTTGACTAGTGAGGGGCTTTTCCTTTGAAACTGTGGCCCTCTGCTGAATGAGGCTTCTGTTTTGCATAGAAGCAGGTTCAAATACCTCTTTCTGTCCTGTTTTGCCTTTTAGAAGGCATAAAATTGTAAGTTGGGCTGTTTTCTTTGTCACTCTCCTGTCCCCATGCATATCCCCCTGTCTCACCTATCCACCTCCACCCCCATCCTGTTAGATTGTCACTGAAATGCTTTGATGTTTCACTTATATATACTGTCATCTACCAAGATTTGCTTATTTCCAATCTGACCAAGAAGGGCAACCTTGCAAAGCTAATCAAGAAATGTATTAAGTTATGTCCAATAAAAAAGGTATCATCTTATTTTCTTTTTCATGTTTTATTTTGTTTTGTTTCTATTGATTGCCTTTTAGAAGCAAATTTAAATGGGGGATTTTCTGCAGGTAACCCCCCATTCACCTGCAGAAATATCTGTGAAAGTTACCCTTGCTGAGACAAAAGATACTTTTGTTCCTTACTACTACTACTTATCATTTCTATAGCACTATTAGACGTACGCAGCGCTGTACACTTGAACATGAAGAGACAGACCCTGCTCCACAGAGCTTACAATCTAATTAGGACAGACAAACAGGACAAACAAGAGATAAGGGAATATTAAAGTGAGGATGATAAAATAAGGGTTCTGAACAAAGTGAATAAGGGTTAGGAGTTAAAAGCAGCATCAAAAAGGTGGGCAGGACATCAGACTCACAGAAACAGAAGCCTGCCCTTGCAGATCAGCAACGTGGCCGTGCCGGAGAAGAGGGCAAATAAGGGATAAGGGCAAAGAGTAGCAAGATTCCGGAATCCCAAAGAGTTGCAAGATTCCATGCGGAATCCCAAAGAGTTGCAAGATTCCATGCGGAATCCCAAAGAGTTCCAAGATTCTGGAATCGCGATGACTACTACTACTACTTAGCATTTCTAAAGCGCTACTAGACGTACGCAGCGCTGTACACTTGAACATGAAGAGACAGGCCCTGCTTGACAGAGCTTACAATCTAATTAGGACAGACAAACAGGACAAACAAGCGATAAGGGAATATTAAAGTGAGGATGATAAAATAAGGGTTCTGAACAAGCGACCAAAGGTTAGGAGTTAAAAGCAGCATACCAAAAGTTAAACAACCCTGTGTTGAATCTTGACCGGCTTGCTTTCTCTTTCCATTAGCGTCTATCTGTGGAAATTCATGTATTTAACCAGAGAGTTTGATGCATAGAGTCCTTTTAGGTAATGAAGTGGAATATGTGATTTAGTCTCTAAAATGAAGCTTGTTTTATCCACCTGGAGTCATTAGTGGTGCAGGAACAGCTGCTGCATGGTTCTTATTGAAAAAAGCAGACATGCATAACTTTATTCGAAATTGTATTGTTGTATAATAAACACAAAACCTGTTGAAGTATAGAAGTTTATTCGGTATTTCTTTTTATTATGCAGAGAGGTGAAAGGAACTGTTTACTCACATAGAAAGGCAGGCTATCGCAAAAGGGAAGGACCATAAGACCCATGCTTTCTGCCTGGTTTAATGGCGGGTGCAATGCTATAGACCCCTAGTTGTTGCCTATCTGATGCTTAACCCTCCATTGCCTCGGGAACAAACTTACCCCTCTGATATTTAGCATGTGGTGGTCAGCATTTTTGAAAGCACTGATTGCTGCGGGCTCAGTTAGGGCAAGTTAGTGCTCGGCTTAATTTAGGTGCTGGTATTTAACTTACAGCAGTGCATACCCCCACCCTCCCACTCTGTCAGACTGTCAAAGTAATGCTTTGATGTTTCTCTTATACATACTATCTGCTACCACATTTGCTTATTTCCGATCTGACGAAGAAGGGCAACCTTCGAAAGCTAATCAAGAAATGTATTAAGTTATGTCCAATAAAAAAGGTATCATCTTATTTTCTTTGCCATGTTTTATTTTGTTTGATTTCTATTGATAACCTTTAAGAGTGGACTAACACGGCTACCACACCTCTCTACTTAACTTACAGCAAAAAGCATACTAGCAGTAAGATGGTGTCTACATTGAATAGGGGAAAAGTGTCAACACACTGTGGCAAAAAAATCTCAATCATTAATTGCACATAGAAAAAGTCATCATAGACTGAAAAAACCCTTTATTTTTTATTTTGCTTTAAATGTCTTTGTGCATCATGTCCTCATGCATCAACATCTCTCAAAATCTGTTTTGGATCGCAAAAAAGATAAACTTGAATAAACTTATCTTTATGTTGTGAACTCCAGCTAGACTGCACAGAAATCTACTAACTAGCTGGAAGAGAGGGAGGGAGGCAGGTAGGGGGGCATGGAACTCAGAGGGAGGCAGGTAGGGGGCATGGAACTCAGATGGAGGTAGGGAGGCAGGTAGGGGGCATGGAACTCGGAGGGGAGGGGAGGGGGCCTGGAACTTGGAGGACGGAGGGCGGAGGGAGGGAAGGAGGGAGGGAAGGAGGTGGGGGGACTCTGGAACCTTGCTAGTGCCTGTTTCCTTTCTGTTGGAAACGGGCCTCTTTTACTAGTATTCTATAAACTGCACCTAAATTTAGCCGTAATTTATAGCACACACCTAGGCATTTTTTGTGCCATTTTTTTAGGCGTGATATATAGAATCTAGTAAGCTGTTCTGTTTGCCCGGTGAGCTCTCTGGGCACTGGTGTTGAATATCTGTGGTACCTAGATAACTTCTGGGTCCACCCTGAGTCTGTCAACTGACCACCCAGGCACTAACCCAATAGTGCTATGCAGTCAATCCTGATATTCTTCAGGACTATCTAATTAAGTGCTGATGAACAGGGCCTCCGAGAGGGGGGTCAGGGGGACAAAATTTCCCGGGCCTCCAAGGGGGGGCCTCTCCCTGTCCTACTCCCAGGCCACTGGCGCTGCAGTCTCCAGTCTCCACGTGCCTACCCTCAGCTCCTTTGACAGCCCCCTTCTGTCTTCCATCGGGACCCCTGCATTAAAAAAAAATCTTTACATTGGCAGCGCCAGCGACCAGCGCCTCGCATCTGTGTGAAAGTGGAAGATCGCCTCAGGCCTTCCCTTACTGTGTCCCGCCCTCATCTGATGTAAATTCATATTTCCGCGAGGGCAGGGCACAGTGAGGAAAGGCCCGAGGCGACGATCTGCCGCTTTCAAATACTCGAGGCGCTGCCGAGGTAGAGATTTTTTTTTAATGCAGGGGGCCCGGTGGCAGACAAAATGGCGCTATCGAGGGAGCTGAGGGTAGGCACATGGAGACTGCGAACTGCGGCAGTGGCCTGGGAGCAGGAGAGGGAGGCAACAGCAGTAGCGATTGGGGTCCTGGGGGCAGCCTTGCCCCAGGCCCGGCTCAGTCTCTTGGTGGCCCTGCTGCTGAATATTAGCAATTGAGCCAGCCAGCGCAATTTAAGTGGGCAGGGGCCAGAGCCGCTGAGAGACACAGCTGGGCCTGAAGAAGGACTGCCTCTTCATTTAGGCCACCGCTGGCCACATGCCCACCCCCACCTGCACACTTGGCCTGCCCTGCCCCCTTGCACACTCGGTCTGCCCCACACCCACACACTCAGCTCACCCCCACACTTGGGCTGCCACCGTTGGCGCCTTACCTTCCTGTATCACTCTGCTCCTCCCTCAGCCTGTCGTCTCCTGCTCTTGTGTGCCAGGACCCCGGGTTATCATGCTGATGCAATCATCCAGATCCTGGCACACAGGCACTGAAAAGAGACAGATCTGGAAGCAGGCAGGCAGGAAGAAGCTTCTGCAGTTCTGCTCCCTCATGCTGGCCCCCTCCCTTGGAGGCTGGGCCCGTGGAATCTTGCCTCCTGCCCCCCTCTTTTCAGCCCTGGCAGGGGCTTCTCAACCCAGTCCTTCTCAATCAAGTCTCTTCGGGTTTTCAGGATATCCACCATGAATATGCATGAGATAGATTGGCATACACTTCCTCCTTAGTATGCCAATCTGTCTCATGCATATTCATGATGGATAGTCCTAAAAAACAGATGGGCAAGTGGTCCACTAGTCCCAGTAGAATGGAAGATGAAGAAGCAGCCATGGTGGAAGATCAACTTAGAAGTCTTTATTGTAGAGAGTGGGTAAAAAGTCACCTGACATGGCCGTGTTTTGTCCAGCAGGGCTGCTTCAGAGGTGATATAATACTAATAAACATAAAAACATAAGTTAAACCAAATTGTAAGCCAAATATATCAATAAATATAAATGAATAATTGAAACCATATCAACATAAAATCAAAGTAAAATGAATACTTCAACTGGCCAATAAATACATATTAACACAATATTTTAATGTGCTTATAACACTTCATCTTCTATTCATGGTGGACATCCAGAAATCCCAATGAGACTTGGTGTGCCCTGAGCACTGGATTGAGAAGGCCTGCCTTAGATTATATGCCCTCTAGGGATAGGTGTATCTTTCCTTGCGCTGTTACTGAAAAAAATGTGAAGTCCTCCAAAATCCCTTCCCTTCTTTGAAATCTGGGCATACCGCTTGCCTTCTCAAGTTCCGTTACTGGTCTTCCATTTCTGGGATAAGCAGTATAAAATGTTTTGTACTTTTTGGGGATCTTGCCAGGTATATTGTGACCTGGATTGGCCACTGTTGGAAACAGATGCTGGGCTTGATGGACCCTTGGTCTGTCCCAGTGTGGCGATACTTATGTACTTATGAATTTTGCATGTATTGAGAGGTCTTTTAATTATCTGCCACACTATCTATTGAATAGTACAATAAGAATAACTAGGTATAGAAAAGGGATGGAAGGGTTAAATAGTTATGTGAAATGGTCTTCCTTTTCTGGTGATTTTTGCCTACAGTTTGATCCATTAGGCAAGTCCTCACTTAACTTTATCAATTTGTACGAGAAATTGGGAGTTAATAGAACATAGTGCCCATGCAGTTAATATATATTAGTCTTAACGGTTTGTCTTTCATGTTTTCTAATGAGACATATGTTGTGCGGTCAGGTTGCCCTGTTTCATTCTCTAATTCTAACAGGAGCAGCAGTGTGAGGCTGAAAGCACCTAATATCTGGAAACAGATTCCCTTGAGAGCTGCAATTGATTCAGACAAACTTGAGCAGGAAAATCCAATTCCAGTGATACCTGTAAACGTTCATTTCTTGTTCTACTACTACTACTTATCATTTCTATAGTGCTACAAGGCATACGCAGCGCTGTACACCATACATGAAAAGACAGTCCCTGCTCAAAGAGCTTACAATCTAAATAGGACAGACAAACAGAACAAGTAAGAGGTAAGGGAATTAAAGAGGTGGGGATAAAAGGGTACAGGGCAAGTGAGCAGTGGTTAGGAGTCAAAAGCAGCATCAAAGAGGTGGGCTTTTTAGCCTGGATTTGAAGACGGCCAAAGATGGGGCTAGACGTACAGGTTCGGGAAGTCTATTCCAGGCGTGAGGCGCAGCGAGATATAAGGAACGGAGTCTGGAATTGGCAGTAGAGGAGAAGGGGACAGACAAGAGAGATTTATCCACAAAACGGAGTACCCGAGGGGGGGGGGGCTTAGGGAGAGACGAGAGTGGAGAGGTACTGGGGAGCGGTAGAGTGAATGCACTTATAGGTCAGTAAGAGAAGTTTGAATTGAATGCGGAAACGGATAGGGAGCCAGTGAAGTGACTTGAGGAGAGGGCTAATGTGAACATAGCGACTCTGGCGAAAAAACCACTCTGAACCAATGTTACAGCCCAATCATTCACGTAAGTGCAGCAAACAAAAGCGTCACAGCGCATGCTGCCCCCAGAAGTCGGAAAGAATAATTAACATAATAGATATCAGCATCCGCATTGTGCTACATACGCATGAAAGGGCTTCATGACCGAGCTGTTCCTCTGTATGAGAATTTATACTTATCCATTGCTTTAAACCAGAGTGAGATCTATAAATGCTCATTCATGTGTTACTACACCAACGCTAATTGCCTCATTGAATTTTGAATGAAGTAGTGTGGTTATTATATTAGTCTAAAAACATCAGGGAGGAATCTGTCAATCAAAGCACTTGATTAGTTGATACTTCTCTCTCTCTCTCCCTCTAATTCTTCTACAGATGTTAGCTCGCCCAGCTGTTTCTATATTTCACAGCCCTCATGCCCAAACTTTCCAGAGGTGATACCCATAAAGCACAGGAAAGCAAGACAACCAGAGACTTTTTTTTTTTTTTTTTGATTTGTATTATTGGAAATGAACACCAGTTACTTAACATAAAAGACTACAGTCAAGGAACAGATAGAGAATTTCAACAGATGTTTGAGGGAAGAAGGAAAAATGGGAGACGCAGGAAATACAAATTTGGATTTGAATAATATATCAGCTATACTGGAACAATCTTTAGATAATACAACAGAGAGGTCTACTCTTATTGTTTCTTTCGTATTTGAACAAAATCTTAATACTGTTATGAGACTTTACTTCAAGAACTCTAATACTCACTTTGGCGGTGCCAAGGTGTGGATATACCCTGATGTAACAAAGCAGACCCAACAATAAAGAAAAGCCTTTTTGGCTATGAAATTAAGGACAGTTGAAGTAGGGGGGGGGGGGGGTCTTTTTTTCTAGCTTACCCCTGTAAATGCACTGTAAAGTTGGGTCAGACGAAATATGTTTTTTATTCTCCCGATCAGCTAAAATCATTTCTAGACTAGTAAAAGAGGCCCATTTCTGAGCAAATGAAACGGGCACTACCAAGGTTTTCGTCGCCAACACCCCCCCCTCCCTGGCCAACCCCTTCGTTGTTCTGCCATTGCTCCGCCCTCAACGTCATGACGTTTGACGCGAGGGAGGGACCTGGAGCGATTTCGCAACCCCCCCACCTCCCTACCTGTGAACCCCTTCGTTGTTCTGCCATCAAGGTTTTCGTCGGCAACACCCCCCCACTCCCTGCCTCCCTCCCTCCCTGCCAACCCCTTCGTTGGTCTGGCATTGCTCCGCCCTCAACGTCATGACGTTTGACGCAAGGGCGGGGCCCAGAGCGATTTCCCACCCCATCCCCCTGCCTCCCTCCCTGCCAACCCCTTCGTTGTTCTGCCATTGCTCCGCCCTCGAGGGCGGGGCCCGGAGCGATTTTGGTGGCTTCACCACCACGAACCTTCGAACCTTTTTGAAGGAAGTCAGGGCTTGGCTTCACTGACGTCACTGTTTTCAGAACGTTGAGGGTGAGTTTTATATATATAGATATGAAACAACTGAAATAACATCTTTAAAATTATATAGGAGGAATACGCAGCCTTGTTATTATTAATAATTATGTCTGTAATCTTCTCTAATTCATTTCACCCCCCCCCCCTTAGAATTGTGGTCTAAGAAAGCGAAATAATTATGGAATGATATTTGGTTATATATAATTTCCTTTTTCTTTTTCTTATCTTCTCTTTTATTATCATGTTTGACAAATTCAAATGTATGGCTGTATTTCGATTGACAAATGTACTCTTGTTAATAATATAAAACTAATAAATAAATAATAATAATAATAATAATAAAAGACTACAGTCAAAAAAATGACTTCTCTTTAAAAACTAAGGGGTCCTTTTACAAAGGCGCGCTGAAAAGTGGCTTGCGGTAGTGTAGGTGCAGGTTTTGGGCACGCGCAGAATCATTTCTCAGCGCACCTGTAAAAAAAAGCCTCTTCCCCCCCCCTCCAAAAAAAAATGGACGTGCGGCAAAATCAAAATTGCCGCACGTCCATTTTGGGTCTCTGACCTTAACGCCGGCCGTAGACCTAGCGTAAAGAATTTGGGCGGTAAGGCCCTATGCGCATCAGATGCCACTCGGCGTGCATCCGCTACATGCGTCTGAAAAGAAAAATGAGTTTTCAGACGTGCATAGCAGATGCGCACCAACAATGAAATTACTGCAAGAGCCGCTCGGTAGTTGGGCGTACGTAGGCGCCTAAGCAGCGTAGTAATAGGGGCCCCCAAGGGACCTCTTTTCTAAGCTGTGGTAAGCAGTAATGCGTGCTTACCGCAGGTTAAAATATACTATCGTGAGGTGCACTCAGGTGTCCCACAGTGGTTTTTGCATGTGTATGCGTGACCCACCGGGGCTGTGTCTGAGGGTGAAGAGTGGACACAGGTATGCTAATCGGTAAGCGTGTGGGCATTGCCGTGCACTGATTTGCGCAGGATCGGTGCATGAGTCCTTACCGCCTACAAAATAGGTGTCAGTAAGTGCTCACGCAGCGGTGGCGTAGCCATAGGTGGGCCTGGCTGGGCTGGGACCCATCCACTTAGGGCTCAGGCCCACCCAACAGTAGCACACATTTAGCGGTAGCTGCTGGGGATCCCCAAACTCTGCCAGCTGAAGACATCCCCCTGATGGTAATGCAAACGCAACTCTTCACAATACCTGCACCTGCGCATGCTCAGTTTTCAGCGCATGCCTGCTGCAGACTGCCAAGTTGGAAAGAAGCATTTTCCCACCAGCTGAGATTTTTTTTTGGTGGTGTGGGAAGGGGAGAACACGGTGCCCACCCACTTCTTGCCGAGGCCCACCCAAAATCTGTTGTCTGGCTACGCCCCTGTCACGCAGTAACGGGAAAATTAGCACAGGAAATAGGAAAATCGGCCATTTACCAACAACGCTAAAAAGTGGCTTTATTGTGTGGGAAAGACCCACGCTGGGAATAGTGCAGGCCACTTTTTAGCGCTTCTTAGTAAAACGGTCTCTAAAGTGGTCAATACTCAGCAGCACTTATCGGGATATGTGGTCCTCACTGGGACCAGCTATGGTCAATGCCACTGAAATGCACCACTGACTGACCTGGATAGTAACCAAATACAAACTCTCACAGGAGGTAACGGAGAGATCAAAATAATACACAATCCAAACACAAAGAGGTCTCTTTACAAAAGGAGCAATAAATTCAAACTAATATTTATTGACCCATTTAAAACTATTTATTCATAAAAGTCTCAAACATTTAAAGAACCTAGAAAAAAAAAACAGCGTCATTTTAACTATTTTCTTTACAACTTTTATACTTTACTGTACTGTTTATTTTCCTTTACATCACTACTTTACTTTAGCTAACAAGCTTATACAGTATTTCTAATTCTGTCACCGCTGATACCGTTAAGCCCTATAAATCTGCTGTACAATATGTTAGTACATAAGTAATGCCACACTGGGAAAAGACCAAGGGTTCATCGAGCCCAGCATCCTGTCCACGACAGCAGCCAATCCAGGCCAAGGGCACCTGGCAAGCTTCCCAAACGTACAAATATTCTATACATGTTATTCCTGGAATTGTGGATTTTTCCCAAGTCCATTTAGTAGTGGTTTATGAACTTGTTTTTAGGAAACTGTCTAACCCCTTTTTAAACTCTGCTAAGCTAACCGCCTTCACCACGTTCTCCGGCAACAAATTCCAGAGTTTAATTACGCGTTGGGTGAAGAAACATTTTCTCCGATTTGTTTTAAATTTACTACTCTGTAGTTTCATCGCATGCCCCCTAGTCCTAGTATTTTTGGAAACCGTGAACAGACACTTCACATCCACCTGTTCCACTCCACTCATTATTTTATATACCTCTATCATGTCTCCCCTTAGCCGTCTCTTCTCCAAGCTGAAAAGCCCTAGCCTCCTTAGTCTTTCTTCATAGGGAAGTCGTCTCATCCCCGCTATCATTTTAGTCGCCCTTCACTTCACCTTTTCCAATTCTACTATATCTTTCTTGAGATGCGGCGACCAGAATTGAACACAATACTCAAGGTGCAGTCGCACCATGGAGCGATACAACGCATATCGATGGCATTAATAGTTCAGTACTTTTAAACTTAACAATCCAATGGTGTCAAGATGTACTTCTTCTAAGCGGCAGTGTAAAGTGAGAGTTTTAGGGGCCCTTTTACTAAGCCGTGTAGGTACCTACACACGCCCAACGTGCGCCAAATTGGACTTACCGCCCGGTTACCATGTGGCCCTTTTGGTAATTTCAATTGTGGCGCATGTCCTCTACACGAGTCTGACACGCGGCAGCTACGAGCGTCAAGTGGAATTTGACGCGCGTAGACCCTAACTGCCCGGTTACACATGAGACTTTACCGCTAGGTAATGGCTTGCGGTAAGGTCTCAGACCCAAAAAGGATGCGCGGCAATTTTCATTTTGATGCACGTCCATTTTTGGCAAAAAAAAAGGCATTTTTTGTAGGTGCGCTAAAAAATAATTCTGCACGCACCCAAAACTCGAGTCTACACTACTGCAAGCCATTTTTCAATGCACCTTAGTAAAAGAACCCCTAAAACTTTTAGGCTTAAACTGCCCTTTGTTATTTAATGGATGATTCCAGCGGTGCAGAGTGTGACAATTGATGAAAGCGTCTTGACTTAGTTCAAACTGCAGACCGTTTCACCAAAGGCTTCCTCGGGGTCCCCCTAATGTGGTCTCCCATCTTTGTCCCTCTCCCCTTGCCTGTTTTCTGGCATCTCTCCCTTCCCTTGCACACAGGCTGACATCTCTTTTACCCTTCCCCCCCTTCCTCCTGTTTGATCCAGTATTGTTCTTGCCCTTCCGTCCTCCCCCTCGGCAGTCCTCCAGCATTTCTGCAGGCTGCTGGTAGCATAGGAGCCGGCTTTGTGGGTGCTGTGGGTGCTTGAGCACCCCCAATATTGAGAAAATTCCTTGTATGTATCCAGGGAGTGGTTATTTCCACTGGGCATAGCACCGCCAATAATTTTGAAAAGTTGGCTTCTACTACTACTACTATTTAACATTTCTAAAGCGCTACTAGGGTTACGCAGCGCTGTACAATTTAACATAGAAGGACAGTCCCTGCTCAAAGGAGCTTACAATCTAAAGGACAAATGTACAGTCAGTCAAGTAGGGGCAGTCAAATTGGGGCTTCTATGGCTGGTAGTGTCAATAAGGAGAGCATGCTGCCTCCAGCAGACCCTGGAAACATTTCCTCTGTTGTGTCCCGCCTATGTGGACACAGGAAGTCATGTCAGAGGAGGAGGGACACAGCAGAGGGAACACATACAGGGCCAGCCAGATGGGTGGGTTTCCCACCCAATTGGGCTGGTTATTAAGCCAGGATGCTGGAAATTTTCGAAGGCTGCGGGCTGCGGGAAATTGGGCTTCTTTTTCGTTGCAGCTGTGCGGGGTTTGCGCTTTTTTCGGGGGCTTCTATTGGTCCAATTTGGTCCAATAGAAGCTTTTCCAGGGTAGGGTTGACATCAGGGGCGGGGTTAATGACATCAGAGGTGACGTCAGGGGCGGGGCTAATGACGTTAGAGGTGACATCAGGGGCGGGGGTCGGTGATGTTGGGGGCGGGGTCAGTGACGTTGGAAGCGGGGTCAGTGACGTTGGAGGCGGGGTTTGACGGGTGGGTTTTGGGCTGGTTTAGGGCCGATTTGGGAAAATTTTTCCCATCTGCCCACGCTGGCCAGAAGCAGCTTGCTTTCCTTGTTGGCACTGCTGACAGCCTGCAGAAATGCTGGAGGACCACCGAGAGGGAGGAGGGACGTGTGAGAGCAATATCCGGCCATGAGAGGGAGGAGGATGCCAATCAAGCCTGGCAAAACTGGGGTCTGTCCATGTTCTGCATGTGTGACTGGGATGAAGGATTCTACTAGTATGTACCATCTGTGTAAGAATCTCTAACAGTTTTGCTTGTTCTACTTTTCCACTAGCAGTTGTTTTGGTGCTCTAGGGCCTAGTGCAATATTTATAGCGCTGTCTTTTCACAGGTAGCTTTGCTACAGTTTGTGCCCTGTGGTAAATTTGTTATTTAGGTTTTGCATGTCTTTTTTGCAGGATTCTGTGTTATTTTGCAGTGTCTGTAAGCAGGAGAGAGAGACCAAGGAAAGGACTGGGGGGGGGGGGGGGGGGGGGCAGGGGGAATAAAGGCAAAACGAGAGAAGATTAGGTACAAAATATTGCCATGCATTCTCTTCTCCAGTGATTTTTAAATGGCAGTGACAGTCTCATTCTTCTCATGCCTCTCTCTCTCTCTCTTTTACCTTCCTACACAGTGCTGTGTTTGTCACTGTTTCCTTCTCTGAGCTGATTAGTCCTGGTGATTACCCAGCTGTGACTCTCACTTGCCAACTAATTTACAGCTGCACAAACAACTGTGATGTATGATGTAAAGTGATAGCCATTTGTGCCTTCGATTTGCCACTTTTTTTTCCTGCTGGCATGCAGTGACAGGGCATTACTGGATGCTTTGTGGACGTGTGAGCAATATTGTCCTCTCTTTCTTCACGGAAAGGATTTATATTCTCTGCTTACCAGAAGCCGGCTTCCAAAGTGGCAGCCATAAAATAAACCGATAATATAGCACTAGGGGATCCAAATTCAGAACAAAGTGGAAAGCTAACACAGACATGAAGGGAAGAGAAAATTCTTTTGGGTTTATTAAATGACCAATCTAGCAGCTGGGCTGAAGCTCTGGGAAAAGTGTAAAAACATAACCGCAATTCCTTGGAATTCGGAACAGAGTCTTTCTTTCTGGTTGAAGCTTTACCTTCAAGGTTTTTACTAGAGGCCCTGGGGTCCCTGTGGTAGCGATGATGCGTGGATTTGCCGCACGCTGAGGACCCCCTCTTACCTTTTTACCCCTTTTTTTTAAGTTTAAAGAAGTCTTTATTAAACAAATAGATTAGCAATAGAAATCAAACAAAATAAAACATGGAAAAGAAAATAAGATGATACCTTTTTTATTGGACATAACTTAATACATTTCTTGATTAGCTTTCGAAGGTTGCCCTTCTTCGTCAGATCGGAAATAAGCAAATGTGGTAGCAGATAGTATATATGAGTGAGACATCCAAGCCTTACTTTGACAGTCTGACAGGGTGGGAGGGTGGGGGTGGGTAGGAGCTACATTTGCTTATTTCCAATCTGACGAAGAAGGGCTACCTTCGAAAGCTAATCAAGAAATGTATTAAGTTATGTCCAATAAAAAAGGTATCATCTTATTTTCTTTTCCATGTTTTATTTTGTTTGATTTCTATTGATAACCTTTAAGAGTGGACTAACACGGCTACCACACCTCTCTACTTAAACAAATAGAGAAATGACAAAATCCAAAAAGAGATCAAGTACAACAACAAATGCAAATATCCCACAAATCTCTAAAATCTTTGATAGAACAGATTAAGAACTTCTATAAGTTATGACTAAGTTATAAAACTAAACCCCCGACTTAAGTAAAAAAAAAAAAACAAAGAACATTCCCACTAAACTAATTTTTATTTAAAAAAGAAAATGCCATGCAATAAGTTAAAGCCAACACCAACGGAAGGTAACCACTCCACTGAAGATCAAATACCAAGCAAAGGATAGTAGAGCAAAAAACCTCTCTCATCTCTTAGATCTCTTTCTCTGCACTTGTTTTGGTAACCATTCTGTGCAATTCCCTGTGTTTTTTTTTCTTATACTTTACCCCTGCACTCTTACCTCTCTCCCCGCCATGCCCTTATGGTCTCTCCATGCCTGGCAGTCTGGTGTAGCCACAGGTGGGCCTGGGTGGGCCAGGGCTCAGGCCCACCCAACAGTAGCACACGTTTAGTGGTAGCTGGTGGGATCCCAAGCTCGGTCAGCTGAAGGCTTCCTCCTGATGGTAGCGAAAATGCTACCGGCACCTGCGTATCTTCAGTTTTCAGCGCATGCCTGCTGCAGACTGCCAAGGTGGAAAGAAGGGTTTTCCCACCAGCTGAGATATTTTTTGGGTGGTGGTTGGGGGAAGGGGAGAACAATTGGTGCCCACCCAGTTCTTCCCTATGCCCACCCAAAATCTGTTGTCTGGCTACGCCCCTGGTCTAGCATAGCAACAGCTGGAAGAAAGGTGGCAGGGTGAGTGGCACAGAGCAGCCGTGGTGGCAGGCGATGGAAAGGTTCCACAAACATCGTCATCAGCACAGTTGCACAGTCAGGAGGAGTCAAAGAATCCATGGTGGCAGAAATGGAAGAGCTGCATATACAGTTTTTTTGGGCACTTTGGAAAAGTTTAGAGCCAAAGGAATGGCAGTGGTATTGATAGAGGAGTAACAATTACCTTTGCTAGTGCTGAATGGCCTACCCCAAGTATGGGTGAATCTCTTTATAACGAAGGATCATAAATCCTAACAAATAAATAAATATATTTATTGCATTTGCTTCTGGCCAACTTTCCAAGTACTGTAAAACAAGTACAACATTATAAACCTATTCAATTCTTCCTTATTATTTCTACAAACTACGCCCAATGAGTAGATACATGCTACACTCTCCTACCAGCAGATGAATACTGAGAGCTACTGAACGTGTGACATCACCCTTTAAGGGTCCTGTGCAGCCCTGAACCAGCCAGTATTTCTAAGATTCCCAGCAGATGGTAGGTGAGTCCTGTGCAGACTCGGTAGCTGGATGGTAGGTCTGGAGGGTGTGCTGGTTTGGCTCTACTGAAAAAAAAAAAAAAAAGAAAATATACTGGACGATATTCAGCCAGCGAAGGTCAGTGTTATTTTAAATGCTGATTGTTGGTGGCTAAATTAGCCCCCAATATTCAGTGCTGACACCAGCACTGAATATCCAAGGCTAACAGAAAGGGACCTGGCCACTGGAGCTTAGGCGGGTCCCGGTCAATATTTACAAATATTGTTATGCGGGCACTGGCTGAATATCGACAGGACCTACATAACTTTTTATTTTATATTAGTGCTACAGTCCCCCTCCTGGCCTTCCCTCCCATCATCCCCCTTGCCAACACCATGCATAACCCCCCACCCCTGGAATGTCACTCCCCCACCCCACCCCCATCTCAGCGGTCTAGGTAAGCCTTCCTGGGCCTACCTTTGCTCCCTGGTGGTCCAGTGGGGCATTGGGGCAGGAGCACAGCCGCCTCATTCCTGCCTTTTGCTGCTGGCCACATGTGTTTTAACAACTTTGAATAGTTTTGTGTTGTCTCCAGATTTAATCACCTCACTTGTCATTCCCATTTCCTGATCATTAATAAATATTCACCCTCCTCCACTGAGAGAATTAGCCATATAACCCTACCCTCTGTTTTCTATCCACCAACCAATTCCTAATCCACAACAGAACATTGCCTCCTATCCCATGGCTCTTTAATTTTCTCAGGAGTCTATCATGAGGGACTTAGTGAAATGCTTTTGGAAAATCAAGATGCACTGCATTAGCTGACTCACCTTTATCCATATGTTTATTCACGTCTTGAAAGAAATGAAGCAAATTGGTGAGGCAAGACTTCCCTTGGCTAAATCCATGTTGACTCTGTCCCATTAAACCACGTTTGTCTGTGTGTTCCGTAATGTTATTCTTTATAATAGTTTCCACTATTTTGCCTGGCACTGATGTCAAGCTTACCGGTCTATAATTTCTTGGATCACCCCCTGGAACCCTCTTTAAAAATAAGTGTTACATTGGCCACCTTCCTACAGGTTACAGGTCACTAACAGCAGATCTGTATTTTCTAGAGCTTCATTTTGGAATATGGTAAATTCTAACCACTCTTGAACTAGAGTAAATAGCTTTTTGTTGTTATATTCCAAAATAATGCTTTCACAGATTTCATTTCAAAAGGAAATAGGATATATGCGACCATAAATCTAAGGGGCCCTTTTACTAAAGCTTAGTGCACATTAAGGGCTTTTTTTTTTTTTTTACAAAGACACGCTTCCGATTCCTGGTGCAGCTAATGAGAGGAAGCCCATCCAATTCCTATGGGCCCATCCAATTCCTTTCATTTGCCGCGCAGGAATCACTAGTGTGGCTTTGTAAAAGAAGCCCTAACAGAATTAGCATTCTTAGCTAAATGCTAAGAAACTCATAGGGATAACATGGACATCTTAGGATTTAGCATGCGTTAATTCCTTTATCGTGCCCTAGATTTTATTTATTCATTTATTTATTTATTTTAAACATTTGTATCCCACATTTTCCCACCTATTTGCAGGCTCAATGTGGCTTACATAGATCCGTA
This sequence comes from Microcaecilia unicolor, assembly GCF_901765095.1. Taxonomy (NCBI): domain Eukaryota; kingdom Metazoa; phylum Chordata; class Amphibia; order Gymnophiona; family Siphonopidae; genus Microcaecilia; species Microcaecilia unicolor. The sequence goes on along the minus strand of NC_044035.1, from coordinate 36,073,640 downwards.
AATGGTGAATACCAGTTCCGGAGAAGAGAAATACATAGTTAAGGTAGAGGATACAGAGTGAATTTGGTTACAGGAAGGAAAGGTTAACTTATAATAAGAATTGAAAGGTATTAGGTTAATTTTAGCAAAAGGGTCCCTAAGTAAGCTACTCCTTTTTTTAACGAGCTTTTAATAATGTATAAAATAATAAAATATAGTTTTGTCTAGGTAAATATAAGGAAAAAAAATCAAACTTTTATTTTGAATATGAAATTTCAACTAGGGGACATTGATACTGTATATGGACGTTACAAGGAAACATTTAAAAGCCTAGATTTACACAAGGTTTCAATTATGCAGTTCTTTTTAGATTAAGTGGTGGGAAGGCTGTATTTATTTTGATTGCAATCTATTTTGAGCTGTTTTATGGAGAAGCATTAAAAATGTAAAAGCTGATTTTGCTCACATAAATCTTTTGAATGTGGGCCTTATAATTGTCCTGTAAGTTGATATGAGGTTTCTGTTTGCAGATGTGGATCATTACTGAAAAACAAAGGGGTCAATATTCAGCCAACGGCTCTGAGCATTTGCTCACCGCTGACGGAGTTATTCTCAGATATTCAAAGCCGGGCACTGTCCAGACTTCGGCTTCTAATATCCAGTTATTTTTGAGCCAGCTAACACAATAGCCGCTTAAGTCAATAATCGGCACTTAAGCGGCCATAGGTTAGCGTAGAAAGATAGGACAGATTTTTATGCAGTCCCATTTATACCACTTACCCCCAGCTTCTAGATAGCATGTCTAGCGTTCTGTGCTGAAATCCAAGTGGATTCTATAACAGCGTGGAAAATGTAATTGGCTTAGCAAGCCAATCTTAACAAGCAATAATGAGAACTAATTGGCAATAATTAGAATTTACATGCACAAATCGCTAAGCGTATTCTGTAACACAGTGCACCTAAATTTTAATGTGCACAGGCAAGAGGGGTGTGGTTATAGGGCAGGGAAATGGCCTTTCTGTGGGCATTCTAAAATTTATGCACGTAATTATAGAATATGACTCAGTGCACCTAAATCTATGCGCTGGGATTTATGCCACGTTTTCATTGGTGTAAATGGACACATATACAGACTCATTTTCGAAAGAGAAGGATGCCCATCTTCCAACACAAATCGAGAGATGGGCGTCCTTCTCTCAAGGTCGCCCAAATCGGCATAATCGAAAGCCTATTTTGGGCGTCCTCAACTGCTTTCCGTCACGGGGACGAGCAAAATTCACAGGGGGCGTGTCGGCACCGTACCAAAGGCAGGACTGGGGCGTGATTTAGAGATGGGTGTCCTCGGCCGATAATGGAAAAAAGAAGGGCATCCCTGACGAGCATTTGGCCGACTTTACTTGGTCCATTTTCTTTCATGACCAAGCCTCGAAAAGGTGCCCGAACTGACCAGATGACCATCGGAGGGAATCCGGGATGACCTCCCCTTACTCCCCCAGTGGTCACCAACCCCCTCCCACCCAAAAAAATTTAAAAACATTTTTTTCCAGCCTCTATGCCAGCTTCAAATGTCATACCCAGCTCCCTGACAGCAGTATGCAGGTCCCTGGAGCAGTTTTTAGTGGGTGCAGTGCACTTCAGGCAGGCGGACCCGGGCGCATCCTCCCCTACCTCTTACACTTGTGGTGGTAAATGTTGAGCCCTCCAAACCCCACCAAACCCCACCCACATGTAGGTGTCCCCCTTCACCCCTTAGGGCTATGGTAGTGGTGTACAGTTGTGGGGAGTGGGTTTGGAGGGCTCAGCACCCAAGGTAAGGGAGCTATGCAGCTGGGAGCAATTTGTGAAGTCCACTGTAGTGCCCCCTAGGGTGCCCGGTTGGTGTCCTGGCATGTGAAGGGGACCAGTGCACTACGAATACTGGCTCCTTCCACGACCAAATAGTTTGGATTTGGTCGTTTTTGAGATGGGCGTCCACGGTTTCCATTATCGCCGAAAACCAGGGACGACCATCTCAAAAATGACCTAAGGACGACCATCTCTAAGGTCGACCTAAATTTCATGATTTGGGCATCCCCGACCGTATTATCGAAACAAAAGATGGACGCCCATCTTGTTTCGATAATACGGGTTGCCCCGCCCCTTTACGGGGCCGTCCTGCGAGAACGCCCTGATGACAACTTGGGCGCCCCATTCGATTATGCCCCTCATAATTTTAGATGCTGAGATACCAACTATGCGTATTCTATATGCTGTGCTTAAACCTAGATGCCGGCTATAGAATATGCTTAAGCAGAAATGTTTTCCGTGTGGATTTTTTAGGTGCCATATATTGAATCCCCTCTAAGCTGCCATGGGTTAGCATATAAAGATAGGGCAGACTTCTATTTGGTCCTATTTATGTGCTAAACCTGGCCGCTGTGGTGGGGGGAGGGGATTATATATATATGGTGCCTAAAAAAATCGGTGCTGAAATCAGTGCTGACTAAGCGTATTCTACAATCGGTTCCTAGATTTAGGCGCCAATTATAGAATACGCTTGGTTAAAAATTCAGCACCTAAATCTACGCACATCCATTTACACCAACAAAAACGTGGTGTAAATCCCAGCATGTAGATGTAGGCGCACTGGACCATATTCTATAACTAGGCATGTAAATTTCATAATGCCCACAAAACGCCCATTTCCCCGCCCATAACCACGCCCCTTTTTGCCTGCACGCATTAGAAGTTCAGCGCACATCATTACAGAATACACTTAGTGACTTGTGCACCTAAATTCTAATCAGTGCCAATTAGTGCTCATTGCTTGTTAAGTGCCGTTATCAGCGCTCATTAGCTTGTTAAGTTATGCACATTGTTATAGAATTTGCACTGAATCTCTAGGTGTGCTATATAGAATTCGGGGGTTAAGGGCTGAATATCAGCTCTTAAGCAGCCAAGTGTTGACTCCGCACTGGAACGCCTCCAATATAGCCGGCTTTGAGTAAGGTGCTAACTGTGAATTTCAGAAGCACATAGCCAGTTATGTGCCATTAAAAGTTAGCAGCTAGCCCCAACCAAGCAAATTAACTGGTCAGCGGCCGGCTAATTGCTTTGAATATCAGCCAAAGAATTACCGAGATGGATATTCTGATGCATTTTATTTATTGCTACTTATATCCCACATTATCTGAAATAAGATTATCAGTTCATTGTAGCTAATATACAACACAGAAACCACCAAGATTATTAGTCAATCCAGATAATCAGAGTCAATAAACTAAAAAAGGTTTATTGTCATAAAATATTGAACAGTGAACCATAAAAACAGTTGGAACAAACACAGCACACAATAATAGGTAACTGAATATGGATCAGTATTAAAACTATCTAAACATTTAGCCACTACCTGGATAGTGCCTGGGGAGTTCAGGAAATGTGTTTTAAATGAGCACAGGCCAAACCTTTTAGGGCCATGAACACCCTTATTAATTTCCACTGCCCAGTACGTTTAATAGGGCTGATTCATTTACCTGCACGTGTTAACCTACATTAAAATGAGCTTGATCTGCATTAACCTAGGGTGAGTTTTTGTATTTCAGCAAATAGGCCATCGGTAACAAAAGAAGGAAAGTTTCTCTGGAATGAAACTGTCAGCTTTAACTACCAAAGGCTTCAAGCAAGATCACTTTCAAGAAGTATTGACTTTGAGATGCCTCTTTTTCTTCAAGTGGTTCAGGGTGTTTGCACATTCTGAGCGATCCCTGGCTTACTGGGTAGGATGTTTTTGTTTGCTCTGAAAAGCTGTGCAGGCAGTCAACCTTTTCCTTCATTGAGGCACTCTGTGATTTTTAATGATTATTGCTCAGTCATTTTCAGGGAATGATAGGGATTAGGGAGATGAGATCAGACAGCAGAATTTTCAGGGGTGCTACATTTTTTTTTAACTTACACCATATTAAAGTGAGAAAACAAATCATCTATTCCCTGCAAGGCTGTGAATTGTCATTCGTGCTGGCTGTTTTCCTGAGGAGCTTAGCTTCAGAGGGCTTCAGCTCTGCTATTTTTTTTTTCAACTTAAAAGGCAAAGCTCAGCACTCCATTTTATGCGCATGCAAGATTTCCCAGCCTCTTGAATCTCCAGGAACAAAAACCTCATTTATTTCTTCAGGACTCGATTCCTGTACAGCCGGGCAGTAATTTTCTGTCTATATTTTCTGCCTCTGTTTTTCAAAAAAATAAAGAGGAATCATTTGTCTTTTCAATAGAAGTGCGTGTCTTCTAGATAAAAAATTGAGTCTATTTTTCACAGGTCAGCAAGTTTTAAGAGGACGTAGTCTATAAGTAAAGAAAATTACTTTTCTTTTACATAGAAGTTTTAGATATAGTCCAAAGGCTTATAGTGGCGCCCATTCCACCCAGTAGCCCCTACTCAATCTCTAGCTTTCTTCCTTCCCTTGCGTTGCCAATCCTGTTATCCAGTAGCGTGATGGCATTGCGTTGGGCAGGGGCATAGCCAGACAACAGATTTTGGGTGGCCCTAGGCAAGAAGTGGGTGGGTACCAAGTGTTCTCCCCCTCCCCTATCACCACCAAACAAATATCTCATCTGGAGGGAAAACGCTTCTTTACACCTTGGCAGTCTGCAGCAGGCATGCACTGAAAACTGAGCACGTGTGGGTGCTGGTATCATGGAGAATAGTGTTTTCATTACCATCAGGGGGAAGTCTTCAGCTGGTAGAGCTTGGGATCCCCACCAGCTACCACTAAATGTGTGCTACTGTTGGGTGGGCCTGACCCCTAAGTGGGTGGGCCCTGGTCCACCCAGGCCCACCTGTGGCTATGCCACTGGTTGGTAGATGAAGGGGTTCATTTTTGAAACAAATGTCCAAAAAGCGGCACGTGGACAGTTTGCTATTTTTGAAACAAAATTTTAAGACATTTTTCTATGCAGTTCATCTGCAGTGCGTCCAAATCACAAGGGGTCTTGTTGGGGGCTGGATTTGGGCATTCCCACAACTTGGATGTTTTTCTGTCATAATGGAACAAAGCAAATACATCCAGGGTTAAAAGTTGGATGTCTTGATCTGGACCTGTTTTGTGCATTTTTCCCTTGGATTTTTTTTTTTTTTTAAATGATCACAAAGGAAAAATGCACTGAGCACATAATGTCTAAAAATGTCTAGGAAATGGCCATTTTTAAATCAAAAAGATATATGCTTTTCAGGATTGAAAATGGCCATGTTTACCACTCTATTTTTGGACATTTCCAGCAAAATGTCCAAAAGCTGGAATTAGATGTCATGTCAAAAATGCCCCTTCACGTATGTCTATAAGCTCTAAAGTTAACATTGAATGCTTAGAGAAGATTTCATCAGCATTTTGTAAACTAATTTTTCATATCTTTTTGTTTGTTGGACTCTGTGAAGAAACAGTGCGCTTTAAGTCTGTAGAATGTATTGGACATTTTCCTGCATTATGTTCTGAAGTGTATTTCTCCTATTTGGCCAGCAGGTGGTGTTTCTTTGCTATAAAGCTATTCTAGAGAACTGAGGGGGTCTTTAACTAAAGCTTAGCTCATGCTATCTACAGGCTTTTCTACAGATAACTCAAGTTAAGCTTTAGTAAAAGGCCCCCTGAGTGTTTTTTCTTTAGTTTGACACAAACAGGAAGCAAGAAGCAGTATATATTTGAAATCATGTTGACTGGGCTCTAATTGACCTGGAGTTTGAAATTACCCAGCAGTTGTTGCTTCAGTCTTAGCCTGGAAGGAAAGAGAGACAGATCTCTTTGCTGAGGGTCTGTGAACAGTTCTATATCCTGACCTTCCCAGGTAGACAGTATATAGATGTTTAGTTAGTTTTTTTAAGTGATCCATATTTCAGTTAACTGCTATTGTTTGCTAATTACACATTTTTGTTCATTGTTCCAGTGTTAGAATAAACACATTTGTTTGTTTATTCTGCCTGTCTGGGCTGATAAAGAATCCTGGTGGTTTGTGTTGGGTCTGTGAGTGGTTTCTGGGAACTATGGGACCACTGGGAGTGTGGCCCCCTGTAACCTTGAAATCACTTGGACTAATTGGAGAGTGGGAGACTCACACAGAGGCGTTTATGACCCAGTCGGTGAGAGGAGGGTGCTAGTGTAGAGTGGTAGGTGCAGGCAGACCTGAGCTGTGCTGGGAATAGACCCTTTAAGTGGCAGCGGAGTAACCCCAGGTGGGTGGCTAGGCATTTTGTGACGGACCAAGACTGTTTTGTGTCTCAGCGTTTCTTAACCTGTTTGATGCACTTTTATAGAACGACACCAAAACTGCTTCCAAATCTATACTTAGTGCCGAAGATGCATTTTAGAATTCCCAAAACTTTCCTTTAAATCAGGTAATAGGGAAGACAAAGAACGTAAGTAAAATGAAGATTTATTTGAACACACAAGCGAAAATATTTGATTCAATATAGCCCCTGTATGCACTGAAGCATTTATTTCTGGTTTGAGGCCACCTAAGAAATGTTCCTGCAGTTTGGGGCAATTAAAATGGTCCCTCTCTTCAATCATCCCCCCCCCCCCTTCTACCTATTACTACTACTACTACTACTAACATTTCTAAAGCGCTACTAGGGTTACGCAGCGCTGTACAATTTAAACATAGAAGGACAGTCCCTGCTCAAAGAGCTTACAATCTAAAAGATAAGAGAACAATCTAAAGACAAGTGTACAATCTATTAAGTAGCTGTGAGGCTTAAATTCTTATTTTTTGATTTTGGTTAATCAGAATTGCTAACTTTAAATGTGCCACCCCTCTGGTTTTCTAATAAATTCTGAAGCCTCAATCCTAGAAGTTTTTATTCAGTTTATATTTTGCCTTTTCCAATGCAAATCCAGTTTAATTATAATTTATCAGAATTATTTATTTAGTTGATACTTGTATCCCACATTATCTGAATTCTGTTATTCAGTTCAATGTGGCTTACGTAAGTAGTATAACAGTATGAATAATGCATATGAAAGAAAACTGTAAGAATTAAGGAACATTGTTGAACGGTAGCAGGGAGGGAAAGATCTTTGGTTATATCTGATATACACATTTTTTTTTTTTTAATGATCCACCCATTTTTTTTTAATTTATCATTTTACTTAATTACATTCACATTTATCACATAAATGTAAGGAAATACAGAAATTAATATAAAAAGGAAAACGTTTTCTCTCAACAATATATATTTACATAATTGTCCACAATTGGAAGATCCAAGATCAGGAAAACAATCTTAAAGAAAATAAGAAAAACTCAAAATGGTTAATCTTACACTTCACATTTTCTGAGGGAGGAAGGTTAATTGGTTATTGCAGCCGGTACAGTGGTAACTGAAGGAAGTTGCTGCAGAGGATTCTTCATCTGTTTCCACAAACTCTATAATTTCTTAGGTTCAAACAAATAAGTAATAAGGAAAATAGAACACTTACAAGGGAATCCTGCTAGGAAGGTCCCACCTGGGGCAATGATTCCTGGCTGAAAAGCCAAGACTTCACACCTCCCAGTCTGCGATTCCCTTGATGTGTCAGGAAATATATTCATCTTTGAACCCAAAAAACTATCAACCATATATCGGAAATACAATTTCAAAACGTTGTTCCTATCTAAATCAAAGACGAAAGTCACTAATAATATAACTCTATCTATAACTTCTGAATTTTCCAAAATGTCAGTTAAACACATCTCTTTTCTCTGAAAGAAGATTTTAAAGGAAATATATGATATACACATTTAATGAAGGAACGTTTTGAAAAGAAAAGCCTTCAAGAATTTGTGGAAGGTCAAGCAGTTACTGCGTTCGCTTATTTCCCTTGGGATGGAATTCCACCATTTAGTACCTAAATGAGAGAAGTCTCTAGTTTGAGTGGATTTGTATTTGATATTTTTGTAGCCAGGGACGTGTAGAATGACATAATAAGAATTAGTTTTTTCTATTGTAAACAGATAGAAAAAAAAAGAAAGCTTTATCTGCTTGGAAGAGGGGAAGCTGCATCAACAGACAGAGGGGCAAAAAGAGCACTGAAGCACCAGGCCAGGTCCCAGAGAAGAAAGATCCGGCAGTCAAGAAAAACCTAAGGAGAAAAACTAGGGCAAGAGGGAAAAGTTCTCCTAATAACTTCATATCTTAGTGGAAAGCAGACCTTCTCCTCAGGTCCCACTTAGAGTGCAACAAGAGGAAGCGACAACAGAAAGAACATGAAAAAAAATAAGGAAAAACACGTGGAGCTCTGTGCAGAAGACAAAAAGCCTATGGAGAAGGGAGGAACTGAGCAAAGAAGTTAAGAAGACTCCTCCCTCTCCCTCCCCCCCCCCCCCAGTGGAGCAGAGGATGAAGAAACTGGTGGAAGAAGCCAAGATGGCACTGGAATAAGACAAACATTCAGGAGCTCTGTGTTACTGCTGAACTTTGAATTCTTTTTCTTGACTATTTTACGACTAGCATAAAGGTCAAGTAAGGAGTCCTCCCTCTCCCTTGCTGTGGGGACTGCCACAGTTATGGCAGATGGCAGTGGATTAATATGCCCAGTACTTATTGGGTGCTACCATTGAGCTGGGCCAGGACTTTGGTCTTGGGAATGAAATTTCACTTAGTCTGTTGGGCACTGAAACACCCCCAATGAGCATTGTGAAACCAAAGGACTGATGACAATGCTTTGGGTGGAGAACCATGAAGGGCAGTCGACACTGGGAAGGTCAGTTCTGGAAAAAAGCATGGTTTTCTCTCTCAGAGTGGCTCAACTGGTTGGACGGCCAGTGGAGAGCGAAACATGGGTGTTGCAAATGTGTGAGGGAGGAGAGTTTGCCACTGGAGGTCCGAGTTATGTTAAGCTTTGTTTGAGTCATTTTTTCAGATACCCTCCCATCTCTTGTAAACCACCAGAAATAATTTTGGAATCTATATGGACACTGTTGGTTTCCTTACACTAGGTTTGTGTTTCCTAGGTAAACATTTTTTTGCAGAGTTCTGATAAGGTACAAGCATGTGAGGCTTTATTGTAGGGCTGGTGCATGATATCTTACACTCTAAGTGAAGCTTCAGCCATATACCCCCCACCTTTCTGAGTGACTCAAGACCATACCACCCACACCTGCTTCCAGATAGCCAGCACCAACCTCACCCCCTCATGGTGGTCAGCATCCCCTCTTTCCCTTCCTCTTCAACCCAAATGCCCAGTGACTCCCTTTCACCTTCCTACCTACCATGTGGCCAACAGCTCCTTTCCTTTGCCTACCTTTTACATCAGATCCAGCATCTCCCCTTCTTTTCCTACCAGCTTTGGGTCATAAATCTTCCCTTCTCATCCCTTTCCCCCCATGGACCTAGCATCTCATCTCCTGTTCCCTGGGGCCAAGGCCAGCATCTTTTCCTCTTCTCTTCCCCATGCGATTGCTGTCACCCTACCATTTTCCAAAATACTCTGTGCCAGCGCAGGACCTTCCAATAGCTGTGTCCCACATTCTCCTGATGCATTTCCTGTCTGAGGGGCACAGGCCTTCACTGGAAGGCTCTGGTGACATAGAGTACTTTTGGAGTGGCTCCGTGAAGCGGTAGGGTGACAGCGGTTGCATGGGAAAGGAAGGGGGAGATGCTGGCCATGTGACTGGAGGACATAATAAAAGTGAGGATGCTCTCTTGCTATGCAGTCACCCCTGCATGGTGCCATTCCAAGTGACTGCCTAGTCTGCCTAGTGGCAAGGATGGTCCTGTTTTATTGGCAGAACAAAGCCAACAGATTGAAGAACTGTATGCCATAGTTAGCCAGGTTAAAGCTGTACAGGCAAAAATAATTTATTGTCTTTTTGTGAAATGCATGTGAAAGACAGAAGTTTCACCACCCTTCTGACAAACTGCGAAAGTATTAACTTCAAGCCAACGAGAGAGAGAGAGAGAGAGAGAGAGAGAGAGAGAGAGAGAGAGAGAGAGAATCGCATTCAGAAGCTCAACTACTGAAAAAGGTATTGAGGTAAAATGTATTCCATAATGGAGAGAATCTGTGTGAAAAGGGATGCCCAAGAGAAGAGAATAGTGATTGCAAAGCTCAGTAGCAGGGAATAAGTTTGTCCAATAAATCACAAAGCCAGTAAGCCAAAGAACTGACAATCAGTGAAAGGAATCACAGATACAGGTAAAGGAGATGTATGATGTGTAATTATTCAGGGCTTATCAAATTCTATACAACCTGAAAAACTACCTGAAAGCAGTTTTCCTCAGTGGTGGACTGGCCATTCTGGCAACCGGGCAGTGCACAAGGACTCAGAGGCTCTCCCCATCCCACCGCCACCATCCCTGCACACTATAGCTCCTCCCTGAGCTTCAATGAGCCCTCCCCAGGCCCACCTTGAGGGACCATGGTGGTCTAGTGGCCTCAGTAGGGGCAGGAAAGAACAACCCTCTTTCCTGCCCACTGCTGATATTCTGTCCGGCTCCACTGTGTTTTAAAAATGGCTGGCGAGACTGTCGAGACCTGCAAGGCTACCACGGGAAGTCTTGGCACCCATTTTGAAAACACAGCGGCGTTGGGTAAAATAGTGGTAGTGGGCAAGAAAGAGTGGGGTTCTTTCCTGCCCCCAAAGAAGCCACTAGACCAACAGGGCCCTTCAAGGTAGGACTGGGTAGGGTCCACTGAGGCTTGGGGGACTGTAGTGTGTAGGAGGGGGCAGCAGCTGCGGTGGTAGGGGGAGCTGTATTGTTTGGGAGGGGGCGGCAACAGCGAGGTGGTGAGGGGTGGCGGACAGCAGCCAGGGGGGGTTCCCGATGACCTTTATTACATGGAGGCCCAGATCACTGTCAGTCCGCCCCTGGTATCCCCTTAATTCTGTATAGTACGCCAATTCGGCACATAACTTCTGTGCTATATTGGTATTTATGCTCCCAAACTGAGGTAAAATGGCAGCTTTGTACATAATTACACATAGGTGCTATTCTGTAACTAGGTGCCTAACTACAAGAGCGGCGTTCACATGGGAGAGGCACAGGCTGGTCATGGGTGTATATAACAGATGATGGAGAGACTGTCTTTCCTTGCTTGTCACCCATGTTTTGTCATGGTGGGGACCATATTCTTCTTTTGTTTGTCTACACTCGGGCCATGGGTGCTCCAACCATTCCAAAGTGTGCTTTAGAGAATACTCAGTTGTGTGCATGGTGCAGCATTTAGTCATGAACATTTACACCTGCCACAGAGCAGATGTCTAAATTTAGGTGCATCGCTACCAACTTAAGCTAGCATTTTATAAAGAATTTGGCATGCAAGTTTGCCATTATAGAATGCTGCCTTAGCGTTCAAATATTTGTGCACCCTTTGTATGTTTTGCAGAAGTCATCAGCTGGGTTCTGGTCAGCTTTGCGGCATCTTTATGGATCTGCAGTCTTGTGTAGCATCTCTGCTCCAGCTGCTCATGGTGACTCTCTGCTCCACTGGAGGGTGTGAATGACATGAGGAAGGACCTAGTGAAGCTAGAGGAATGGACCGATATTTGGCAACTAAGGTTTAATCTATTTCAAAAAGACTCCAGTACTGTTTTTATAAAAAAAAAAACTTTAATTATATTAAAACATACCACTCATACCATCCTACCACCCTTCTTGCCCTGTGCTGCACTAAACAATATTTGCATTAATAAACAACATTCACATTTTGTTGTATTTACGTTGTTTCCACATTTCAATTCACAGTTACAAGAGCACTACTCAGTCTTTATAATGCAGCGATTCACGCCCCACTTTCCACTTGGCCACTGCACTATTGCAGGTTGTATTTGTCCCAAATGTATCACTCTCAAATCAAATGTGAATCCTCCGTCTATCGTGCCCAGATCAAAAGTCACACTTGTGCAGCATTATACAGGTGCTGAGAAGTCGGTGAATGACTCCTTAATTAACCCTTGGTGTCTCCAGTATATGTCGGTTCCCCGATGCTGATCCTCATTTCACTAGATCTTCCTCAGGAGGAACCACCATTATATAATCATTCATCTAATCGGCTGCATGCCGGCTAAAGGCTCCCTCAGGCGTAGACCACAAGACGCCGCATCAGTTTAATCCCCAAAAAATGCAGTGTCATGCACTTGGGTCGCAAAAATCCGAGGGAACGGTACAGTATAGGGGGTGAAGTGCTTCAGTGTGTGAAGGAAGAGCGGGACTTGGGGGTGATTGTGTCTGATGACCTTAAAGCTTTCAAACAGGTAGAAAAAGCAACGGCCAAAGCCAGAAGGATGCTTGGGTGCATAAAGAGAGGCATGACCAGCAAGAAAGAGGAGGTGATAGTGCCGTTGTATAAGTCTCTGGTGAGGCCCCATTTGGAGTACTGCGTGCAGTTCTGGAGACCGCACCTACGGAAAAATATAAACAGGATGGAGTCAGTCCAGAGAGCAGCTACGAATTTAGTAAGCAGTCAGGCTTATGAACCTCAACATGTATACGCTGGAAGAGAGGAGGGAGAGAAGAGACATGATAGAAACATTTAAATAGCTCAAGGGCATTTATGTACAGGAAGAGAGCCTATTCCAAATGAAGGAGAGCTCTGGAATGAGGGGGCATATGACAAAGATAAGAGGGAATAGGCTTAGGAGTAACCTAAGGAAGTATTATTTCACAGAAAGGGTGGTGGAGGCATGGAATGGCCTCCCGGTGGAGGTGGTGGAGTCGAGGACTGTTCCAGAATTTAAAAAAGGCATGGGATAAGCATGTGGGATCGCTTAGGAACAGGTAGAATTGGGGGTTACAGAGGATGGGCAGACTGGATGGGTCATATGGCCTTTATCTGCCGTCATGTTTCTATGTTTCTGTGACCCCACCTCTTGATACAATTGCTCACCCTACGAATACCCTGGGAATACCTCAGGTGAACTCTTGTAGAACTGACAGAGGTGAGGTACAATTATTTTCACTAACCTCACTTACTTGTTTCTAAAACAAGAAGGGAATTAAATCTAAAGTAAATAATATAATTAAACAGATGCCTTACTTTTAAAATGAATTAATTTATTCAACACTGTTAATTAAACCACCAATTTCCACTATATTTGACAGTGCCTTTGTTTCTTTTCACAGATGATCAACTTTTTCCTCAATGCTGGACACGACAGTAACATATCAGATAAGTATACATTCTACTTAAGCAACATTTCATGTGTTAACATGCATGTAACACCAAGAATGTTTTCCAGAATTTCTTTAGCTTGTAAGAATTGATTCTTTGTGCATTTTTCCCCTAGGTACTTCTTCAGGTAAACTTTAAGGTAAGTATAAGTTAATTTTTTTTATTTTTAATCTCTCTAACAAGTCCCTGTTGAATCCTTCCTCAATGTGCTTTCAATGTTGGTTTAAAGGATACTCTTTTCCCGCTTTCTTGTATTGTCTTCTTTCTTCTCCTTTCTTTTATCGTTGGGTACCATTTAATCCAGCAATGACCTCAAGAACCAGCAACCACGAATCATCCAGGTTACCTACTACTCTAAACTTAAAGAAACCCAAAAACCCTAAATGCTGTCTATCAAAAATACTTGAAGTACTGTAAAGACAAACTATTTCATTACTTATCTAGCTAACTTCCCCAGAAAGAAGCGTATAATTCTTAAGCCCTATATTTTTTCCCCACCCACTGTTTATCAATTCAAAGAAATATTTGAAAAACTTTATTCCCAAAAATAGAACAAATTTAATACTGAGCTCAGCTGTTAATATAACTTTCAGTTATCTCCTATATACTCTGTAGCTTCTCTTAAAGCAGAGTAAATATTTTTCCCCTAAATGATCCTTTATTTAAAAGTTCTGCAAAGGATCTTTTCTTTATAACTCCTTTCCAATTTTACTTAGTGGAAGGAATTTAGCGAACACCTCAGTCCGCGCTTATGTTACCTAATACTGAGAGGTGTCAATGGATGACTTAAACCAACTTCTCAGCTCACCAAACTAACAGTTATTTACCGTATTTTCCGACTATAAGACACACCGGACCATAAGACGCACCTAGGTTTTCCTCCCAAATTTGGAGGAAGAAAAAGTGCATCTTATAGTCCGAAAAATAGGCCCCCCTCCCTGTCCCAGGCACCCTCCCTCCGTTACAGGCACTCCCTCCCTCCCTCCCTCCGTTACAGGCTCCCTCCCTCCCTCCATTACAGGCACCCCTCTCTCCCTCCGTTGGGATTTTAAAACTCCTCACCTCGTCGGTGTGACTCGCGGTAGCAGCAGCGCTTCAGCGTGCATGTCGCTCTTTACTTAGCCTTCTCTCTCTCAGCTCTCTGGTCCCGTGAGTCACACCGACGAGGTGAGGAGTTTTAAAATTCCAACGGAGGGAGAGAGGGGTGCCTGTAACGGAGGGAGGGAGCCTGTAACGGAGGGAGATGCATGTAACGGGAGGGGGGGCTACATTCGGACTATAAGACGCACCCACATTTTCCTCCCAAATTTGGGAGGAAAAAAGTGCGTCTTATAGTCTGAAAAATACGGTAGTTTGATTTATTAAGCTTTTAAGTTTCTAACATCACAACTTAATTATGCAGCTGGCATTCAGTCACCATGACAGTCACAACTCTAAAGCCACTAAAAACGCGGATGGCTTTTAAAATTAGGTAATTAGTTTTAGTTCTCACACACAACAACAACTTTAAAAGATACCCAAAATCTGTTTTTTAAACAGATTTTATACTATAGCTGTTCACAGACCACTGACATACGTCCGTACAGCTTCTCTCTTACCTCCCAACTGACAAATTACAAGGTTTAGAATCTTAAGTATGTCATACATGGCACAAGCCCAGCACGAGCCTCTGGACTAACACAGCACTCTGCAATCACCTATAAACATACATTTTACATTCATTTCGGACAGGTTCAGCAATATACAGCACTTCCAACTAATTTAAATAAACTTTCCATGCCTCATTAAGCATCTGAAGGTGTTTATTTTTAAGTTTTCACTCTGCACGTGGTACGTTTTTATTTTATTTTTAAACCCCTTCGGGGTTACGTTTCTATGTTGCTATATTGGCCTATTATTAATTAGAACGGATTATTATAATAAATTGCAGTTGCAAACTGCCTGCCAGTTAATTCCTATGCCCTAAATATATATTTTGGGACATATATCATTTTTGAAAACAAGAACTATGTGATACAAATGAACAGGGTGGGAGAGAGCGAGAGAGAGAGAGAAAGAGAGAGAGAGAGAGAGAGAGAGAGAGAGAGAGAGAGAGAGAGAGAGAGAGAGAGAGAGAGTGAATGGCTATAGATGTAAATAGTTCATTCTAAGAAATGCTCCGGCTCTCAATCAACTGATCCAATAAACTCAGAAATCAGCCAAAAAAGAGTCCAAATCAGCAATAGGAGGCTTTAATGCCTGGGAACACCAGCCAAATTGCTCAAAGATCAATACAAAGAGGAATAGAAAGCAGCACTCCATGGGCCCAGGACAAAGTAGTGAAATTTACTACCAGCGGTTCAGTCCCAGGCTGGGATTTTCATCAGGGCCTAGGAGTGATGAAATGGTCATAAATTTCACTCCTGTTTTGTCCTGGGCTCAAGGAGTGCTGCTCTCTTGGCTCTTTCCTATAAATCTAGATGGACTTAGAAAGTTTCAGAAAAAACTCTGGTTCTCAGCTGAAGAATAAGGTTGCATTCGGCCTTTGTCAAGGTTACTACTACACTTTCTGTGCAGAGATACAAGTCACTGAGGGGTCCTTTTACTAAACTAAGTAAGTGCCTGCACACGCCCAGTGCTCGTCAGTTCCGAGGTACTGCCCTGCTACTGTGTGGCCCGGGGCTGTAATTTCATTTCTTACATGCGACCACTACACGTGCCAGAAAATATTTTTATTTTCTGGCGTGTGTGCGGTAATCGGCATTTGAACACACGTTGACCATTACCGCCCGGTTAACACGTGAGACCTTACCGCTAAGTCAATGGCTGGTAGTAAGGTCTCAGTCCCAAAATGGATGAGCACCAATTTTCATTTTGACTCACGTCCATTTTTGACTCCCCCAAAAGTCATTTTTTACAGGTGCACTTTAAAATGATTCTGCATGTGGCCAAAACATGTGCCTACCAGGGGCGTAGCCAGATTTTGGCGGGAGGGGGGTCCAGAGAGTGAGGTGAGGGGGCACATTTTAGCCCCCCCAGTGCGGCTGACCCCCCGCCATTGCTGAACTCCCCATCACCAACTTTGACCCCCGCTGCCATTGCCGAACCCCCCGCCACCAACTTTGACCCCCCTCTCGACCCCCCCTCCCGCCCCCAACCCACCATTGCCTACCTTTGCTGGCGGGGGACCCCAACCCCCACCACCCGAGCCGAGGTCCTCTTCTTCTCAATCCCGCACAAGGCTTCATTCTAGTCTGACGTCCTGCACGTTGTACGTGCAGGATGTCAGACTCAAAGAAACAGAACGAAGTCTTGCAAGGACCTCGGCTAGGCTGGCGGGAGTTGGCGGCGGGAGGGGGTTCAAGAGGGTCATTGGCAGGGGGGTCCAGTGACAAATCTACAGGGGCCCAGGCCCCCGTGGCCCCATACTGGCTACGCCACTGGTGCCTACACTACCACAGGCCATTTTTCAGCGCATCTTAATGAAAGGACCCTTGGATAATTTGAATAGATCCCGGTAGCACTAAGCCCCACAAAATCTTAATCATGTAATTTTCCAAGGTCCTTCATGGCCATCTGTCCTTCATTGCTCCCAAACACTTATGGTGTTTGGTTTTCACCATATCAATTGGCTTGGTTAAGGACCAGTGGTGTAACCAGACCTGACATTTTGGGCGCAGGGGCCCAGAGTTAACATGGGTGGACACTAAGCATATAGATGTGAGTAGTGCTTCATATACTCCTAATGATTTCAAATGCACTTGATGATGGATTTTTAAGTAAACAGTTTGTTCTGCATTAACATAAACCCCATGCACACTTATGGAAACTTTGGAAACACTGGCATTTTAAAATATAGTCGCATTATCCCATACCTTAAATTTTGCTATTATAGTAGACTTGTGTCCGTTTAACATCTCAACATGCATCACAGTATCCTGCATAATTACCACAATGGTACATATCCTCCAACTTTGCTTTATAACAAAAATCAAGTTTTATTAAGCTTTATTAATAAAACAGGTAAAAAAATACCTTTGAAGCAGCAGTTTAATTATGTAGTCTGGAAATCTAATATAAAAAATACTGACTCCTGACACTGAACATTGGACCATCATGCTGTTAATTTAAATATATATTTTGCATCCACAGAAAGCCCCATTGCCCCTCCTCTAAGAATGGATGCAAAGCAGAAAAAGGACATTTCCCCAGGAACTCACCTTACAAAAAAAATAGTTCTGATTGTGATATAATCTCAGTAAAAACATAAACCCTCCTCAGTACCAAGCATATTGTGAAGAATCTGTAATACAAAACCTACAAAAATCACTCAGGACCTATAGAGCTAATGTAAAATTAGTTTATCTTGTTGGGCAGACTGGATGGACCGTACAGGTCTTTATCTGCCGTCATTCACTATGTTTCTATGTTACTATACCATAATACCACTAGCTTACAGTAGTAGCACAACAAGGACCCTACCTAGGCAAATGCAGCAGCAAAAATATTGCAGTGGAACCTAGAACACTAAAACCATCTATCAGGAAACTGAACAAGCTAAATTATTATAGATGCTTAAGTAGAAACTCCATGCAAACAGAGTATGGTACCTGGCCACGGTCACAAACACTGAACACAAATAGACCCATACCAAAGTACAGAATAAGCGACCACAAACTTAAGCTATGAATATCCTGTATAATAATTTGCACCTCCAACGTTCTATGTCTGGATGCCTGGGTTTCGTAACACAATTCCCATTGGTCCGCCCTCGCGTCGGAATGTGATGATGTCAGAGGGCGGATCAATGAGAAGGAAGGGAAACCAGCATCAGCCAGCCACAGAATGTTGGAGGTGAGGATTCAATCGCGGGAGAATCGACCCCCTCCCTCCCCCATCCTCCGAGTTCCAGGCCCCCTCTCCTCCGAGTTCTAGGCCCGCCCCCTCCCTCCCTCTCCTCCCCTCCCCTCCGAGTTCCATGCCCCCCTCTCCTCCGAGTTCCAGACCCCCGCGCCTCCCTCCCTCTCTCTCTCCCATCCGAGTGGCAGCCCGATCTGCGTTGCCCGCCCAGTCCTCTGCCTGCCCCTCGCCTTCCTGCGTGCGCCAGCTTCGGAATTACTGCTGGGTGCCCACGCTACCCTGGTGGTAGTGTTGATTTGGCACAAGCTACCCACATGATAGCCCTACTGTAGCTTAGTAAAAGGGCCCTCAGTTTGTACCTGGGTCTGGGATCTGCGCCCAGATTTGGGTGCTGAACGTTTGGCAACCTATATAGAATCCTGGAATAGTGTTGAATAATGCATTTGCTTTTACCCAGAGAGTGTGGGGGAAATTTTCTGACAATTTTATTATGTAAGCAGAGGCATAACCTGGTGATTAGAAAAGTGGATTAAGAAGAAGCATAAGTTGGGATTTAAATCCCAATAGGGTTCCTTGTGATCTTGGGGTCCTTTTACTAAGGTGCGCTGAAAAATGGCCTGCAGCAGTGTAGATGTGTGTTTTGGGCGCACGCAGAATTATTTTTTAGCGCACTTATGAAACATACCT